>NC_068922.1:35669621-35972651 GCF_023091745.1 Budorcas taxicolor | reverse complement strand
TGGCCGGGGCAGTAAAGGGGCAGTGGGCGTGGCTTCCCGTGTACCTTCCCACCTCCACAGAAGCAGTCCATGGGGGCAAAGCAGCCTGCACCATCATGAGACACACCCGGCTTTTGGGCACGAAGTCCCGTTCCAGATCGGTGGTTCTCACCCAGAAAAGATTTTGCTCCGTCCACCAAGCAATGTTTGAAAATGTCTGCAGCTACTAGTGGGTTGGGATGGTTATTTAACTTCTATATAGAAGTTATTTAAGTTCTATATAATCCTGCTTATTTAACTTCTATGCAGAGTACATCATGTGAAATGCTGAGCTGGAAGAAGCACAAGCAGGAATCAAGATTGCTGAGAGAAATATCAATAACCTCATTTATGCAGAGGACACCACCCTTATGGCAGAGAGTGAAGAACTAAAAATCCTCTTAATGAAAGTGAAAGAGGAGAGTGAATAAGTTGGGGTTAAACTCAACATTCAGAAAACTAAGATTATGGCAACCAGTCCCATCACTTCATGGCAAATAGATGGGGGAACAATGTAAACAGTGAAAGACTTAATTTTTTTGGTCTCCAAAATCACTGCAGATGGTGACTGCAGCCATGAAATTAAAAGACACTTGCTCCTTGGAAAAAAAGCTATGACCAACCTAGACAGCATATTCAAAAGCTGAGACATTACTTTGCCAACAAAGGTCTGTCTAGTCAAAGGTATGGCTTTTCCAGTGGTCACGTATGGATGTGAGAGTTGGACTATATAAAAAGGCTGAGCACCAAAGAATTGATGCTTTTGAACTGTGGTGTTGGAGAAGACTCTTGAGAGTCCCTTGGACTGCAAGGAGATCCAACCAGTCCGTCCTAAAGGAAATCAGTCCCGAATATTCATCGGAAGGACTGATGCTGAAGCTGAAATACCAGTACTTTGGCCATCTGATGCGAAAACTGACTCATTGGAAAAGACCCTGATGCTGGGAAAGATTGAAGATGGGAGGAAAAGGGGACGACAGAGGATAAAATGATTGGGTGGCATCACCGACATGATGGAAATGAGTGTGAGTAGGCTTCTGGAGTTGGTGATGGACAGGGAAGCCTGGCGTGCTGCAGTCCATGGGGTGGAGAGAGTCAGACACAACTGAGTGACTGAACTGAACTGAACTGGGATGGTTAGGGGCTTCACACAACTGAGTGACTGAACTGAACTGAACTGATCTGGGATGGTTAGTGGTAAAGAATCTGCCTGCGAAGGCAAAAGACATAAGAGATGCTGGTTCCATCCTTAGATTGGGACGATCCCCTGGAGGAGGGCATGGCAACCCACTCTGGTATTCTTGCCTGGAGAATCCCATGGACAGAGGAACCTGGTGGGCTACAGTCTATAGGGTCGCAAAGAGTCGGACACGACTGAAGTGACTTAGCACAGGGGTGTTACTGGCCTCCAGTTGGTGGAGGCCAGGCATGCTGGTAAACAGCAACACAGTGCACAGGACAGCTCCCCGGCGAAGAGTTATCTGACCCCTAATGTTAATCACATTGAGGTTGAAGAAGCCTGCTGTCCGTCATGATGTCATGGGAGAGGTCAGTCATTCTCAGAAACACCAAGCCTGACGCTCCATGTAGCCACTCTGGGCAGGTGTGCCCAGAAACACGTCAGTATCCTCCTGAGATTCTGGATCAGGCAGAGTCATAGTGACCTCACTGCTCACTGCTCATCACTCTCCCGTGGGGGCCTGGTCTAACGCTCTGTCCCCTGCCCTAGAGCCCAGTTCCTATTCTCTTTCTTCCTCTGGCTTTACCTGTGAGAGGACCTGCTCTGTCTGGTGCATCCTCCATTTCCACAGCTAATGTCCCCACCTGGACCAGGAGCTCAGCCTCTCCAGCCAACGCCAAGACCTTCCTCCACTGCCCCCACCTCCTCCTGCATGTCCACCCTCTTCAGAGTCCTGGCTCCTTCCCTGAGTCTGTCAATATACATGAGATTCTGCATCCTTTAAAAAAAACTAAAGTTGTCTTAATCCAACTCTGTCAAGTTTTTACCTTATATCCCTCCGTCCTTTTACCACCTAATTTATTTCATTAATCTGAATACATACTGTCATTGTAAAAAAATTACCAAAAATTTGAATAAAACTTATTAACCCAGACCAGCCAAGTCACAAGGAAATCTCTAGTAATTGGCTTGAAGTTTCTCTCTAGACTTCTGTCTGTGTATTCCTTCTGCTATATAATTAGATTTACTTTGTGAAGTTTTTATTCTCCCCTAAATGGCATTATTTTGTGCTGGTTGGATGGCTGTTTTTTGGGGTTTTTTTGTCTCTTTTCTGTAAACAGACTGTTACCTCCTTGTTCCTTCCTCTGTCCTTTCTGGTGTTACAGGGCCTGAAAGCCTGCTCTCAGACTCCCTCGCTCCAAGTCTCCAGTTTAGCTTCTATTAATTTTTGGTACTTGCTTGAGATTTGGAAGGTGAAGGAGAAGCAGAGCCCTACTTGAGGAACAGGGCTGGAGCAGTGGGCTTCTAGGGATGCGAGAACAATTTCTAGACATGATTTGGTTCCTCCTGGAAATCACCTGGGTGCTCAGGCAGCTGGGCTCGCCCCCACCATTGTCCTGTGATTCCTGAACTTCCTGATTCCCCTGGTGTTAGTGCTGCCTCTCCTGACTTTTGCTCCTATAGTCCTGTCAGCAGTTGCGTTGAGCTCCAAGTCCCTGAATTAAATCACCTGAATGATGTGTTTGTGTGAGTCCCAAATCCCTGAGTTAAATCACCTGAGCAATGGGTTTTCCTGATTGAATCCTGATGGTACAGTGTAGTATTCCTTTTTCTTATTCATTTAGTAATATTAATGTTAATTATTAAAATAATATAACTGGTGAATATTATATTGATTACATCAATAATGTGTTGATATGTATATGATATAATTCAAGTAATAATGTGATGTAATGCGTAACCATTCAGAAATGGCCTTGGGAAAGAAATCCATGAGGATGGGGCTCCAGGATTAGGTATCTGATCTGGTGGATAAGAAAGTTGTGGAAGATGGAATCCTGATAGTCCATGGCTTGGAGCAACAAGCACATTTTTAAATTATCACCTGGAGTTGTCTGGAGTGAAGAACATACTGAAAGGGAGGTTTTGAGGGACCAAGCAGCTGCTGTGGAACAATGATGATGGTGGAAGTAAAGACTAAAGGTGCTGAGAGTGGGCTGGTCGCTTGGCTTGCCTGGCAGAGGAGAAGAAAGGCAAAGAAAGACATGTTTGGTGCTCCAAATTGTCCACTAACATCTGGTCAGAGGACCCAAGTGCTTCAGAGACAGGGCTTTGGTCTCTCATTGCTGTGGGCAGGTGAAGAGCAGACCCAATGTCTGAGACTAGAGATTCTCAAATTACAATCTCCACCGAATTCACAGCTTCTCTGGGTCCTCTTTTTGCTAATGTCAGGGAACTGGCCCGGAAAGAGTGAGTACAGAGAATCTGAACTGGACACCCCTTGACGAGGAAGCAGCCCCTTCCTCTATCTGAAGAGAAATTTCCTCTTGCTTGAAGACCCTGCAGGGTCCTCATCAGAGTTTTCTTACAAGGAGACACCACGTTATCCTCAAAGCCCACCCTTCCACCTCTTGTAACATCCAGACTGATAACTGGAATTAGACCCCCGCAAACCTTAGAGGAGGAGAAGGCAATGGCACCCCACTGCAGTACTCTTGCCTGGAAAATCCCATGGACGGAGGAGCCTGGTAGCCTGCAGTCCATGGGGTCGCGAAGAGTCGGACATGACTGAACGACTTCACTTTCACTTTTCACTTTCATGCATTGGAGAAGGAAATGGCAACCCACTCCAGTGTTCTTGCCTGGAGAATCCCAGGGACGAGGGAGCCTGGTGGGCTGTCGTCTACGGGGTCACACAGAGTCAGACACGACTGAAGTGACTTAGCAGCAGCAGCAGCAGCAGCAAACCTTACAGGGCAAGTGCAAGCAGTAAGCATGGAGAAGGCAGACGACACTGCGGAGGAAATCAGACTTTGGTAATAAATATCCACTGACGCTTTCCACCACTGCCCCGATATGTCACACGTTCTATATTTTCTTCGTGGATCTCATCACACTTGATAGTATTAAACTCAAAGTTTTGTCAGTCTGATGGAAGAAAAATGGTGTCTCTTTCTGCTTTGTCTGCATGGCCAATTATATTTTCACATGATTATTACCCTTCTGTACTTCCTTTTCTGTGAATTGCATAAACATCCTTGCCCATTCTCATGTAAGTAATATTCATTTTTATCTAGTAATATTAATGTTGATTATTAAAATAATGGGCTTTCCTGTTAGCTTAGCTGGTAAAGAATCTGCTTGTAATGTGGGAGACTATGGTTCAGTCCCTGGGTTGGGAAGATCCTCTGGAGAAGGAAATGGCAACCCACTCCTGTATTCTTGGCTGGAGAATCCCATGGATGGGTTAACCTGGAGGGCTACAGTCCGTGGGGTCTCAAAGTGACCAGCACTTTCACTTTCATTAAAGTAATATAACTAACATATATTAGCTAGTATATTGATTTTTATCTATAATATGTTGATATGCATATGATATAATCCAAGTAATACAATGATACAATGTAGAACTAATGTATATGGCATTAATAACAATGTATGGAGTATTTAATTATGACTACATATAATAATATGATAATATTAACTGTAATAATCTTTACAAAAATATCAGTCGATATTAATACAATTATTTTATTTACTATAATAATATATATTAATGTGTTGTTTTAATTAAATTCTATTACTATATTATTAATATATTAGTGTCATGAATATTTATGATTTTTTGTTGTATATGTTACTAAACTTCATCAATAGAAGTGAATGTTAGATTACAAAGGAAGTCCATGTTCATTGCTTTTATTTACCTAACTTCTCAGTAAACCTCTTATGATTTGACTTCTGACCCTAACATCCTACAGAAATTCCTTTCATTAAAGTCTTCAGTGATCTTCAGAGTCAAATCCAAAGATTTATTTTTAATCTTGATCTGACTTATATGAAGCCTTATATGCATTCTGAAACTCTCTTCTTTCTTTTTTTTCAATATAAATTTATTTATTTTAATTGGAGGCTAATTACTTTACAATATTGTATTGGTTTTGCCATACATCAACATGAATCTGCCATGGGTGTACACGTGTTCCCCATCCTGAACCCCCCTCCCGCCTCCCTTCCCATACCATCTCTCTGGGTCATCCCAGTGCACCAGCCCCAAGCATCCTGTATCATGCATCGAACCTGGACTGGTGATTCATTTCATATATGATATTATACATGTTTCAATGCCATTCTCCCAAATCATCCCACCCTCTCCCTCTCCCACAGAGTCCAAAAGACTCTTCTATACATCTGTGTCTCTTTTGCTGTCCCGCATACAGGGTTATTGTTACCATCTTTCTAAATTCCATATATATGCATTAGTATACTGTATTGGTGTTTTTCTTTCTGGCTTATTTCACTCTGTATAATAGGCTCCAGTTTCATCCACCTCATTAGAACTGATTTGAATGTATTCTTTTTAATGGCTGAGTAATACTCCATTGTGTATATGTACCACAGCTTTCTTATCCATTCATCTGCTGATGGACGTCTAGGTTGCTTTCATGTCCTGGCTATCATAAACAGTGCTGCGATGAACATTGGGGTACACGTGTCTCTTTCAATTCTGGTTTCCTCAGTGTGTATGCCCAGTAGGGGGATTGCTGGGTCATAAGGCAGTTCTATTTCCAGTTTTTTAAGGAATCTCCACACTGTTCTCCATAGGGGCTGTACTAGTTTGCAACAGTGTAAGAGGGTTCCCTTTTCTCCACACCCTCTCCTGTATTTATTGCTTGTAGACTTTTGGATAGCAGCCATTCTGACTGGCGTGAAATGGTACCTCATTGTGGTTTTGATTTGCATTTCCTTGATAATGAATGATGTTGAGCATCTTTTCATGTGCTTGATGGCACCCCACTCCAGTACTCTTGACTGGAGAATCCCATGGACGGAGGAGCCTGGTAGGCTGCAGTCCATGGGGTCACGAAGAGTCGGACACGACTGAGCAACTTCACTTTCACTTTTCACTTTCATGCATTGGAGAAGGAAATGGCAACCCATTCCAGTGTTCTTGCCTGGAGAATCCCAGGGATGGGGGAGCCTGGCGGACTGCCGTCTCTGGGGTCGCACAGAGTTGAACACAACTGAAGCAACAGCAGTAGCAGCAGCAGGCATCTGTATGTCTTCTTTGGAGAAATGTCTGTTTAGTTCTTCAGCCCATTTTTTGATTGGGTCATTTATTTTTCTGGAATCAAGCTGCAGGAGTTGCTTGTATATTTTTGAGATTAGTTCTTTGTCAGTTGCTTCATTTGCTATTATTTTCTCCCATTCTGAAGGCTGTCTTTTCACCTTGCTTATAGTTTCCTTTGTTGTGCAGAAGCTTTTAATTTTAATTAGGTCCCATTTGTTTATTTTTGCTTTTATTTCCAATATTCTGGGAGGTGGGTCATAGAGGATCCTGCTGTGATTTATGTCTGAGAGTGTTTTGCCTATGTTCTCCTCTAGGAGTTTTATAGTTTCTAGTCTTATGTTTAGATCTTTAATCCATTTTGAGTTTATTTTTGTGTATGGTGTTAGAAAGTGTTCTAGTTTCATTCTTTTACAAGTGGTTGACCAGTTTTCCCAGCACCATTTGTTAAACAGATTGTCTTTTCTCCATTGTATATTCTTGCTTCCTTTGTCAAAGATAAGGTGTCCATAGGTGCATGGATTTATCTCTGGGCTTTCTATTTTGTTCCACTGATCTATATCTGTCTTTGTGCCAGTACCATACTGTCTTGATGACTGTGGCTTTGTAGTAGACCCAGAAGTCAGGCAGGTTGATTCCTCCTGTTCCATTCTTCTTTCTCAAGATTGCTTTGGCTATTTGAGGTTTTTTGTATTTCCATACAAATTGTGAAATTATTTGTTCTAGCTCTGTGAAAAATACCATTGGTAGCTTGATAGGGATTGCATTGAATCTATAGATTGCTTTGGGTAGTATACTCATTTTCACTATGTTGATTCTTCTAATCCATGAACATGGTATATTTCTCCATTAGTGTCCTCTTTGATTTCTTTCACCAGTGTTTTCTAGTTTTCTATATATAGGTCTTTAGTTTCTTTAGGTAGATATATTCCTAAGTATTTTATTCTTTTCATTGCAATGGTGAATGGAATTGTTTCCTTAATTTCTCTATTTTCTCATTATTAGTGTATAGGAATGCAAGGGGTTTCTGTGTGTTGATTTTATATCCTGCAACTTCACTATATTCATTGATTAGTTCTAGTAATTTTCTGGTGGAGTCTTTAGGGTTTTCTATGTAGAGGATCATGTCATCTGCAAACAGTGAGAGTTTTACTTCTTCTTTTCCAATGTGGATTGCTTTTATTTCTTTTTCTGCTCTGATTGTTGTGGCCAAAACTTCCAAAACTATGTTGAATAGTAGTGGTGAAAGTGGGCACCCTTGTCTTGTTCCTGACTTTAGGGGAAATGCTTTCAATTTTTCACCATTGAGGATAATGTTTGCTGTGGGTTTGTCATATGTAGCTTTTATTATGTTGAGGTATGTTCCTTCTATTCCTGCTTTCTGGAGAGTTTTTTTTTTTTTTAATCATAAATGGATGTTGAATTTTGTCAAAGGCTTTCTCTGCATCTATTGAGATAATCATATGGCTTTTATTTTTCAATTTATTAATGTGGTGTATTACATTGATTGATTTTCAGATATTGAAGAATCCTTGCATCCCTGGGATAAAACCCACTTGGTCATGGTGTATGATCTTTTTAACGTGTTGTTGAATTCTGATTGCTAGAATTTTGTTAAGGATTTTTGCATCTATGTTCATCAGTGATACTAGCCTGTAGTTTTCTTTTTTGTGGCATCTTTGTCAGGTTTTGGTATTAGGGTGATGGTGGGCTCATAGAATGAGTTTGGAAGTTTACCTTCCTCTGCAATTTTCTGGAAGAGTTTGAGTAGGATAGGTGTTAGCTCTTCTCTAAATTTTTGGTAGAATTCAGCTGTGAAGCCATCTGGACCTGGGCTTTTGTTTGCTGGAAGATTTCTGATTACAGTTTCAATTTCTGTGCTTGTGATGGGTCTGTCAAGATTTTCTATTTCTTCCTGGTTCAGTTTTGGAAAGTTGTACTTTTCTAAGAATTTGTTCATTTCTTCCAAGTTGTCCATTTTATTGGCATATAATTGCTGATAGTAATCTCTTATGATCGTTTGTATTTCTGTGTTGTCTGTTGTGATCTCTCCATTTTCATTTCTAATTTTATTGATTTGATTTTTCTCCCTTTGTTTCTTGATGAGTCTGGCCAATGGTTTGTCAATTTTATTTATCCTTTCAAAGAACCAGCTTTTAGCTCTGTTGATTTGTGCTATGGTCTCCTTTGTTTCTTTTGGATTTATTTCTGCCCTAATTTTTAAGATTTCTTTCCTTCCACTAACCCTGGGATTTTTCATTTCTTCCTTTTCTAGTTGCTTTAGGTGTAGAGTTAGGTTATTTATTTGACTTTTTTCTTGTTTCTTGAGGTATGCCTGTATTGCTATGAACCTTCCCCTTAGCACTGCTTTTACAGTGTCCCACAGGTTTTGGGTTGTTGTGTTTTCATTTTCATTCGTTTCTATGCATATTTTGATTTCTTTTTTGATTTCTTCTGTGATTTGTTGATTATTCAGCAGCGTGTTGTTCAGCCTCCATATGTTGGAATTTTTAATAGTTTTTCTCCTGTAATTAAGACCTAATCTTACTGCACTGTGGTCAGAAAAGATGCTTGGAATGATTTCAATTTTTTTGAATTTACCAAGGCTAGATTTATGGCCCAGGATGTGATCTATCCTGGAGAAAGTTCCATGTGTGCTTGAGAAAAAGGTGAAATTCATTGTTTTGGGGTGAAATGTCCTATAGATATCAATTAGGTCTAACTGGTCTATTGTATCATTTAAAGTTTGTGTTTCCTTGTTAATTTTCTGTTTAGTTGATCTATCCATAGGTGTGAGTGGGGTATTAAAGCCTCCCACTATTATTGTGTTATTGTTAATTTTCCCTTTCACACTTGTTAGCATTTGTCTTACATATTGTGGTGCTATGTTGGGTGCATATATATTTATAAGTGTTATATCTTCTTCTTGGATTGATCCTTTGATCATTATGTAGTGGCCTTCTTTGTCTCTTTTCACAGCCTTTGTTTTAAAGTCTATTTTATCTGATATGAGTATTGCTACTCCTGCTTTCTTTTGGTCTCTATTTGCATGGAATATCTTTTTCCAGCCCTTCACTTTCAGTCTGTATGCGTCCCTTGTTGTGAGGTGGGTCTCTTGTAGATAACATATATAGGGGTCATGTTTTTGTATCCATTCAGCCAGTCTTTGTCTTTTGGTTGGGGCATTCAACCCATTTACGTTTAAGGTAATTGATAAGTATGATCCCGTTGCTATTTATTGTTTTGGGTTTGAATTTATACACTCTTTTTGTGTTTCCTGTCTAGAGAAGATCCTTTAGCATTTGTTGGAGAGCTGGTTTGGTGGTGCTGAATTCTCTCAGCTTTTGCTTGTCTGTAAAGTTTTTGATTTCTTCATATTTGAATAAGATTCTTGCTAGGTACAGTAATCTGGGCTGTAGGTTATTTTCTTTCATCGCTTTAAGTATGTCTTGCCATTCCCTCCTGGCCTGAAGAGTCTCTATTGAAAGCTCAGCTATTATCCTTATGGGAATCCCCTTGTATGTTATTTGTTGTTTTCCCTTGCTGCTTTTAACATTTGTTCTTTGTGTTTGATCTTTGTTAATTTGATTAATATGTGTCTTGGGGTGTTTCGCCTTGGGTTTATCCTGTTTGGGACGCTCTGGGTTTCTTGGACTTGGGTGATTATTTCCTTCCCCATTTTAGGGAAGTTTTCAACTATTATCTCCTCAAGTATTTTTTCATGGTCTTTCTTTTTGCCGTCTTCTGGGATTCCTATGATTCAAATGTTAGGGTATTTAACATTTTCCTGGAGGTCTCTGAGATTGTCCTCATTTCTTTTAATTCATTTTTCTTTTTTCCTCTCTGATTCATTTATTTCTACCATTCTATCTTCTACTTCACTAATCCTATCTTCTGCCTCCATTATTCTACTATTTGTTCCCTCCAGAGTGTTTTTGATCTCATTTATTGCATTATTCATTATATATTGACTCTTTTTTATTTCTTCTAGGTCTTTGTTAAACCTTTCTTGCATCTTCTCGATCCTTGTCTCCAGGCTATTTATCTGTGATTCCATTTTGATTTCAAGATTTTGGATCATTTTCTATTATTATTTGGAATTCTTAATCAGGTAGATTCCCAATCTCATCCTCTTTTGTTTGGTTTGGTGGGCATTTATCCTGTTCCTTTACCTGCTGGGTATTCCTCTGTCTCTTCATCCTGTTTATATTGCTGTGTTTGGGGTGACCTTTCTGTATGCTGGCAGTTTGTGGAGTTCTCTTTATCGTGGAGTTTCCTCGCTATGGGTGGGAGTGTACGGGTGGCTTGTTAAGGTTTCCTGGTTAGGGAAGCTTGTGTAGGTGTTCTGGTGGGTGGGGCTGGATTTCTTCTCTCTGGAGTGCAATGAAGTGTCCAGTAATGAGTTATGAAATGTCAATGGATTTGGAGTGACTTTGGGCAGCCTGTATATTGAAGCTCAGGGCTGTGTTCCTGTGTTGCTGGAGAACTTCCATTGTATGTCTTGCTCTGGAACTTATTGGTCCTTGGGTGGTGCTTGGTTCCAGTGTAGGTATGGAGGCGTTTGATGAGCTTCTGTTGATTATTGTTCCCTGGAGTCAGGAGTTCTCTGGTGTTCTCAGGATTTGGACTTAAGCCTCCTGCTTCTGGTTTTCAGTCTTAGTTTTACAGTAACCTCAAGACTTCTCCATCTGTACAGCACCGATGATAAAACATCTAGGTTAAAGATGAAAAGTTTCTCCACAGTGAGGGACACCAGGAGAGGTTCCCAGAGTTACACGGAGAAGAGAAGAGGGAAGAGGGAGTTAGAGGTGACCCGAATGAGATGAGGTGGAATTAAAAGAAGAGAGAGCAAGCTAGCCAGTAATCACTTCCTTATGTGCACTCCACAGTCTGGACTGCTCAGAGATGTTAACGGAGTTATACAGAGAAGAGAAGAGGGAGGAAGGAGACAGAGGTGGCCAGGAAGATAAAGGGGGGAATCAAAAGGAGAGAGACAGATCCAGCCAGTAATCAGTTCCCTAAGTGTTCTCCACCATCTGGAACACACAAAGAGATTCACAGAGTTGGGTAGAGAAGAGAAGGGGGAGGGAGGAGATAGAGGTGACCTGTTGGAGAAAAAGGAGAGTCCAAAGGGGGAAAGAGCAGTCAAGCCAGTTATCTTGCTCCCAAGTAAAAATGGGTACTGAAGATTGGGTTCTTAAAGGTACAAAATTGATAACAAATACCAAAAAGCAAAGATTAAAAATCTAGAGTAGAGGTTGGATTTCCAAAAATACAATATTATAGAAAAGAAAAAAAAAAAAAGACACAAAAATTATATATATATATGAAGTTTTCTTTAAAACTAGGGTCTCTTTTTTTTGCAAAGTAATAGTAGGTTATAAAAATGAAAATTAAAGGAGTAATAGAGGACTTAAAATTTAAAAAATATTTTTTAATTATAGTAAAAATAGTAAAAATATATCTACGACTTTCTCTGGTGTTGTTGTGGGCAGTGTGGGGTCAGCTCACTTTCGGATAGTTCCTTGGTCCGGCTTATATTTCTCGAGATCTATAGGCCCTTCCTATGTAGCTGGTACTAACTACAGGGTTTTAATCTATTGCACCTGTCACTTTCAAGACTGTTCCCTCTGTTTTAGCTTCTTCTGTTTGCTGGTCTCTTCAGTGTCTGATTTCCGCCCTGACACAGTGGGGAGATGGTGGACACTTTTGTTAGGCTCACTTGTTCAGTTGCACTGTGGGGAGGGAGGGACACTGCAAACAAATAACACTGGCATGTGCTTGCAGTGTCTCAGCCACACTGGACCTGCCCCTGCTCACGGTGCATGTGCCCTCCCTGCCCACACTGCTCAGGCTCTAGGTTGCTCTGCCAGGAACCGTCCGAGGCCTGCCCTGGGCTGCATGCACCTCCCAGGTCTAAGCCACTCAGGTTCAGGCACTCAGGTGGTCCTCAAAGGCGCAGACTCGGTTGGGCCTGCGTTTTGTCCCCTTCCCAGGTCCGAGCAGCTCAGGTGATGAGGTGTTTAGCGAGCACGGTCGCTGCAACTTATCGCCTCCCCCGTCCCTGCCACTCAGTTTTCTGGGTGTACAACTGGTGCACCTTCTCAGGCGGATGTTGACCGTCCAGAACCCAAATAAGTCTTAGTTAGCAAAGAAGCCTGCTTGCAGTTTGGTAGATAATGCCTCTCTGGGGCTGTGATTGCCCCCTTCCGGCTCTGGCTGCCAGTCACCGGAGGAGGATGGTCTGCAGCGGGCTAGCTCTGTTCAGTCCTTTGTTCTGTGAGTGGGCCTGATGGTGTCTTAGGTTAGGGCTTTTTGTGTGGTAGCTGTGCCACAGTCTGGTTTTCTAGCCCAAGTTCCCTCAGATTGCCCTCAGGGCATTCAGGCCCAGTCCTTACTCTAAGCAATGCAGCCCGCACCTCCCTGCCCAGCCCCCACTTTCTAGTGGCTGATGCAGGCATCTGCGCCGCTTCTCCGCTGGGGGAGTTACCGTTGGGCTCGTAATCTGTGGGTCTTAATTATTTATTTAGTTTTCCTCCCAGTTATGTTGCCCTCTGTGCTTCCAAGGCTCGCCACAGACTCAGCAGTGAGAGTGTTTCCTGGTGTTTGGAAACTTCTCTCTTTTTAAGACTCCCTTCCCAGGACGGAGCTCTGTTCCTACCTCGTTTGTCTCTCTTTTTGTCTTTTATATTTTTTCCTATCTCCTTTCAAAGACAATGGGCTGCTTTTCTGGGTGCCTGATGTCCTCTGCCAGCATTCAGAAGTTGTTTTGTGGAATTTACTCAGCATTTAAATGTTCTTTCGATGAATTTGTGTGGGAGAAAGTGGTCTCCCCATCCTATTCCTCCACCATCTTAGGACCTCCTCCCCAGCTCTCTTCTTTCTTAAAGTCCAGGAACTGCTCTTCTGGTTCTCTTCACCCCCCCACCCCCACACACACACACACAAAAGTGAAGGTATTAGTCACTCAGTTGTGTTTGACTCTTTGCAACGCCATGGACTGTAGCCCATAGCCTGCCAGGCTCCTCTGTCTGTGGAATTCTCCAGTAGAGAATACTGGAGTGTGTAGCCATTCTCTTCCCAAGTCTCCAACAACTGTTCATCAGTCTTTTAGGCTTTGCCTCCTTTGACTTCCCTTAAATGTTTGCGTTCTTCTAGCTTCTTTTTATGGGGTGGGGAGGTGCTGCACAGCATGTAAGATCTTAGCTCCCCAACCAGGGATTGAACCCACAGCCTCTACATTGGAAGGGGAAGTCTTAACCACTGGACCAGCAGGGAAGTCCCTATGTTCTGTCTGTGTTTCTGTCTTTTGTTGTTTCCCACAGTCTTCTTTGGTGATTTCACCTAACCTCAGGTTTCAACAACCACTTAAACGTTGTTACAAACCAAACATATTTTTTGCGTTCAAGACATGTCACTCCATTTACAGTTTTTTGTATCTGACTCTTCTGGAAATCTCCACTTTAGTACCTCACGGGCATACCCAGTGCAATATGTCCAAAATGGCAATCTCACCCCTTTGCCACCAATTTTCTCAAATTGCCTACTTTCACAATGAAAGTTGTGATAAATATAACAGTTCATTATAGTTGTGACAAGTGTAATGAAGGAAATGTTCACTGGTGCCAGGAGACCATGTGTTAGTGAGATCTAACCTGGCTGAGAGTCCTGATGGGTTTCCCTAAGAAAGGGACTTCTAAAGTGAGCTTCCCTGTAGCTCAGTGGTAAAGAATCCCCCTTCCAATGCAGGAGACACAGGTTCAATCCCTGCTCTGGGAACTAAGCCCATGTGCTGTGATCATTGAGCCTGTGCTCTAGAGCCTGGGAGCCACAGGAAAAGCCACTGCAATGAGAAGCCCGCACACCACAGCTAGAGAAAAGCCCATACAACAACAAAGACTCAGCCCAGCCAAAACTGAATAAACAAATAAATTAAGCTCCAAAGGATGAATAGAAATTTTCTACACAACAACCGAGTGGAGAGCTCCTCAGGCACAGGAAACAGCTCGTGTGAAATCTGCAAAGCAGCAGGGGATTTAGTGGGATCAATGGACTGAAAGGAGCTGAATATAAGAGAAGAGTGAGAAGAGAACGCAGTAGCGGGCAGGTGGCAGGGATCATACAGACCCTGGAAGGACTAAAACACTGGTCTGCCTAAAGCCAGAGTCAACCCTTCCAAAAGTTAGTCGCCATTTGCAGATCTCTTTTGCAAGTTTGCCTACTTGCTAAAATGTATTTGTAACCACGATATTGATACTGATGGCGCTTTGACCATCATTTAAAGATACATACCATCTCCTCCTGCACAGGTTTCCAGCTAAGACTGAACAAGACACCACCTTCTTGTTTCAGCTCCCACTGAACGAAGGAACTTTCTGCAGTCTGTTCAGTGCCACGTCTTCCACATTTCTGTGCTTTTTCTTGGTGATTGTTCTGTTTGAAATAGCCCCCAAGCAAAGTGCAGTCTGATGTTCCTGAGCACAAGAAGGTTGTGATGTGCCTTTGGAAGAAAATATGTGTGTTTAATAAACTCTGTTCAAGCATGAGTTACAGTGCTATGTTTATAGGTTTAATGTTAAGGAATCAATCATATGCAAGCAAGCAAGCAATTGCTCAGTCATGTCCAACTCTTTGCAATCCCATGGACTGTAGCCTACCAGGCTTCTCTGTCCATGGGATTTTCCAGGCAAGAGTACTGGAGTGGGTTGCCATTTCCTTCTCCAGGGATCTTCCTGACCCAGGGATTGAACCCAGGTCTCCTGCATTGCAGGCAGACACTTTGCCCTCTGAGCCACCAGGGAAGCTCATCATATGGGGCACCCAGAAAAAGGAAGAAGAAATTCACTGGCCTGTGCCTTAGGCCACTCCAGAAAGTACTAAGTATCTGTTGTGTGTGAAGAACCTACAGGAGAGATGGAAAAGAGTTTAACCTTGCAGATTTGAAAGAGAGAAGAGCAGAACACCATGTTGGAACTGCCCGCATCATTCTTCAGCCTACATATTCCATCACTTTAGCTCTGCACATTAAGAGTTAAATATTAGAGAAATGTTGCTTGGGCATAACTAGCTCTTATGGTACCTGAAGAAAATTCCTGACCAGGGTTAGTTATGGCTGCTGCTTGTAGATAAGCTTGCTTTCAGCCTAGAAGCCTTGCTGAGATAAGAGATAAGAATGCTAAGGTAAAAATAACTGCTAACAACTTGAAATTTTTGCAGATTTGTGACACAGCCTATATGAGCAAATAGAACAGAGACATGTTATGCTTCCTTGAAGGCTAGGTGTCCCCAAGACGTCTTCACTCACGTTTACCCTTTCAATCTTGACTCCTCTGACTTCCCCTTTTCCCTTAGCATAAAAGAAGCCTGGATGCTCTTCTGAGCTAAGATGGTTCTTTAGAACATTAGCCCACCACCTTCTTGGTTTGCTGGCCAAGGTCACTATTTCTTGCCCCAACATTTGTCCCTTGACTTACCGGCCTGTTTTGTGGAAAGTAGTACAAGTAAAACAGATTCAAAAAAGAAATACACAGTGGAAATCATTGCTGTGAGGCCATTAAAGCCAAAGAAATTTACTATCACATTCCCCAGCATCAGGAAAACATTAAACTCTTGTGGGCCAGTGGTGGCTCACACATTTCAAAAGCCAGTATATCATGAAAAATGTGAAACATGCAGATATGGCAGGCTCTGCAGGGCAGGAGGCTGGGGAAGAATTTTTTTAAGTGTCTGCTAAGTGTTATGTGTAGATCTTCAGGACTGATGAGATGGGCTTGTTTCGCAAGGATGTTGGCAAATACAGAACACGAGTGGTGTTTTGGTCGATGACAACACAGGCCAGAAGCTCGCGAGAACATCATCCTCTGTTTCCCCTTGGAGCCGTAGCTCAATATTACCAGATTCAACATTGGTGGTGACCCTGTAGAACATTCAGTTCAGTTCAGTTCAGTCACTCAGTCATGTCCGACTCTTTGCGACGCCCATGGACTGCAGCACTCCAGGCCTCCCCATCCATCACCAACTCTCAGAGTTTACCCACTCATGTCCATTGAGTCAGTGATGCCATCCAACCATCTCCTCCTCTGTTGTCCCCTTCTCCTCCTGCCTTCAATCTTTCCCAGCATCAGGGTCTTTTCTAATGAGTTGGTTCTTCACATCAGGTGGCCAAAGTATAATTACTGTGAATAATAGAGCCTGCATGGATGGGAGAAGGGAGAGTAGCACCTCCTCTTGAGGTTTCTTCCAAAAATAATTTTATTTATTTATTTATTTTCGGCTGTCCTAGTCGTCACTGCTCTGAGGGCTGCTGGTGGCAGCGTGTGGAAGCTACGCTTTGTTGCCATGTGTGGGCTTCTCATTGCGTTGGCTTCTCCTGGGGAGCGCAGACTTGGAAGCAACAGGCTTTAGTAGTCATGGTTCCTGGGCTCTAGGGCATGGGCCCAGTATTTACGGCGTGTGGGCCTGCTTGCTCCTCCATCTGTGGGATCTTCTTGGTCCAGGGATCAGACCTGTGTCTCCTTCACTGGCAGGCAGATTCTTTACCCCTGAGCCACCAGGGAAGTCCAGCACCTTCTCTTCTATACCTAAGAATTCCCCCAATATTTTTGCTACAGTCTTCATGGTTCTAGGTTCTGATGGTTTTAGAGTCAAATATCCAAGGAATGAATTTTTCTGCCAGGGGATACAATGAGAGTCTTTCAAATATTTTTAAAAGCTTTAGCAGTCACTGCTATGTGTCTGTAATGTGGTGAGTGTATATATGTGTGTGTGTGTTTTTGTGTGTGTATGGGGGTCAGGGTAAGGAGTCTCCCATAAACGCACCATGTCATCTGTACTGCTGGTTACTGTAGTTAGGTGGTTTCCCTCCTAACCTCCTCTGAACTAGTTTCCAAGCCTGTTACTCCACTGAAAATGCTTGTCAACTTCACCAGTGACCTGCTTATTGCCAAACCCAATGAGTCTCTGACTTCAAAGTTCTCTACTTCTCAGTAACTTTTGACTTAGCTGACCACTATCCTATTTTAAAACTCTTCTCTCAGTTCTATGATATCTTTGTCTCACTCTACTCTTTTTTTTTTTTTTCACCTTTTAGGTCTCATTTGCTAAGTTCTTCTGTGTGTGTGTGTGTGTTAGTCAATAAGTCCTATCCGATTCTTTGCAACCCCATGGACTCTAGCCCTCCAGGCTCCTCTGTCCATGGAATTCTCCAGGCAAGACTACTGGAGTGGGTTGCCATTTCCTTCTCCAGGGGATCTTCCTGACCCTGGGATCGAACCCAGGTCTCCTGCATTGCAGGCAGATTCTTTACCATCTGCACTATAGGGAAGTCCCTAAATTCTTCTTGACTCAATCATTAAAATTTGATCCTCCTCAAAACTTGGTTCTGGGTCTTCTTCTCTTCAATACCTAAATATTTTTATCCACTGCAATATCTTCACTTACATTACACACATCACAATTTCTAAATTCGTATCTTCAGTTACATCTCTCTCCCCAGCCTCAAAGTCACACATCCAACCACACACGTGGCACCTGCCACCTGGTGTCTTCACATATACCTCCAGGTCCAGGCATCCAAAGCAGGACTCCTGATTGTCACCTCACAGCTCCAGGGTTCTCCAGTCCCACTCTTGGCTCTCCCCCTATAACAACAAATGGTAATACATTCATCCAGGAACCAGAGGTAGAAATCTGGAAGTCATCCTTGACTCTCCTCTTGCTCATTTCTTGCCTCCAGATCAGTCCTTCAGAAATTTTACCTCCAGATATACTTCAGCTCCAAGATCTCCTTCTTCCATATCTGCTATCCTAGGTGTCTACCGTGATGCAGGTGAGAGAGAAGAACTGTGGACAGGATCAGGTTTCTTAATCTCAGATTTGTGACCCTAGAAGAGAGAGAAAGCTTCTCTCTCCCAGCATTAATGTATGAAACCCCAGAGAAAAGGCCAGGTTTGGGTCATTTGCCAGTCATTTTGACCAGGGAGGTGTGATGTTGTGGTTTTTCAGGCCTGGCTTCTGTGTCTAGCCCTGTGGCCAGGAATCCAAGGAATGTGATTAGAATCCCTGGAGACACGTGGAGGAGAAACAGCCATTTCCCAAAGGGATGGTGGTGCTGTTACCAGAAGAAGATGAAGGTGACACCGTGAAGAATTGAGGCGAGTAGTCTAGACCTCCACCTGCCTTCTAAGTGCTCTGCTGTTCTGTGTACGTGTCCCAGAGGGACCAGAGCGCTGGGTGTACTTGACTCCTAAATGGCTTGGCGTCATCGTAATGCCGATGAGCTTTGAGGATTTCCTGGAATGGTGTTGTGTAGTGCTTACAAGTCAGATGGAGCCTTTAGGACTTTGAAAACACTACGAGACTCTGTTGAGTGAAGGGGTCAGGTAATGAGCAGAAGCTGTCTACTTCTGAGTTCTTTCTCAGTCTCTGGATACTTTCAGCTGAGTTCCCCAGACTGGTAGAATACACTAATGTCCATTCTACTCTCTGAACTATGATGTGCAATTATACACACGAGAAAATTATACACATGAGAAAATCTACTCTTGAAGAGCTAAACAGTAAGACCTATATAAAAAGAGGTCACACTAGTTTTCTTCCACCTCAAGCCCACCTCCAAACACCCTCAGTAATTCAGATTAATCTAATCCACTAAAATGCATGAGTTGAACATTTTTAGATTTAGGAAGTGCAACTGGAATTTTGATTTCCCAAAACAGACACCAATTAAGAGAAGCCTCCCACGGTCAGAGAACAATTCTAATCATTCATGTTCTTCTACTGAATGACCAGCAGAGGGCGAGCAAGACGACAAATAAAACCAGAGGCTTGGCGAAGGGTGAGGAGTGGCTTTTCTTCAAGTTCACACAGAACCAACTTGCAAACATGATCTCCAATTTAGGGAGTGAGAAAAGAGCGAATACTGTGCTGACTTCACCTTGGCATTTTCAAGTTGCTTCTAGAAGATCTTAATCTGTGATAAAGACGAAATCCCTGCAGCCAGGACCCACTCAATTCACAGTCTCCAAGAGACAACTTGGGGGAAGATGTGCCGTGTGGAGAAAACCAACATATTTTTATTCTAATGACAGGACTTTGCAGGCTTGTAGCAACTAGAACCTAACCTCCCCTGAATACTTAAGTAATCACAAGGTCCTTAGGTTTGAAGGGGAAAGAACTGATTTTCATATACCCTAAGTTTCCAACCGAAGTCATACAGAAGCATTATGGGAAGAAAAGGCAAGATTTCATAAATCTGGATGCTAGATAAAGGTGAGAACATTCTATTGAAAATTTGAATATATAATGTATGGTCTCTGCTCTGTTAGGTTGCCTTGGAGGTCTTTTGGGTAAAGTATTTGTTATACTGTAATTCAATGTGTCAAAGATCAGTTATAGTCACCTACTCGATGAGAAATTTTATTATAAAATCCAGTTTGGGGACTTCCCTCGTGGTCCAGTGGTTAAGAATCCACTTGTCGATGCAGGGATCATAGGTTTGATCCCCAGTCCAGGAAGATCCCACATGCTGTGGAGGAACCAAGCCCAAGCGCCACAGCTACTGCAGTTCTTGCTCTTAGAGCCCATTCTCCACAACAAAGGAAGCCACCACAGTGAGAAGGCTGAGCAAAGCAACGGAGAGTAACCTCCACTTGCCCCAGCTAGAGAAAGCCCGCTCAGCAACGACAACCCAGTGCAGCCAAAGCTAAGTCAATAAATGAGAGTGTGTGTAAGTCCAGTTTCACTCGACTCTTTGTGACCCCATGGATTGTAGCCCACCAGGCTCTTCTGTCCATGGGGTTTCCCAGGCAAGATTACTGGAGTGGGTGGCCATTTCCTTCTCCAGGGAATCTTCCTGACCCAGGGATCAAACACATGTCTAAGAATTGCTAAATGCTAAAAATATAGTTTTTAAAATATACAGATAAATAAATAAAACCCACTTTGGGCAAAAGCGAGGGGGAAATAGATCACCAGGTATACACGGTTGGCTGGAGTGTAAATTGGTACAACTTTTGGAAAGCAGTTAGGCAAACCTCCCTCTGTATGAACAGCCTACACAACCCTTCATTCTCACTTCTGTAAAAACACTAGTAAGTGTTCAAAAATATATGTATGAGAATGTTGATTGTCGCACTCCTTGTACCAGCTACACTTTAGAAAGAGCTTGCTGCTGCTAAGTTGCTTCAGTCGTTTCCGACTCTGTGCAACCCCATGGACTGTAGCCTACCAGGCTCCTCCGTCCATTACAAAGAGCTTACACCTCCGTTAATGAATCTATGGAAGAGGTGACGGATATGGGGCACGTGCTGTGTGGTTCTTCATGTTTCCTTTAATCCTCACTGAAACATTTTGTTACAACACAGTTTGCATTAGTTCCCGTTCTTTTTCTCTGCAGTCTAACTGCTCTTCTCGCTCTGCTGTTGGAAAAATAATAAGAAAAGTGTGCATTTACTGATGTGAAAAAATATCTATAACACACTGTTAAGATTTTTAAAAGTCAGCTGTTGAATATGCATGAATAGTATAATCACATAAAAACAACACGACAATCTGTTGATAGAACATGTTACGTTGTTAGACGTGGTTTCCTCTGGGGAGGGGACTGAAGGATGAAAGTGAAAGGTAAGCAGGTTTGCCTTTTGCTGTATGCAGGTGCGTGCTTTTTATGTACACAAACACAAATTTCTGCTATAGAGATTTTTAAATACCGAAGCAAAAGCTTACTTATCTAGCTCTTCCACCTGGGACATCTAAGCCAGCTCTGTCGTGAGGGGGCCATAAAGAAGCCACATAGAAGGTTAGGTCTGAAAGATCAAAGAAAGCCAAGCCACGGAGCTGCAGTGGATCAACTGGAATTTTTTAGTGACTCTTCAGACCTGGATTTGAACCAGCAATATAGATTAACTGATTGACCTGACAATCCTTGGACTCAACTAATTTTATATCAGATGCTGATTCTAAACCAGATAGCTGAGAAGGGTGGATCCACATGTAATTGCTGAAAAATGCAAGCAGTATAATCTCAACCTAATTGACTAAACCATGCAACCCATGAAGTTTGATTTCTAAGTAGCATTGGGATTTCTTAATTAATATAAAAGTAAAAGAAATATTATACATTCATAATTAATGTGGCCATTGTGATGATGACAATTGCCATTTGAAAAATTCTCTTTGAAAGACAAATACCATATGATATCACTTATATGTGTAATCTGAATATGATGCAAATGAACCTATCTACAAAACAAAAACAGACTCACAGACATAGAGAGTGGATAAACAACAAGGTCCCACTGTATGACACAGGAACTATATTCAATATCCTATGATAAACTATTATGGAAAATAATATTTTAAAAAAGAAAAATGTATATATGTGTATAACTGGGTCATTTTGGTCTACAGCAGTAACTAATACAACATTGTAAATCAACTATACTTCAACTTTTAAAAATTGATGTGAAAGATTATTTAAAATGGAGAAAAAGAAGAAAGTTTCTCTTTGCTAAGCATGAAAGATGGCAGCTTTTGTAAGCTGACCAGTTGTGATCCATCCTTGGCCCATGAAAGGGATCATTCTTAGGGGAAGGTCTGGTTGGCTCTCCTGATGGGCAGCCCTCAAGATAGCTCTTATTTCTGCTTACATGGGACCCATAAAAGTGTTTCTCTTTCTATATACTCACCTTCTGCCTTGCATCCTCATCCTGGCTTTCAATTGACATGCTCCTCCAATCTGGCTTTATTTTGCCTCAGCCTCTCCCCAAGTCAAATCTCATAACAAGCCGTGGAGATGAGGCAAAGAAACCAACATTACTGGGCCTGTGCTGTGTGCCAAGTACTAGACGAGGTGCTTGCCATGTTTGTCACTTAGTTCTAACGCCACTTGAAGACAGGCCCTAGGGGACTTCCCTGGTGGTCCAGTGGCTAAGACTCCATGATCTCAATACAGGGGGCCTGGGTTTGATTCCTGGTTAAGGAAATAGATCTCACATGCTGCAACTACGACCCAGCATAGCCAAATAAATAAATATATTAATAATAAAAAAAGTTAAGTTGTAGGACACCCCCTCTCCCAGTGAAAGAACAGATTCAGAAAAGCTGAAAGCTAGCCTTGGATCATGCAACTTGTTGGTGACCCAGCTGGGGTTTGGCCCTGGGTCTGCTGACCTCCAAAGTTGACACCCTTACAATAATCCATACTTCACTCAAATATGTATTTATATTTCTTGTGTTTATATCACTGGCTGTCAGATCTTTCTGGAGCAAATGCTTAGCATTTATAGAGTCATGAAATCCTGTGAATGTTAATCCAACCCCACTGCATTTTCCCCAGCTTCCATCCAAACAGAAAGCTGAAAACTTTTCTGAACTGGAGGACTTTCCAATACAAAGAACACAGGTCTGATCTGTCCAGTAAAAGAGCATTTGTGTCACAGGATGTAACGCAAGGATGTTAGAGGAAGAGTGGAGGTGCCATGGTGGCTGAAGAGGAGGGGGCAGGTCACTGACATCTCAGCCTTCCTCCGGAAGGTTAGCGTGGTAGCTAACCTTCTGGAAACTCTCGCTTTGGTCAATCTTCCTCTTCCTTGGAATGTGAAAGATTTTCAACCTGCTGGTGGAACTCTTTCTCAGAAAAGGAAGACCACCAACACATTCTCAACCAGGGTGTGATCGTGTAAGCAGGAGGCAAGCAGTGTTTTGCGGCTGGTGATACTGTGACATTCACATGGCTAGATTTGCTGGAGATCAGCCCTGAAGTCCAAGAAAAGATTAAGTATACCAGGAGTGTACAGACATGCTTAATGGAAAGAAGTAGAGCTCTTTAACATATCAACTCACAGTAAAATCGCCTTGCTTTTCAAGATCTGGGTTTAACACGACTTCATTCAACCACCCATACCAGACTGTTGTTTGCAGCTTTGGTTTTACTGATGAGTTCAAGGATTCCCAGTTTTCTGCTGGGATGTAACCTTGAACAAGAACTCACAGTAATGAGGGGTGAAGAGACTAGATTTTTCTTTATTGCAAGACAACATTTTTTTCTTTTCCTTAAAAATAACTTCTATTGTCTTCATTGTTGTTCTTAATCTGGAGATGATGCATGTCCATTGAGAAGAATCTGAAAACTTCAAAGAGAATGAAGGCAAATAAAAAAAGTCACAGTGCCACTACCCACAAGTGACCAATCAGCATTTTGGTGTCATCCTCCAAGGTCAATGTCTATATAAATGTACTCATAGACTTGAGGCTTGCTTTTTAAAATCTGGGTTATGCCGAGCCTACTATTTTATTAGTAGCCTTTTTCACCTAATTTGTTTTGAAAGGTTTCTTATGTTATTAACTACTCTCTTCAAATAGTAAAATAATTGATTAATAAAAATGGAGAAATAACACAAAATGTTTCATTTTATGATGCAAACATCACTCATACAGGCATGAGTCTTTTCTAGGCAGCATCTCCAGACCCAACCATCCTGAGCACCATGATCTTACCCGCAAGTCTGAACGTAACTGAGCTGTGTCCTATGTCAGCAGCCTCAGGTCCAAGAGTAGGGCGAATCTCTCTCAATGGTCTAATCATATTTCTCTGAAAGCACACCTCCCCAGGGGAAATTTTTTTCTCCTCTTCAGGGGCCTTCTCTCCCACGATAATGCAAAGAACGCCAAGAATAGCTTCAGGCAGGTGATCTTAACTACCACTGCCTCAGGTAATGATAAGTGGAAAGCTGTGCATTGGACAAGGATTGGCGCCTGTGGTAATAAACCCAACATTTCAGCTGCTGAACCCAACACAAGCTTATTTCTTATTCACTTGGGGGTTCAAAGGTGTCTTCCTTGTTGGAGGCCAGCTGATGGGGAGCAGCTGTCTTTGGTCAGCTCTCAAGATGACTTTGACATCCAGCCATCAGAAGGGGAAACGCTCTCCAGGGAGACCCCATGGGTCCTCCCCAGCATCCCACTGGTCAGAAGTCATGACATGTTCCCCCTCGCTGCCGAGGAGGCTGGAAGCTGCAGGCGGACTGTCCTCTAGAGGGAGGAAAACAGGATTTGGTGAGCACTGTTGGTCTTTGCCACCTGCTCCTCTTGGCACCAAATGCTCATTGGCAGCCTCCTTCCTACACCATAGAACACACCCTCCCGTCCCTCTCAGTGGAAAGTGCCGTCCGGCTCCTGCATAAGCCCACACTCCAGAGCCTTCTCTGATGCACGATTTTCTCCCTCAGAACTGGGTGGGGCTCCTTGTGGTCTGGGGCAGCGGGGAGGCATGAACTAAAATCAAATAATCCCACTTCCATCCCTCCAAATACACACTCAGCATACGGTGATAGAGCAGGGTCATGTCAGCCACCATAAAAGCTCCCCTTTGGAAATGGGCAGGATGACAGACACCTACCAGTGACAGATTCTCAGCCATGATGACCTGCAGGGGACAAGTCACCTGCCGCGGTGGAGGAGGAAGCTCCCTGGGGAGACCCAGGCCTGCCAGCTAGGAGGAGCTACCTTGCTCCTTGTTCTCCACCTGGAGTGGGCACAGGGGTGTGTGCCTCCTTCAGAGCTTGCAGCAGTGACAGCTTTTTCACTCCTGGCCAGCGAAGGGTTGTTTTGAAAGAACAAGGCTCTTTTCAGGTTGAGGGTCTTAGTGTCTTCGAATACATAATTTCCTCAGAAAACAGAGCAGACCTCTGGTCTAGTTCTTGCTCAAGACTCAATTCTCAAGGTTCTTCATGCTTCCCGTGTCCATGTCATCTCCAACCCTGCCCCCCTGCCTAAAAAGGGTTACCCTGATGCTATGAAATAGCAGCTGAATCTTCAGAGCAGGGTCGAGTCCCTCTGTCCAGTTACGGAATCTCAGGGCCTTTGTTTCTCCAAATCCTTTCCCATCTTATTTTCTGCTGTTGGGGTCCAGAGGCAGCTGGCTTTTCAATTGATATCTTCCTTTTATTGTCCTCAAAGCTTTATTGACCTTCACCCTCAATGTTCAAATTCCCTTGACTATAGTGTCTTCTTCATTCTTGTGTCATGTAGACCAGTGCTCTTGGATGGGATGTCTTTCTACAATTTTCATTTATTTGGCCAAAATACTTGGAGCAACCACCCTGTGCCAAGTACTGGACACAAAGATAAACACAATGCAGTAGCTGATTCTGGGAGGCTTAAGAACACACGGTTATCCAAAAAGGACTGAGTGAGAGCCCAGAGGTTCACAGAGGCAAAGGATTTGTCATACTAAATGAACAGTGAGTACAAAGGGCATGCGTGCATGCTCAGTCACTTCAGTCATATCAAATTATTTGCAACCGCATGGACTATAACTCTCCAGGCTCCTCTGTCCATGGGATTCTCCAGGCAAGAATACTGGAGTGGGTTGCCATGCCCTCCTCCAGGGCATCTTCCTGACCCAGGGATCAAACCCGCGTCTCCTGTGTCTCCAGCACAGCAGATTCTTTACCATTGAGCCATCTGGGAAGCCCCATGTACAAGGTAGCTTCAGCTTATTACAGACAGCTTTTCTCTCTCTAGGAAATTGCTTAAAGCTCACATTTTAAGTACTGAGTGTCTATAAATTATCCTTTGACAGGCAGGCTACTGGATTGCACACATGCTCAATCGCATCTGCCTCTTTGCAACCTCATGGACTGTAGCTCGCCAGGCTCCTCTGTCCATGGGATTCTCCAGGCAAGAATACTGGAGTAGGTGGTCATTTCCTTCTCCGGGACATATTCCTGACCCAGGGATCGAGCCTGGGTCTCCAGCATTGGCAGGTGCATTCTTTACCACTGAGCCACCAGGGAAGATTGGTCGTGTCTAATACCCTGAAACCTTTCTTCAACCCATGCTCTTTCGGGCAGGTATCATCAGTTAAGTTCAGCTCAGTCACTCAGTCATGTCCGACTCTTTGTGACCCCATGGACTGCAGCACGCCAGGCCTCCCTGTCCATCACCAACTCCTGAAGTTTACTCAAACTCATGTCCATTGAGTCGGTGATGCCATCCAACCACCTCATCCTCTGTCGCAGGCATCGAAGAGTGTACTTAGAGATTCTGGCAGGGAGCACAGACACGAATGCACCCTTGATGGAGAAATGTCTTCCTCTGCTCCATCAGGCAGGCTGTGTGAGGAAGGAAGCGTGTGTTGTTGTCGCCAAAATCTTGACTCTCTGTGCACTGATGCTGAAAAGAAATGCAGAGACAGAGTTTGGGAATAAAGAGAAAGAGTAGTTTTATGCTTCGACAAGCAAAGAGGGAACACAGCAGTTTAGTGCCTCAAGAACAGTGCTCCCATCCCTGGAGAAAGGGACAGGTCTTATAGTCAGGGCTCATAGTTCTGGGGTAGGAGATAAGGCTCAGAGTAGGGACGGTTTGCATTCGTCTTCTGCAAGATTTCAAGATGGCCACAGCTGGCATCAGGCAACTGGGTAACTGGGGCTGGTCTTTCCCAAAGTTATCTGCCTGTGGCCTTCTTTCTGAAATGAAGAATGCTACGAGGGAGTGGGGCAGGGGGGAAGAATGCCAGGTGCAGGATAGAATTCACACAGAATCAGAGAGAGATTAACAAATCAACTTTGTGAAGGACAAGTCTAGTTGTGTGTGCCATAGACGAGAAACAGCTAAAGTAAAACCAGGATTGCTTCACTCTTACAGGCCTATTCTTGGGGGGTTTTATAGCCATTTTCTCTTTCGTTTGTTTCTCTTGCATGTTAGCAGAAAAAAAAAAAAAAAAAACAAACACCCATTTTCCATTTCTGTTGTAACACTGTGGGGACACAGAAAGCGTCGGCACACCCGTCAGCAGGACCAACCCTGGCCATCAGCAGAGAGATGGACGCTGAGACCATGTCGACCTCCCCCCAGGTCCCCTTTCTGGCTCTAGCTGTCTCCACACTTCATGGCACAAAAGTTGAGGAGGTATGTCTTCTAGAATATTCTGAAAAATGCCTGCTGCCTAGGAAGTCACGTCTCATGCCGAGTTAGCCATCTCTCTCCTCCGTGGAAGACCTCGTGGCCCACATCTGTGTCCCTATCCTGTTGTGGCCGTGAGATGGACCCTGCAGGTTAAGGACACTCTCAGTGTTTCCCCCTCCTGCTAGTGTTGGCTGAGGTCTGACTCTTGAGCTTTCACTTGTGAATGTTGCCTTTGCACATCACCCCATATATTTTTGCATTAAAATATATATGTATTTATTTATTTGGGGCTGTGCTGGTCTCTTGCTGTGAGCAGGCTTTCTCTAGTTGCAGCAAGTGGGAGCTATTCTTTGTTGTGATGTGCAGGCTCGGTAGTCGTGGTTCACGGGCTTATTTGCTCTGTGGCATGTGGGATCTTCCAGGACCAGGGATTGAGCCGGTGGCCCCTGTGTTGCAAGGCAGATTCTTAGCCATTGGGCTGCCAGGAAAGACCCTTTGCATATTGTTTAATTGAAAAGGGGAAAAACTAGAAGGTCAATGCTCACCTAGCATTACTGAGGTATTTTATTCACTTTTCAACTGATCTGAATAAATTCTTAAAAGAAAGTAAATTACTGAGCTGAATCATTTGGATACCAGGGACAGAGTCAAAGTTACCTCAGGAAAGGGAGATTAAGGACAGGCGCCAGATTATGGGGGCTCAGGGACAGTCTCAGGAGGGGGAAGGAGGAGGGCCCCCTCAGCTTCCAAAATCACTGCGCCATCCCCTGTTTCAAATTCCCAGGAGAGAAACTAGGTCAGCACAATTCACTTTTTCCACCAGGCCACCAGATTGCAGGTTTCAGGCCTGTCCTGTCAGGTACCCTCCCCTGGATAATTAGCTGTGGCCCTGGGGAGGAAGGCCAAACGCCCCCTCTCTCCACACACACAAGGGGAGTGGGGGTGTGAGCCAGCCCCAAACATACTTGATGTACCATGAGACCAAAGGCAGCCATTAAGAGCTGTACTCTGGACCCAGACGGCCTGCTTCCAATGTTGGCTTCACCCCTTCCTAGCTGTGTGACCTCAAGTAAGTTACTCAGTCTCTCTGTTTCTCCATTTTTTTAATCCTTAATATAGGACATATGAACAGTACATCCTCATGGGATTGTGGTAAGGACTAAATGAAATGAGAACTCCTAAGATTGTACCCTGATGGACAGGGTGACCAGCAGGGATGGTTAGTGCCGTGGGGAACTCTGGGGGTGGAGCCAGCTGCCAGGTGGCGGGCTCGTGGCCCTGGGCCTTCTGCATCAGGGAAAGGGTGGCTGTTCCCTTTGCGACACACACTTGCTCCGGATTTGGATGTGGCTCCCCTGCTGTCGTCAGGCTTTCGCCAGCACTCTCTCTACAGACTTGCTGGACGGCTTATGTTCTCCCCCACGACATGTCTTCTGACCACGGAACCCACTTTACAGAGAAAACGCAGGCCGTGGGCTTACGCCCACGAGACTCCCTAACCTTATTAGGTATCCCAACACCAGAAGCAGGCAGCTCAGAAGGGAGGGATGGTCTGTTGGCAGCCAATCCTACGCCAGCTGGAGAAACACCGTGCAGGGATGCAGCATATGCTCTCTCCAGCGTTGCTGGTTCTCCCTTAGGGATACTCCCAGAATACACTTGGCCAGGGACCCGAGGGGTGGTAGTGGTGATGGTTAAAATTATACCTACCAACTTACCCAATACCATCTGCCTCCTTTACTCACAGATTCCATGTGGGACATTTTGGTACCTGGAGGGGCAATGCTTTCACCTGGAGACAGTCTCCTAAAAGTGACTGACTGGGCCATCCTGTTAGCCAAGCCAATGAACCTTTAGCTAAATTTGATTTCATGTAGAAAAGACAAGACTGGATTTTCACTATACATATGGAGCTCTTCACACTCACATGGAACCTACATTTCCAGGCCCGGCATCTTCCATGGGGATCCAGAGTCCTTGCCTCCTCGCCCTCCATGACCTCCACGGCTGGGTCTTCCTGCTGCCGTGCTCCTTCCACCTCCCCACTCCAGTCTCATGTCCACTGTCTGCCAGGCTGCCCAGAGGAGCCTGTCTGTGGCCCTCACATGAGGGGACCAGTGTCCCTGCTGACTGCCCTTTAATACAATACCCCAGGGACCGGGGCGGGGCTGCGGCCCACCTTCTCATGTCGCACAGGGCCACTGTAACGCCGCACGTCCCCGAGGGTCTCCCAGAGTCTCTCTCAGAAGCAGACGCTTCTGTTCTATTCTTTGTTTCTTGCCTACAAACAGTAACAAAAAAAATGCTAACAAAAACCCTTTTTCCACAGGAACTCACACTAACTTCATTTCCATAGAGCCAAACCTCTCCACGCCACATCCCAAATCCAAATGCCACTCACCTAAATGTGCAGACATCAGCAAGCCCCTGCACTTTTCACCACCTTCCAGGGAGTGGTGACATCCCTGCTTCTTCAAGAGTTAACAGGAGCTCCTTTTGGAGTAGGAAAGGGTCTAATAAGCTGCCTAAAACAGAGTGGGTACCAGTCACTCAGGCCTTAAGCTCAGGTGTACAAGAAATGTAAAATTGTATAATTATGTTTTTGTCTCAGACAATCACTGCTGACCACCACTCCTCATTCTGCAGGGTGGCAGAGTGAGGTCTTAATCAATCCAGATCATGACTTCTCAACCATTCAGGTACCCACTCCTTCCTGGGGGTGCATCTCACTTCTGGAAACTGGGGGAGGGGTGGGACTTACAATCTGTGTAGGAGAAACCTGAACTCCCCCTCCTTTTCTCTTCCCCCGCCGCTCCCCGCCCCGCCCCCCCAACCTCCTCCTCTGAGCATCCCCTGTCCTCCCGGGCGGTCCTCACAGCGCCCTCTCCTGGCTGCAGGCACAGTGCCCTCACCACAGAGGGAAACTCTCTGCGGCCCCAGGCGCCAGGCCCCAGGCATCCTTCGGGACTCTGTCCTTTTCTGCTCCCAAGCCGCGCTGCATGGGAGTTCTCAAAGCTTCCAGCTCCCCTCCCAGATCTCCTCCCTTACCTGCGGGTTATCACTGGAGAGTTTGGAGTGTGGAGCTGCCAGTGACTGCCTGTCCTGAAAAGGGAACGACTGATGCAGGTGGACTCCTCACCCTGATGCCCAGTTTTGCCTCCCCCGCTCCCCACCTGCCCTCTGGGTCTTGTTGTCCAGAATAGAAGGAGGGGGCTGGGCCTTGACCTCTGCAGTTGGCAGGGTTCCTTCCAGTTTGCAGAAGTCCCCATGCCCACCTTCATTTCTATATGACAGTCTACTGCCCAATGTCTTGTTTGCCACTGAGAAAATCAGGGGGAGCAGAGAAGGCCTTTGTTCTGGAAACTTTCAGAAGTTTTCTCAAAACAAAAAGCAAAACCTCATTCCCTTGGGGATGGGGAGTGCTTTGTCCCTCTGGTGCTGGAAGCTGGGATCGTCCTTCAAAGCACGGCTTGTCTGCAGTGGCTTCATGGCAGGTTAAACCGGGTCAGTTTGCCTGCAGCCCAGGGCTCTCTACCTGGGTGGTCAGAGTTGGGGTCCTTGATGTGGAACTATGAGCTACAAGAGACAAAACTCATTTCTTTCCAGGACAAAGTTCAGCTCATGTAGGAATTCGCAGAAAAGCTTTTTAAACACTCCTTTTCTACCCCTAAATTTACTTTTGCTGCACAAGCTCAGAAACCATAGCTCTTTATTTAAAACGCATTCTCACCCAACCCACTAGTACTTCTAAGTCCACAACTTTCTCAGAAGTTTCCCTCATTTCCGCACACCAGTTTTCTCATGTCCTGGGGTGACCTGTCCCAAATTCCATTCCAGGGCTTGTCATCAGTCTGTAGGACCAATGTATACTTTGACCTTGGGTTATCCCTTCACCCTCTCTGTGACTCAATTTTCTTCTGTAAAATGGGGCAATGTTATCTCTAACATCACATGGAAAGCCCTTAGAAGGGAACTTGGTATATAATAAACCATCAATGAACACTATTGAACACTGTTATTACAACTATTTTCAATAGTTGTGATAACACACACAAATCCCAAATGCAGTGGGGTAGGTACCAGGCCACAGCTGAAAAATGCAAAAATGTAACTTTCCTCATTTCCCCCTAGTTTGTGTGCCCATTGCACTGAGTGGCAGAAACTTCCTTCCAATTGATTCAGTGTGATCTCATTCAATTTAATTACTTTTAATTAAATAAATTCAGCAGTCTTTGTTCCCATTCCAGACCTACATTTTCCAAACTCTGGGACTCCAGAGGTCATCCTGGTGGGATTCCTAGGAAAATTACAAAAAAAAAAAAATTGCCTTCATGACTCTTACTGTCTAGTAGTAGTTATGATCCAAGATAAGAAGTTCTGAGTGTTCTAAAAAAAGATAATGAGATCAGACATGATTTATAAGCGAGAGGGATAATTTCTATCAGACAGAATCAGGGTAAATTTTGTGGAAAAGGTGCCATTGGAATGTTGACTGTTGTGGGGAGAAGGTACAGAAAAGGAAAATAAAGGAGGGCACCCCCTAAAGAGCATCAATGGGGAGAAAGAAGCTGTTCCCTATGGAAAGTGAAAGTCATTCAGTCGTGTCTAACTCTCTGTGACTCTATGGGTTGTAGCCTACCAGGTTCCTTTGTCCATGGAATTCTCCAGGCAAAAATACTGCAGTGGGTTGCTGTTCCCTTCTCCAGGGGATCTTCTCAACCCAGGGATCAAACCCAGGTCTTGCGCATTGCAGACAGATTCTTTACTGTCTGAGCCACCAGGGAAGCCCCAAGCTACATATAGAATCTCCCTCTTTCCAGGGGTGTCCACCTTCAGGGCCTTTGCAGGATGCTAATGAGCTGGCATGGAGAAGGAAGTGGTGACCCACTGAAGTGTTCTTGCCTGGAGAATCCCATGGACAGAGGAGTCTGGTGGGCTACAGTCCATGGGGTCCCAAAAGAATCGTACACAATTTGGTGACTCAACAACAACAATCTGGCACCTGGCCAGTAGCTAGCTAAAGTCACCCTAGATGGTTCTGGGCCAGGTGACTCTTCAGGGAACCCAGCTTCCATGCAGGTTTTCTCCCTGGGGAGGGGGTGGCAGAGACCCCCTCTAAGGGCAGACAGCTTCCCCCAGGAGTTCAGGAGGAATGACACCAGGGAGGGGCTGTGGTGGGTACTTTCCAGATTCCTAGACCATGTGTTTCTCATTGCTGGTAGTTTATTTTTACCCCATGCCCTTTACTGGTCAGAGTCGACTGTAAGGCCACCCTTGTACATCTCAGGGAAGGTTTATTACCTCAGAGAAGCAGAGGAAATGCTTTTTGGAGGTTCATACATCTGGGCTTTTCAGTATCAAAAGCCTGGCCTTGAAAGAGCCACAGCATCAGTTTTATGCCAAAAACACCAGATTGGAAAGAATATGAGGTGACGGTGAAAGTCAGGGTTTCCAAGCTGCAATGAGATGCACATTCTCTGGGTTGGGGGAGGGGAGAGAGGAGCGCCAGAAAGGAAACAGGGAAATAAGAATGGGGGAGGGGATTAGTAACCATAGAGGTTAACAGTCAAACTGGGACACTGCGGAAAGCGAAAGACAGTGCTATGAGGAGTGATGCTCAGACAGCAGGCACCAACCAGGGCTATCCAAGGCAAAGGGGCACAGAGGGACCTGTGTTCATCCTGGGCAGGGGCCAGCTTCACCACCACCCCCCGCCCCCCAGCCCAGGACAGAGCGGAGAAACCACAGACATGCTGGGGGATACAGAGAGCCCACCCCCACCCCCGAGTTCCTCCTTACTTAGCAGACAGCGCCCAGGCCCACAGCTGGCGTGAGACAGCAGCCTGGCTCCAAGCTACAGCTCACAGAGGGGTGGGGAAGCCGGATGCCATTCCCCACACACCCACCTGTCAAAGAAGCGTCAAGTGTTTTCTCTGCCCTGGGAGGTTGGTAGCAGCTGAGGAAGAGCCAGGCCTGGTATCTGGTATCTCAGTTGGGGCAGAGAGATACAGGAGCATTCCTCCAGCAGGGTCCACGGGGGTCCAGTCCCGTTTTGGTCCTCCACCACAGGCAGCCCTGCCACGGGAACCGGGACTCCAGACAAAGCCACACAAGGACTGGATGGGGATCTGCTCGTCTGACTGACACTTTGCCTCTGGTGCCAGGCAGAGGGGAGCTTGACACAGAAGTGAAATGATTATGAAGACATGAGTGTCCTGCACAACATGGAGATGGTGAGCTGAGATGCACACCCACCTGACAGTGAGTCAAAGCACCTGAGTCAGAGGTCCAAGGTCTTGCAACTTTTCACTGATAGTTCAGTTCAGTCACTCAGTCATGTCCAACTCTTTGCGAGCCCATGGCCTGCAGCACGCCAGCCCTGTCCATCACCAGCTCCTGGAGCTTGCTCAAACTCATGTACGTCGAGTTGGTGATGCCATCCAACCATCTCATCCTCTGTTGTCCCCTTCTCCTCCTGCCTTCAATCTTTCCTAGCATCAGGGTCTTTTCCAATGAGTCAGTTCTTTGCATCAGGTGGCCAAAGTACTGGAGTTTCAGCTTCAGCATCATTCCTTCTAATGAATATTCAGGGCTGATTTCCTTTAGGATTAACTGGTTTGATATCCTTGCAGTCCAAGGGACTCTCAAGAGTCTTCTCTAACACCACAGTTTAAAAGCATCAATTGTTCAGTGCTCAGCTTTCTTTATAGTCCAACTCTCACATCCATATATGACTACTGGAAAAACCATAGCTTTGACTAGATGGATTTTTGTTGGCAAAGTAATGTCTCTACTTTTTAATATGCTATCTAGGTTGGGCATAGCTTTTCTTCCAAGGAGCAAGCGTCTGTTAATTTCATGGCTGTACTCACCATCTACAGTGATTTTGGAGCCTAAAAATATTAAGTATCTCACTGTTTCCATTGTTCCCCCATCTTTGCCATGAAGTGATGGGACCGGATGCCCTGATCTTACTTTTCTGAATGTTGAGTTTTAAGCCAGCTTTTTCACTCTCCTCTTTCACTTTCACCAAGAGGCTCTTTAATTCTTCACTTTCTGCCATAGGGGTGGTGTCACCTGCATAAATGAGGTTATTGATATTTCTCCCAGCAATGTTGATTCCAGCTTGTGCCCAGCGTTTCTCATGATGTACTCTGCTTATGTTAAATACGCAGGGTGACAATATACAGCCTTGATGTACTCTTTTCCTGATTGGAACCAGTCTGTTGTTCCACATCCAGTTCTAACTGTTGCTTCTTGACCTGCATACAGATTTCTCAGGAAATTATTTCACTGACAGTACCTCATTTTTAAAGACTTCCTGTGGCTAGTCCTCCAGGGCATCACCTCATATATACATGTGTATCTACACGCAGGACCAGAGGGAGGCACTCAGATGGTATATTTATTAATACATTAGAATAAAACCCTGAAATGCATGGAGGCTTCAGCCCAGGGTTTGATTTCACAGCTCCTGTCCTAGGAAACTAATGGCCCATGGGTGTACACAGATTTTCAGTACTCTTGTTTCTAGGAGTGGAAATTTGGAAATACCCTGAATGTCAGTCAATAGGGACAGGGTCAACAGCTGCATTTGCACACTAGGAAATACTTGGCAACAAGTTTTGGGGTTTTTTAAAAGTCCTATCTTTTTATTTTGTGTTACTTTTGGCTGCACTCAGCCTTTGTCGCTGCATACAGGTTTTCTCTAGTTGCGATGGGAGTTACCTTCTAGTCACGGTGCTCGGGCTTCTCACTGCAGTGGATTCTTGTTTCGGAGCACAGACTCTAGGCACGTGGGCTTCAGCAGTTGTACTGCATGGGCCTAGTTGCTCGGAGGCATGTGGAATCTTCCCTGACCAGGGGTTGAACCCATATCCCCTACATTCTTAACCACTAGACCACCAGGGAAGTCCCCAGGCAGCAAGTTTTCAAAAATGTGCTATGGTTTATATTGTTCTGAAGCAGAAAAATCCTCACATGTCAACTTTAAAAAGCAAAATGTGGAACAATATACACAGCATGACACCACTTATGTAAACAACACACATATACTCACACGCCCCAAATCTAGACAGGAGAACCTGTGTTTGTCAATATATTCCTACGTGTAAGTAAATGAAAGAAATAAAGATCTGGAAAAATAGTCACCCAATTGAAAACACTGGTTAACTCTGAGGCAAGGACTCCAATAAGGGAAAGAATGAGCAGTAATACTAAAATGAAGGGAGGAAAATGCTAAAGACTAATTTCTCATTGCAATTTTGGATCAAACATTTGTTTGCAGGGCATGGAGAGCCCTCTCTTGCTTTACTTGCTCATCATATGACCAGACACTGGGTTTACTGTAGATCTGAAGTTAAACCCTCCAGGGCAAACTGATATCAGCTAGGACCCTAAATCTGCCAGTGCTGGGAAGGTTCAAGCTCATGAGAAGAAAGATAAAACATCTTCAGTGTTCTAGTTGGAAGAGTTGTGGGTGTTGGGGGAGCCAGTTCTACTTGAATCCAACAAGACGGTGGAGTCTTTGTATTTAATGTCTGGGTTGGGAGAAGAGGAGGTGCCTTCAGTTGTCTGTTTTTTCTTTCATTTTAATACCTGAAAAATATCATTAAACTCAAATCTGAGAGGATAAAAAACTATTTGCTGGCCAAGTCAAATTTTTAAAATTGTATTCATGCTGTGAGGCATGGTCAAAAAAAAAAAAAAAAAAAAAAAGACTTCCCTGGTGGTCCAGTGGTTAAGACTCTGTGCTCCCAATTCAGGGGACACAGGTTTGATCCCCGATCAAGGAACTAAAATCCCACGTGCCACAAGGCATGATAAAAAAATAAATATAATAAAATTTATCTTTTAAAACTTTAGGTACATTTATGTAAGTCATTCCACGTTCATCGGTTTTGGAAAGAAAGAGAAAGGAAAAAAGATAGAAACCAGACAAAAAGAAAAAAAGTCACATATAATCCAACTACTCAAAACTAATTGCAGTTTTTTTCAGTATGCATTCATTTAGATTTTTTATATGCATATATAACATTATGTATACCTCTAAAAATAAAACTGGATCATCTCAATCAAAAACTTTGTGACCTACTTTTTAAATTTCCATTTTTAAATAATACATCTTAAAGAGTTTTCAGGATCTTTGTTTCCTTTTATATGAACTTGTCAAAATATAAACAGCTTTTACCCTAATTACAAAAAGAATAGACACTAAATGTAAAAGGAATGTGAGCAATATGGAAGCATATAGAAAAAAAAAAAAAAGAGGAAAAAACCCCAAAGTATTTGACTTAGGAAACCATAACTTTAATTGGCATAAACACCTGAACAGAAAGTTCAGAGACAGGATGAACTCAAAGGTGTCATCCAGATCCCAGAGTGTTTCTGTTTGTCTCCTCTGCCATCTACTGACTTCATCTACAAGTTTGTTCTCCTTATGGTCACAATGGAGAAGGCAATGGCACCCCACTCCAGTACTCTTGCCTGGAAAATCCCATGGACGGAGGAGCCTGGTGGGCTGCAGTCCATGGGGTCACAAAGAGTTGGACACGACTGAGCGACTTCACTTTCACTTTTCACTATCATGCATTGGAGAAGGCAATGGCACCCCACTTCAGTACCCTTGCCTGGAATATCCCAGGGATGGGGGAGCCTGGTGGGCTGCTGTCTGTGGGGTCGCACAGAGTCGGATACGACTGAAGCGACTTAGCAGCAGCAGCATGGTCACAAGATAGTTGCCAGGGCAACCAAGGCTGTGATCAGTTCAGTTCAGTCGCTCAGTCGTGTCCGACTCTTTGCGACGCCATGAATCGTAGCACACCAGGCCTCCCTGTCCATCACCATCTCCCAGAGTTCACTCAGACTCACATCCATCGAGTCTGTGATGCCATCCAGCCATCTCATCCTCGGTCATCCCCTTCTCCTCCTGCCCCCAATCCCTCCCAGCATCAGAGTCTTTTCCAATGAGTCAACTCTTTGCATGAGGTGGCCAAAGTACTGGAGCTTCAGCTTTAGCATCATTCCTTCCAAAGAAATCCCAGGGCTGATCTCCTTCAGAATGGACTGGCTGGACCTCCTTGCAGTCCAAGGGACTCTCAAGAGTCTTCTCCAACACCATAGTTCAAAAGCACCAATTCTTCGGCACTCAGCCTTTTTCACAGTCCAACTCTTACATCCATACATGACCACAGGAAAAACCATAGCCTTGACTAGCCGGACCTTAGTTGGCAAGTAATGTCTCTGCTTTTGAATAGACCATCTAGGTTGGTCGTAACTTTTCTTCCAAGGAGTAAGCGTCTTTTAATTTCATGGCTGCACTCACCATCTGCAGTGATTTTGGAGCCCCAAAAAATAAAGTCTGACACTGTTTCCACTGTTTCCCCATCTATTTCCCATGAAGTGATGGGACCAGATGCCATGATCTTCATTTTCTGAATGTTGAGCTTTAAGCCAACTTTTTCACTCTCCTCTTTCACTTTCATCAAGAGGCTTTTTAGCTCCTCTTCACTTTCTGCCATGAGGGTGGTGTCATCTGCATATCTGAGGTTATTGATATTTCTCCCGGCAATCTTGATTCCAGCTTGTGTTTCTTCCAGTCCAGCGTTTCTCATGATGTACTCTGCATAGAAGTTAAACAAGCAGGGTGACAATATACAGCCTTGACGTACTCCTTTTCCTATTTGGAATCAGTCTGTTGTTCCATGTCCAGTTCTAACTGTTGCTTCCTGACCTGCATACAGATTTCTCAAGAGGCAGGTCAGGTGGTCTGGTATTCCCATCTCTTTCAGAATTTTCCACAGTTTATTGTGATCCACAGAGTCAAAGGCTTTGTCATAGTCAATAAAGCAGAAATGGATGTTTTTCTGGAACTCTCTTGCTTTTTCCATGATCCAGCGGATGTTGGCAATTTGATCTCTGGTTCCTCTGCCTTTTCGAAAACCAGCTTGAACATCAGGGAGTTCACGGTTGACGTATTGCTGAAGCCTGGCTTGGAGAATTTTGAGCATTACTTTACTAGCATGTGAGATGAGTGCAATTGTGCAGTAGTTTGAGCATTCTTTGGCATTGCCTTTCTTTGAGATTGGAATGAAAACTGACCTTTTCCAGTCCTGTGGCCACTGCTGAGTTTTCCAAATTTGCTGGCATATTGAGTGCAGCATTTTCACAGTGTCATCTTTCAGGATTTGAAACAGCTCAACTGGAATTCCATCACCTCCACTAGCTTTGTTCATAGTGATGCTTTCTAAGGCCCACTTGACTTCACATTTCAAGATGTCTGGCTCTAGATTAGTGATCACATCATCATGATTATCTGGGTCGAGAAGATCTTTTTTGTACAGTTCTTCCGTGTATTCTTGCCACCTCTTCTTAATATCTTCTGCGTCTGTTAGGTCCAGACCATTTCTGTCCTTTATCGAGCCCATCTTTGCATGAATTTTCCCTTGGTATCTCTGATTTTCTTGAAGAGATCTCTAGTCTTTCCCATTCTGTTCTTTTCCTCTATTTCTTTGCATTGATTGCTGAAGAAGGCTTTCTTATCTCTTCTTGCCCCTGCTTTATGTCACCCTGCCATGGACTGTAAGCTGGTTCTTTCAGTCTAATTGCACCAACCTGTGTCACATGCTTTCTACAACCCATAACAATGACCAAGGTGATCCCATTCACTGATGAAACAAAACTAGTGGTACACAGAGCCAGAAGGTGGGGTCAGCTTGTGCTGAATGCATGGCTATGTGGAAGAGCATGGATACCTAAAGCAGTAGGAACGCCGTCAGGAAAGAGGGGAGGAGGATGTGTGGTTACATAAACAGTTGGCAGGGTTCACACTTCTCTGGTGATCCAGTGTACCTATACCTGTTCCCATCTGTCAATTTCAGACAATATTCACAGCTTCATGAAATGCACTCAGCCTCCCTCCAAAGGGAGGCAATGATAAGGCTTTTCCAGCCACTGCATGTACCGTATAAGTTCCTCATCTCTGTGAGGCATGAAGTCTTTTCCATTCTGTTATTTTGATTGAATGTTTCTTTTTAACTTACTTAAGCGTAGACTCAATTTTCTTCCAAAGTGAGCTTTTTCTTATGTATTTTGACCTTCCAAAACAGAGAAGAGCAAACGTGACTCCATATTGGGTCTATTCCTTTAGCTCTAACCGCTGATGCCTGAACTTAGTCATATTGGCTCTGCACCTTTTTAAAACAATGTTGCCTAGAGCCTGAAATATACAGGATAGCCCATTCTCAAGGCTCTGACTGTTAAAGATTTAGCACTTTCCCATTCCTACAGAGATAGAAAGTTGCAGAACAGGAAATAACAATTGTCTTGTTGAAGGTTTAATGGAACATTGTGACCAGACCTTTGTGCAAGAACAAAGGATTCCAGCACCAGTGAGTTTGCAAAAACCAGCCACACCCCCTTCTCTTTTAGTATAAAAGAAGCCTGAATTCTAACTCAGGTAAGATGATTTTGGGGATATGAGTCCACAATCTTCTTGGTCTTCCAATAGCAGCTTTCCAAATAAAGCTGCTATTCCTTGCCCTAACAACTTGTCTCTTGACTTATTGATCGTCTCTAGGAGAGCAGTGTGAACTTGGACTTCCTAACACTTCTTTCCTCCTCTTCCTTTTTTAAAGAGAGTGAGGGGCAGAATTATTGCACGGATCCCAAGCTGGGTTTCTTCTTACTTAGTCATAGCAGCCTATTCTACATGGGCTGCTCTTCACCCTGAAATATTGGGTTGTCCCAAAAGTGCATTCAGATCTGAAGGAACTTTTTGGCCAACCCAGAAGTATCCACATGGTCTTTTCACTCGCTGTTTACCGGAGCACAGCCGCTGCTCTTTACCTTGGACGAGGGGTATCTCCTTACTGCCGCCATTCCTGACCTTCAACGTGGGATAGCTCCTCTAGGCCCTCCTGTGCCTGTGCAGCCACTGCTCCTCGGGTTGCTCCTCCAGGCCGCTGGCCCTGGCCTCGGGCGTGGGTGGCTCCTCCCAGATGCCGCCCCTGGCCTCGGGCGCGAGGTGTCTCCTCCCGGCCGCCACTGACCTCGGACGCGGGGTAGCTCCTCCCGGCCGTTGCCCGGACCTCGGACGCGGGGTGTCTCCTCCCGGCCGCCACTGACCTCAGACGCGGGGTAGCTCCTCTCGGCCGTTCCTGCGCCGTCACAGCCTGGCACTCTAGGCCGCTGCCCCGACCTTGGACGTGGCGTAGCTCCTTTCGGCTGCGCTTAGCGCCTGCGCTTAGTGCGCCTGCTCGCTGCCGCCTGCGCTTAGTGTGCTTTGCTGGAGGAGCCATGAAGAGATACCCCATGCTCAAGGTAAGAGAAACCCAAACAAGATGGTAGGTGTTGCAAGAGGGCATCAGAGGGCATACTCACAGAAAACCAGTCAATCTAATCACACTAGGACCACACCCTTGTCTAACTCAGTGAAACCAAGCCATGCCTGCAGGGCAACCCAAGATGGGCAGGTCATGGTGGAGAGGTCTGACAGAATGTGGTCCACTGGAGAAGGGAATGGCAAGCCACTTCAGTATTCTTGCCTTGAGAACCCCATGAACAGTATGAAAAGGCAAAATGACAGTATACTGAAAGGGTGCCCAATATGCTACTGGAGATCAGTGGAGAAATAACTCCAGAAAGAATGAAGGGATGGAGCCAAAGCAAAAACAATACCCAGTTGTGGATGTGACTGGTGATAGAAGTAAGATCCGATGCTGTAAAGAGCAATATTGCATAGGAACCTGGAATGTCAGGTCCATGAATCAAGGCAAATTGGAAGTGGTCAAACAAGAGATGGCAAGGGTGAACGTCGACATTCTAGGAATCAGCGAACTAAAATGGACTGGAATGGGTGAATTAACTCAGATGACCATTATATCTGCTACTGCAGACAGGAATCCCTCAGAAGAAATGAAGTAGCCATCATGGTCAACAAAAGAGTCCGAAATGCAGTACTTGGATTCAATCTCAAAAACGACAGAATGATCTCTGTTCATCTCCAAGGCAAACCATTCAATATTACAGTTATCCAAGTCTATGCCCCAACCAGTAATGCTGAAGAAACTGAAGTTGAACGGTTTTATGAAGACCTACAAGACCTTTTAGAACTAACACCCCAAAAAGATGTCCTTTTCATTATAGGGAACTGGAATGCAAAAGTAGGAAGTCAGGAAACACCTGCAGTAACAGGCAAATTTGGCCTTGGAATGCAGAATGAAGCAGGGCAAAGACTAATAGAGTTTTGCCAAGAAAATGCACTGGTCATAGCAAACACCCTCTTCCAACATCACAGGAGAAGACTCTACACATGGACATCACCAGATGGTCAACACCGAAATCAGATTGATTATATTCTTTGCAGCCAAAGATGGAGAAGCTCTATACAGTCAACAAAAACAATACCAGGAGCTGACTGTGGCTCAGATCATGAAGCCCTTATTACCAAATTCAGACTCAAATTGAAGAAAGTAGGGAAAACCACTAGACCATTCAGGTATGACCTAAATCAAATCCCTTATGCTTATACAGTGGAAGTGAGAAATAGATTTAAGGGCCTAGATCTGATAGATAGAGTGCCTGATGAACTATGGCATGAGGTTCATGACATTGTACAGGAGACAGGGATTAAGTCCATCCCCATGGAAAGAAATGCAAAAAAGCAAAATGGCTGTCTGGGGAGGCCTTACAAATAGCTGTGAAAAGAAGAGAGGTGAAAAGCAAAGGAGAAAAGGAAAGATATAAGCATTTGAATGCAGAGTTCCAAAGAATAGCAAGAAGAGATAAGAAAGCCTTCTTCAGCGATCAATGCAAAGAAATAGAGGAAAAGAACAGAATGGGAAAGACTAGAGATCTCTTCAAGAAAATTAGAGATACCAAGGGAACATTTCATGCAAAGATGGGCTCGATAAAGGACAGAAATGATCTGGACCTAACAGAAGCAGAAGATATTAAGAAGAGGTGGCAAGAATACACGGAAGAACTGTACAAAAAAGATCTTCTCGACCCAGATAATCATGATGATCACTAATCTAGAGCCAGACATCCTGGAATGTGAAGTCAAGTGGGCCTTAGAAAGCATCACTATGAACAAAGCTAGTGGAGGTGATGGAATTCCAGTTGAGCTGTTTCAAATCCTGAAAGATGACGCTGTGAAAATGCTGCACTCAATATGCCAGCAAATTTGGAAAACTCAGCAGTGGCCACAGGACTGGAAAAGGTCAGTTTTCATTCCAATCTCAAAGAAAGGCAATGCCAAAGAATGCTCAAACTACTGCACAATTGCACTCATCTCACATGCTAGTAAAGTAATGCTCAAAATTCTCCAAGCCAGGCTTCAGCAATACGTCAACCGTGAACTCCCTGATGTTCAAGCTGGTTTTCGAAAAGGCAGAGGAACCAGAGATCAAATTGCCAACATCCGCTGGATCATGGAAAAAGCAAGAGAGTTCCAGAAAAACATCCATTTCTGCTTTATTGACTATGCCAAAGCCTTTGACTGTGTGGATCACAGTAAACTGTGGAAAATTCTGAAAGAGATGGGAATACCAGACCACCTGACCTACCTCTTGAGAAATCTGTATGCAGGTCAAGAAGCAACAGTTAGAACTGGACATGGAACAACAGACTGGTTTCAAATAGGAAAAGGAGTACGTCAAGGCTGTATATTGTCACCCTGCTTGTTTAACTTCTATGCAGAGTAGATCATGAGAAATGCTGGACTGGAAGAAACACAAGCTGGAATCAAGATTGCCAGGAGAAATATCAATAACCTCAGATATGCAGATGACACCACCCTCATGGCAGAAAGTGAAGAGGAGCTAAAAAGCCTCTTGATGAAAGTGAAAGAGGAGAGTGAAAAAGTTGGCTTAAAGCTCAACATTCAGAAAACGAAGATCATGGCATCTGGTCCCATCACTTCATGGGAAATAGATGGGGAAACAGTGGAAACAGTGTCAGACTTTATATTTTTGGGCTCCAAAATCACTGCAGATGGTGAGTGCAGCCATGAAATTAAAAGACGCTTACTCCTTGGAAGAAAAGTTATGACCAACCTAGAGAGTATATTCAAAAGCAGAGACATTACTTTGCTGACTAAGGTCCATCTAGTCAAGGCTATGGTTTTTCCTGTGGTCATGTATGGATATGAGAGTTGGACTGTGAAGAAGGCTGAGCCCCGAAGAATTGGTGCTTTTGAACTGTGGTGTTGGAGAAGACTCTTGAGAGTCCCTTGGACTGCAAAGAGATCCAAGCAGTCCATTCTGAAGGAGATCAGCCCTGGGATTTCTTTGGAAGGAATGATACTAAAGCTGAAACTCCATTTTTTTGGCCACCTCATGCGAAGAGTTGACTCATCGGAAAAGACTCTGATGTTGGGAGGGATTGGGGGCAGGAGGAGAAGGGGACGACCGAGGATGAGATGGCTGGATGGCATCACGGACTCGATGGACGTGAGTCTGAGTGAACTCTGCGAGTAGGTGATAGACAGGGAGGCCTGGTGTGCTGCGTTTCATGGGGTCACAAAGAGTTGGACATGACTGAGCGACTGAACTACTACAACTACTTACCTGAGCACAATCTGCATCTTCCCTGTAGAGATGAGCGAGCTGGGACTTACTTAGATCAGCATCACTTGTATCTGTCGGCCCCGAAGTTGCCTGAGAAGAGTGGGGCGGGGAGTGGTTCTATGGATCCTCAAAGCTGGGAACAGTTTTCACATTCATCTTGATTTTGATTCTGTTGAAATCCTTGTGTAGAGGCACAGTCCAGGGAATAGAGACCTGCCCGGGCCTGTGGATGGTGGTAGGTCTGGAGGTTTGGATTTTTCTCCCCTCCCTGGCGCTGGAAGCTGGAGTCAGAGCTCAGCCGGGTGGTGTGAATGCCTTGCCTGGTGCGGCCTCGGGCGCTGTCCCCTCCCAGCTTGTTCTACTAGCAGCTGCTTGTCCCCTCAGAGATAATTGCTGCTAGAAGCACATTTCTGGCCTCTCTCCCACCACTCTGACCTTTGACTGATGTTTGGCTTTCACTAAGGAAAAGGGCCCCGGGTGGAACATTTCAGATCTTTTCTCTTGCCAACTCAGGCCCCATTTCCTGTCCCACCAAAGTGAGACTTTTTAGTCGGATTTTTCAGAAATTCTGCCTCTTCTCTCCACACTGTACAGCTCACTCCATAAAGGGAGTTGTGGGTTGAGTCTCAGAAATTTTATATCCCTTTAGGCTTAATTGTTTTACATTTTGGATATATCAGATGTTTTGTATTTAGATGTGTATATCCTGAAGTCTGTGGTATGAAGTTGGGAAATTTTTCTGGATTTGTTGTTGGATGATTTTTTTTTTTTCTTGGTGTATCTTGTTTTCTTCATTTCAAGGAGATTTTTGTAAATCTGCTAACATATCCCTGTCTTTCCTGGCTGCTCCAGAAGTACCTTAATAGTTATACAGTACCAAACCCATGGATAAGACCAAATGTTCTTAATCAACTTCCAACTGGCAACTTTAGGTGATTTCCAATTTTTTATCATTATAAAAATGCTGCAAAAACTTTGAGTGTACTGTGTGCACACATCTCTGATGATTTCTTTAGTAAATGATCACATTTTCAATAATCATAAGAAGTTCAACTTTACTTTTCCCCATTCTCAGCATTGTCTTAGTTCTGTAGTTTGATGGTTCTAAATAAAACCATCATGAAAATCCTCTGCCATACTGTGGAACAGCCTCAGTACCTTCTCTTTCCGCCTGACCATATGCTGACCCAGATACACTGATTCGTCCATCTAGCCACCTGATTGGTCCACCATCCATCTAGCCACGTGATTGGTCCACCAGGGATGTACATCATGCCTAGTCCCTCTCTTCCTTTACACCTGCTCACAGTCCTTGCATCCTGCACAGCATCCCACAGTGCACTTTCTACTTATTGTCTTTCATTTTCAGCTATTTTTCTTCAACACTTCTGAAGTTTGGGGATCCACTGCTCCCAATGCTTTTGTTTCGTAGAGATCAACGAGAAGGAACAGCCATCTGCTTCTTAGTGTTCCACTCCTTAGAATATCTCTCTGTCTCTGTCTCTCTCTCTCATGCATGTTGAAACCCTGAAGGATCACTGTCGGAGAGCAGAAACCAGTCACCTTGTGTGCACCAAACTATGAAGGTGATAGGCAGGAAAACCCTCAGAGGTGCTTGCTGAAACCCAGATTCCTGGTTTGCTGGATTAAAAGTCTCTAGGGACACAGGGAGCTCAACCCAGTGCTCTGTGACAACCTAGAGGGGTGGGATGGGGAGGAATATGGGAAGGGGGATCCAGGAGAAAGGGGACATATGTATCCCTGTGGTTGATTCATACTGACTTATGGCAGAAACCATCACAATATTATAAAGCAATTATCCTCCAATTTAAAAAAAATCTCTAGGGATAGGGACAAGAAATTTGTATTTTATTTAGCTGTCTAATGATTCTGGTACTTATTAAAATGTATGATCATTTTAAATGATATATCAAACTCAACTTGTATAAACTGACACAGTAACCCCTTTTCTATCATGCCCTTATAATAAAAACTCTATTAGTCGTGTCTTGGACAGATGGTAACACAGACACAATCTACACACATCCAGAGGCTGCAGTGTGGTAGAAATGACAAGAACCACCATATCTGGTCCTCCTCGCCTTCCTAGTTGCTTGCTGTTAGGTTGGGGCCGCATGAGTGGTTCTGGCCACAGGGCTGTGAGTAGGGTTTAGTTGAGTCTTTCACACTGTGCCTTTCCCATGGAGCCCCTGAAGTCACGTGCTGAGATGCAATGTCCCGAGACAGTGGAGCCAATGGCCGCCTGAGTCTTTGGTGGTCAGATGGAGCATAACTCCTGTCACCCTTCAATGGATGTGCCTCGTAGGCAGGGCTAAGTCAGGAAGCTTTTAAGGTCACTTGTCATGGCAGCGAGACCTATTGTTGTTCTGCATCATAAAACTAAAACCCTGATTTCGTCTTCATGCACCAATGTATATGAGTGTTGTCTGGTCATTTTTAGTTATAAAAAGAAGTCTCCAGCTTTATTAGAATATTGACCTCTTAACATCAACTCCTGTCTTCACAGCTGATTTTACCACATTTCATCCGTGTGAATGAGAGAAAATTTTTTTTTCTGTGGGTGAAAAAAGGACACTAAATGTCTTAGGAAAAGCAAATGAGATCAGTGAGTCAGTGAGAAAGAACCCAGATCTTGCTTTGCTACATGATTGACAAAAAATTCACATTAAAAAAATTCAAATCTCTACCTCTAACTGTGATAGGGAACCAAATTTCTCTTTAATCCCAAATGCATATGTCCTATAAAGAATAAATACAGTTGGCCCTCCCTACCCTCGAGTTCAGCATCTACAGATTCAAATCAAATTGGACCCAAGGTTGGCTGAAGTGCAGACATGGACCTCAGGCACAGAGAAGGATCTGTGAACTACACCATTCTAGGGAAGAGACTTGAGATCCATAGGATTCAGGTTTCTGTGAGTGTCCTGGAACCAAACACCTCACAGATATTGAGGGACGACTGTATTTAACTTGTCACATCATTTCTGGTTGAGTCAGAATCCCTTGTTATTATTATTATTATTTTTTGTCTGCCTGGGTCTTCATTATGGTCTGAGGGCTCCACTCTAGCTGTAACTAACTCATGGACTTGCATGTTCTGTGGCATGTGGGATCTTAGTTCCCCGAGCAGGGATGGAACCCATGTCCCCTGCCTTGGAAGGCAGACTCTTAACTGGGTCACCAGGGAAGTCCCTGGAATCCCTTTTAAACTTCTGATTATCTTACGCAATACTGGTTGTGGTTCAGTTCAGCCATATCTGCCGTTTAAACTTAGGACCAGCCTTAAAAACAGTGCCAACCCTTCCTAATCCCTTAACCGTACCCTTGCTGTGGTGGAAAGAGGAAACACAGACCCTGCATCCTTTCACACCTCTTGATGTTAATTATTTGAGTCTCAAGGCTGGCTTTTGTTTCTCTACAGGTGACAAAAGTATTATATATATATATGAAAGTCACTCAGTTGTGTCTGACTCTTTGTGACCCCATGGACTATACAGTCCATGGAATTCTCCAGGCCAGAATACCAGAATGTGTAGCCTATCCCTTTTCCAGGGGATCTTCCCAACCCAGGGATTGAACCCAGATCTCCCTCATTGCAGTCGGATTCTTTACCAGCTGAGCCACCACAGAAGCCCAAGAATACTGGAGTGGGTAGCCTATCCCTTCTCCAGGGGATCTTCCTGACCCAAGGATCAAACTGGGGTCTTCTGCATTGCAGGCAGATTCTTTACAAGCTGAGCTATTAGGCGAAGAAAAGTAGAAAAAAGATAGAGATCGGTGGCAAGAACCACTTTGCTTTATTCCTTTTTTTCCTTTTTTCTCTGTTACTGATACTTGCCTTCCTTGTTTTTCATCAGCATAGTCTCTGGTCTCTATTGCTACCTGTTTTTGCCTTCCATGTCAGATCATTTAGCATGTAAATTATTTAAATGAGTGACCTGGTACTTTCAGAATCTGATGAATCTACAAAAATGTGGAAAATTCGCACATATACTACATTTAGAGCCTCAAATTAAGTCAGCCTTATAAGAACTAGCTATCCTGTCCTCAACTAAAAGGCTCTAGTTCTTGGCTCCTAAATTATTTCTCTGAAATCCTAAGAACCTGGCCCTGGCATTCTCTGGGAATTTGTCAATTCCATTTTCTCAGTAATAAGTTCTTGAGGTTGACCCAGAAGTCAGAAGTCAATTGGTTGAGGAGTCACGGTGGATGGTGTAGAGAGCATATACTTTGGGGTAACCTGTGCCTGTATTAGCCATGTGACTGTGGAAAGAATATGAATCTCCCCTCATCTCCCCTTTGCTTCTCTTCTACAGGTAAGGTAAGAAATGGGGTAAAGCATATATAAAATAGATAAAGCCAGTGAGAATTCACTGTACGACTCAGGGAACTCAAACAGGGGCTCTGTAACAACTGGGGAGGGAGATAGGAGGGAGTTCAAGAGGGACGGGACATATGTATACCTATGGCTGATTATGTTGATATCTGGCAGAAAACAACAAAATTCTGTAAAGCAATTATCCTTTAATTAAAAAATAAATTAATTAAAAAGAAAAAAGAAATGGGGTAAGGAATATAAAACTAATTCTGGCCTGTGGCTGTTTCTAGCACTCTCCTGAGAAAGAATGAGCTCTTAGCACTCACTGGCACCAACATGAAACTCAGTGGAAACTCTAATACAACAAGAACAAAAATTTTTAAGTAATATTTTTCTCTCATAAGCAAGACATAAATTCATATCATGCACATCATGAATTGGAGTTGAGATTAATCTGATGCTGCCAAAGGATTATTTTTTCTTTTCCCTCTTTTTCTTTGAGACATCCCTTTGGATAACTTACTGATTTTTTTCTCTTTCTTCTTTATACCATGTAGTACTTGCTCACCATGCTTTCTGCTCCTTCATGACTTTAATATTATTTTTAAAATAGAAAACAAGATACAAGAGAATCCAAACTCACATCCACGTCCTCCTTATGCACTCACACTATTTTTGCACTATTTGATTCTAGCCACACTAAAATGGTAGGGATTTATTATTGTTAGTTCAAATAAGATATAAAACAAAATGTTATTCTGTAAATATAAACAAGTCACAGAACCTATAATGTTTTCCAATATACTTCTCTATGAAGCTCAACTCTAACAAAAGAACAATTTGAGGGGAAATAGGAACGCCTTCCAGAGAAGGCAATGGCACCCCACTCCAGTATTCTTGCCTGGAAAATCCCATGGACGGAGGAGCCTGGTAGGCTGCAGTCCATGGGGTCGCTAAGAGTCAGATACGACTGAGTGTCTTCACTTTTACTTTTCACTTTCGTGCATTGGAGAAGGAAATGGCAACCCACTGCAGTGTTCTTGCCTGGAGAATCCCAGGGATGGGGGAGCCTGGTGGGCTGCCGTCTCTGGGGTCACACAGAGTCGGACACGACTGAAGTGACTTAGCAGCAGCAGCAGCAGGAATGCCTTCCAGTATTCTCACCCAGAAAATCCCCTTGGACAGAGGAACTGGTGGGCTACAGTCCATGGAGTCGCAAAGAGTTGGACATGACTGAGGGACTAAGCACACTGTCTTTTTCTACAAAAGAGTGATTTCTCATGGTTTTGAGGTGGTTCCGCCTTATTCTTCTACTTACACTTGTGGGTTTAACACAGGTCATTCATGAATGTCAGAGGATGGTATGTACTCTGACAGCAGCATTGCAAGACTGCACTGGGCCCCACGGAGCCTGGAGGGGAAGACCGAGTGCTGCACCCTTGTGAGGGCGTTGAGCACAGGGCTCACTGGATGGAGCAAGGGAGGGGACGGACGGCAAGGAAAGTGTGGTTCCTGAAAGATCGGCCCTTTCTCACTTTGGACCCTGTCTTCATAAAAAGGACAATAAATGGGGCTTATGCCCAGGAAGCTCCAATACTTCGGCCACCTGATGCAAAAAGTAGACTCATTGGAAAAGACCCTGATGCTGGGAAAGATAGAGGGCAGGAGGAGAAGGGGGAGGCAGAGGATGAGATGGCTGGATGGCATCATGGACTCAATGGACATGACTTTGAGCAAACTCTGGCAGATAGTGAAGGACAGGGAAGCCTGGAGTGCTGCAGTCCGTGGGGTTGCAAACAGTCAGAAACAACTGAGTGACAGAACAACAACGTCTGGGAAAGGTAAAGGATGTGTTTAGCTGGAACTTAAGGGCAGATGTATAATGCAGGCACAAACCCGAGTATGCATCAGTCCAGAGGGAAAGCCAGTCTTCCTCTGCCCTGGGTGGGTAACAGCCTAGGGTCATGTGAGTTGCCACGAAAAGATGTTAGAATTTTGGAGACATGGCCCACGTCCAGTGACCAGCTGACCAAGCCTCTCTCAATGAGACACCTTGGGGATGTCAAACATGGCCTAGAGCCCACTGTCACCCGTTGCCCAGTCCTATTTCTTTCCTTGCTCTTCCTTCCTCTGGTGCCGGGGCCTCCCTTTCACAAACATCCTGCCTGCTCATCTCCAGCTCAGAGTTAGCCTCCTGGGGACCCAGGTCTCAACACTGATATTTGCTTCACTGTCCAGAAAACAACAGCCCACGCTTTCAGACTTTTGAAGAAAATTCTATCTTAGTGTGGTACAAACTTCTTGAGGGACTTTGGATTATTGATGGTTAAAATATTGGGCTAATGTCAGAAGATAAATGATTAAACTGGTAATTATAGCTTAGTTTTGTTTTGAAAATGACAACCTTTAAGAACTGAAGGCTTTGCAATCCAGGGACATGAACTTGGAGTCTGAGGGGTTCAATTGACTGATGTGATGTCAGGGAGTCAAATGAGCCCGGGTCAAACAAGCTCCAGTTCACAGCCAGCAATTTTTAAAATTTTTAGTTGTTACTCAGTTGAACTCCTGTCTCCACCTCCACTAGCAGGGGAGTGGTAAAATATACATTAGCAAATCTCCCCAAATGAAACACCCTCAGCTGTCTCCATTTCCCCCAACAAAGACAGAAGGAAAAGGCCTCTGAACCCAAGGCACCTGTGCTTATATAGAAATTGGGTAATTACTGAGCAATGGGGTAACCTCTAGGGACAGGACTGTCAGTGAGTGCCCAAAACAGAAATAGCACGATCAACTCCTTTACCCCCAGGAGAGAAAGAAAGAGAGGGGAAGAAACGGGGAGAAAAGGAGGTGAGATATTTGGGGGGATAAAAAAAAGATCTGGGGAAAGGCAATAACAGGAAGTCCCTAATACATCAAAATCCCAGTTTGTGTTAAAAAATGCCGTAAGTTAACTCTTCTGATAAAGATCTGTTGTCTCCTGAAAGAGATGAAACCACAGGCAAGTCAAATGACAAATTAAAACGATAAAAAGTGACAGAGAGGTGCTGATTTTTTAAAATTTATTGATTTTTTTTTTCGCCCCCGAAAGCAACTGTTTAAAATTAAGAAATAGCTGCAATCCTTCTGTAATGCGCTCTGGGGAAGGAAAAAAGAAGAGGAAGGAGAGCAGCTACAAGATTACAAAAAGCCTCGAGGTGCTGGCTTAAATTGGAAATAGTCTGGCCTTTCTTCAGAAAGGAAAAAGCAATGTAGAAAGAAACAGATGACCAAATCAGAGAGAAAAACAATAAAATCTTCATTATACAGAGGAAAAATTAAACTACTTGAGAGAACTTACTTAAAACACTTTTTTTAGTATATTCCTTTGGGAAGAAGTGGAAATGCTGCCCTGAGCGTGATCTCCGTCTGATTTTTACCCTGCACAGGACTTTAAAGACATTAATAAAGGAACTACAGGTGCAAGGGTTTCTCTCCAGCCACGCCCTCTCCTATGACCACCCCCCAGCCTATGATCATGCCTATTCCTTTCTGTGACTGAGAGGCCCAGGGTGATCACAGGGAAATCTATCAAGAAGCCTCTAGAATATGGTTTTATTTACTTACTCTAACAATTCAACAAAATCACAGATTGCAAATTTTGAATGTTGTCCTTGCAAATACTGTGCCACTTCAAATGCAGTCCTTCAGGTAATTACATTTGATTTGAAATCATAAAAGGTAGAATTTTCTTATTTTTTACTTTTAAAGGTTTTTTAAAAAATAAAATGTATTAAAATATAGTTGATTTATAATGTTGTATTAATTTCAGGTATAAAGCAAAGTGATTCATAGATAGATATATTCCATTACAGACTCCTAGAAGATATCGAGTACACTTCCCTGTGTTAGAGGGTTTTTTCCCCTTGGGCTTCCCTGGTGGCTCAGATGGTAAAGAATCTGCCTGGAATGCAGGAAACCCAGGTTCAGTCCCTGGGTTGGAAACATCCCCCGCAGAAGGGAATGGCAAACCACTCCAGTAGTCTAGTCTGGAGAGCCCCATGGACAGAGGAACCTGTGGGCCACCGTCCATGGGGTTGCAAAGAGTCAGTTTAAGACTGAACACTTCTTTTCTTAGTTATTTCAGCTAGAGTGCACCGTTAGCCTGATTGCCTGATAGTCTTGGGAGGTACGAGTGGCGTGTAGATAGAGGTGAAAATGATTTATAGAATTATCTTTCTAAAAGAATAATTCACTGAGTTTGGATAATCTATTTTATACATATGCTAATCTCCTTATCAGTATTTTACTCTCTGAGGTAAACCAATTTAGGTGTCAGGGCCCATGGGTATAAAGAGATAAATCGAAGTACAACCCAAGGAGGAACACTTGTCCTTGCCTTTTGGATCATCCTTTGAATGAAGTCCACCCCGAAGTAGTTTGTGATTCATACTCTAAGTAGCTGGTATATTTTTCTACCTTTCTGCCAATTGTACCTATTTTGGAATGGAAGCCTTGAACAGGTGTGGAGGTGGATAAACACCCCCACAAATCCTGTGTCACTCCTCCTCTCAGGGGGTGGAGCTTAGTTCCCTTTCCTTGAGTGTCAGCAGGACCTAGTCATTCACTTCTAGCCAATAGAATTTGATAGAAATGATGAGCTGTCACTTCTTTCTTATTTTTAATTTACTCTTTACAATTGTAGTAAAATATATGTAATACTGATCCTTTTAACCATTTTCAGTACAACAGTTCAGTGTACAGTTATCTTGTGAGTGGCCCAAACCCAGAATCACCCAGCAGAGCTGTTTCCAGATTCCTGACCCACAGGAGCTGGGAGTGGGCATCTTCTATTCACATTGTTGGGCAACCACCACCACCATTTACCTCCAGAACATTTTCTTCATCCCAGACTGACACACGGCACCCACTAAACAGCTCCCCATTTCCCCCTGCCCCCACCCTCTGGCAGCCATCATTCTTCTTTCTCTGTGAGTTTGGTTATCCTAGGTACTTTCTACAAGAGGAATCATATTTGTCCTCTCGTGATTAGCTAACTTCATTTAGCATAATGCCCTCAAGGTTCATCCATGTTGTAGCATGTTTTGGAATTTCCCTCCTTTTAAAGGCTGAATAACATTCCATTGTGTGTATATTCCACACCTTGTTTATCAAGGAGCACTTGGGTGGCTTCCCCCTTTGGCTATTGTGAATAACACAACTGTGAGCACGGGCGCAAAAGTCCCTGCTTTCAATTCTTCTGGGTATATACTTGTGAGTGGAATTGCTCAATCATATGATAATTCAAAGCTTAACTTACTGGATGAACTGTCAAATGGACTTACATGGAAGTGGCACCATTTTACATTTCCACCAGCAGTACACAAGGGTTCCGATTTCTCCACCATTTTACATTTCCACCAGCAGTACACAAGGTTTCTGATTTCTCTACATCTTCACCAACACTTGTTCTTGTTTTTTGATAATAGCCACCTTAATAGGTATGAGATGAGATGTCATCCTAAGACGTAGGTTATTCAGAGATTAGGTCTCAGATGTGTGTGGTTCTCCGTCTGCCCCACCCTTGAATCACTCACACAGGAAAGTCACCTGCTCTCTGGTAGGGACAACGTGGGGAGAGAATCACACTGCAGGGTTGTGAGTCTACTCCAACAGGTGGAAGTGGTCCACAGAATGAAGAACGGGGACTCCTGCAACCGCCTGGGGTGAGGGTCGGAGGCATGGCAAGGAAGCCTCCTTCAGGTAGCTTTGACATGACCACAGCCTAGAATCATCCAGCCACACCGATCCCGGAGTCCTGAACCACAGAAACTGCAAGGTAACAAATGTGTATTGTTTTAAGCCATTAAATGTGAGGTAATTAGTTAGGCAGTGGGAGGTAACTAATAAGGAATCAATAACTAATAAAGGGGCAATGTTGGGTCAACAGTTTCACAAGTGTCTACTGGGCAGTTCTGCTGGGCAGTTCTGGGCACTGGGGTGACCACAGCAAGCACAGAGGAAACTTCAGAGTGTGAGTTCCATGGACCTTATATCAGAGTACTGTGTAACTCTGATCTCTGCATACTTGTTTGAACGAGTGTCTGCTTTAGGTGGTGATGACTCCAGGACATTTGAGCACAAAGGGACTCTACAGGGGATTGGGTCGGCAAAATCTTCAAAAAGTCTGGAAATGAAGACTCTGGTGGAACTTTCAGAGCTAGCTTCAAGACCAACATCTCAGAACTGGCCCCGGGAGGAAATTGCCTCCTCGGTCACGGTGTGAATCCGAGAGCCAGGGGCCTGCCGCCCCACGTAGGTCCTGAGAGTGCAGGGCTTTTGCTGTCGCAGGGGATCGCTTTTGCTGGTCCCCACCTCAGAGTGGGGGCCCTCAGCCCACGTCTCGGCTCCTCCCACCTCAGAAAAATCAAATGCTTCCAGAAACAGCAGAAGTGCAGCCTCTGTCTTCCCGCACCTTCTACAAGTGGCATGGGTGTGGCTGTTGGGTGGAAGCTGGGTGTGTACACTGGGGACCCCAGCTGTACCCACAATGGGGTATACGGTCTCCACCTGGCATATCTGCAGAGTAAAGCTTGCTCAGAGAGGCAGAGTGGGGCAGAGTGAGCCAGGCTAGGATCTGTCCTCTCACATGACCTACAGGTGGACAAATATCCACAGATGCTGGTGAAAAAGTAGGACCAGGGTGGACATGCTGTGTTGATACAAGTATCATTTGAAGAGAACTGAAAACAGGGAGCACAGCTATATGGAGTAGATGCTATGTGGCTGGGACTAGATTATGAAATTTGTGTTATTGTTTTATTTAATACTCACAACAACCTTACAGAATAAGTATTACTACCCCCACTTTCAGGTGCAGAAAGCAAGGCTCAGCAAGATAGAATAACTTGGGCACAGTCCCATGATAGAGGGAGGTTTAAAAAAAAAAAAAAATGAACCAGGCATTTCCTTTGGAGCCCAGGGAACAGGATGCTGCATTCTCAGGGCCACAAGACATAATGATGTAGTGATGGGAGAAGTTTTCACCTATTGAGATGTGAGGAGGTCATTTTGGCTTATACATGATTGAACCTAAACTTTATGGTAGCTGAAACAGCCTGTTTTGTGGCCCATTAAACGTGCACTGTACATCTGCTTTAACCTTTAAAGGAAAGAATGCATTTGAAAATCAGAATGGAGTCACTGTGGTTCAGGCACCCAGCTGGAGCCAGTAACCACTGTGGATGTGATTTCAGGCACTTTCCTGCATCCATGGGAACTTGAATGTTCTGAACTATATCAGACTCAAGGACGTCACCAGCTGTTCTCATAACAGTGTCTGCTGGCAGATGCCAGCTGCAACCTTAGGTCTCAGGGTTTCCTCTTGTAACTACACGACCATTTCAGATCACAACCAATCCTTGCTTAGCAAGCCTCCTTACTTCTTGCAGCTCCAATCTTAATTCTTGATGAACAGCTGCTGTGATTTTGCAGTTTTTTCCTTTAGAATCTCCCCTATTTTGTAGCCCAGGGGAACACATTTCAAGGGCTTTTTGAATCTATATCTCTTTGGCTGTAGTCTTCAGCTTGGCATGAATAAGACTCCTTTTCATTTCTATTATAGACCCTTTAGTAATCATTTCCATCAACAGTGGGCAAGGGTGTTTGTTGCTGTTATTTTGTCTCTGTTTGGATCCCTCAAAATTCACATGTTGAGACCCTAACTTTAACGGAATTCTATTTGGAGGTAGGGCCTTTATGAGAGTAATTAAGATTAAATAAGGTTGTAAGGTGGGGGCCCTAATCTGATAGGGGTATTTCTTATAAGAAGAGACATCAGAACTCTCTCTCTCTCACCCCCACCCCAGGAAAGGGTCCTGTGAGGACATAGTGAGAAGGCAGTCCTCTACAAGTCAACAAGAGAGCTCTCACCGCAAACCAGCTGCCAGACCTTGATCTTGAACTTCTAGCCTCTAGAACTGTGAGAAAACGAACATCTGTTGTTTAAACTGCCTTGTTTATGGTATTATGTTATGACATCTCAAGCAGACAAATACAGTCTCATAGGTATTATTTGCAAAGGTTATAAGGATAAAAGCATGAACTCCAGAACCTAACATTTTGGGTTTGAGCCCCAGCTCTGCTGCTCCGTGACTTTGTGACCTTATGCAAGTTACCTTTGTGCCTATCAATAATATTTACCTCCTTTGTAGGGTTATTAAGAGGATGAAATGAGTGAATATTTGTAAAACCTAGCTCATGGTAAATGCTATATAAGTATGTGACAAATTAATAAGAAATTGGACTTCCCTGATGGTCCAGTGGTTAAGAATCCACTTGCCAATGCAGCCGACATGGGTTTGATCCCTGGTCCAGGAAGATTCCATATGCCAACAAACAACTAAACCTGTGCACCGCAACTCCTGAGCCTGCATGCTTAGAGCCTGTGTTCCACAACAGGAGAAGCCACCGCAATGAGAAGTCCATGCACCACAGCTAGAGCTCCCACTGCCCGAAACGAGAGAAGGCCCATGCACAGCAATGAAGATCCAACGCCGCCAAAATAAACAATAAATAAGTAAAAGTTTAAAAAATAAGAAACTAAATCACATGATATTAGTCAGGAAAATGGTAGCCACCTAAGTAGGTTTAGTGAGATTATTACTGAGAATCAGGAATTTAGCCTCTGAAGATAAGATGGGAATGACAGAAGACAGGGATCAGAGAACAGTTCCCACCAATCCTTCCTCCCTGAAGAGGGGGGGTGCTCAGCGCACAGCTGATAACCACAGGCAACACCCACAGCTGTGCCTGCAGGTGCACACCAGCTTCTTGGAATAGACATGTGTTTACCTTCCACCCACTAGCATCTCTTGATGCTTCTGTCAGCAGGGGAAGGTGGAGGGTGTGGGTTTCAGACTGTCCAGAGCCCCTGGGAAAACTCAGGATGGCAGGACTGGCACCAAGGTCAAACTGATTGGGTTTCTAACTGACTGAAGATTAGAAGTTGGAGGTTTTACTTAATGTCTGATGACTATTATGCATGCTTTGCCTACATTTCTTCTTCAAATATTAAAGGAGCCACGGCCTGGTGTGCTGGAATTCATGGGGTTGCAAAGAGTCAGACACGACTGAGCGACTGAACTGAACTGAACTGAACTGAACTGAAAGAAATCTTCTGTTTATAGCTATTATCAATTCCTTAATATAAGACCATAGATTACACTTCTTTTATCTGCCCTTTGTGCCTCAATAGATTATTGCAAACGTAATGTATTAATACTATGAATGCTCAAGAAATGTTTAATTTATTGAAAAAAAAACCTTTATAACAAAAAGGACTATAAGCAATACAACTCAAGGCACAATAGAGGAGCCTGAAATTCTTATAGGGGAGATTTGCATTTTTTTCAATTCACTTTTATTTTTATATTTTTTTCAGCAGTTGTAGAATTTATTATTACAATGCAGGTTTAAAGAAAAAGCACCTATGGCTTATCACAAAGATTCAGGAGCCAACTTGATGGGGCTTCCACAGGCCAGGTCCAGGACAATGTGAGCACCCCAATAATTGTGTTAACACATTGTAAGCCATTGGGAAAGTAGCAATCCATGAGTCCATATTAATAGGTAATAACCACAAATAAGTGATAAATAACTGGGGGCTCACTGATCAAGGTGAAGGGTGTGCTGGAGCTGAAAGTTCACAGTAAAGCCTGGATCAGAAAAAAATCAAGATGCTCAATCCAGGCAATTTGGTGAGATGTTTGGTATCTCCCCCTGCAGACTACTTGTTGGTTGAAAGGGAGAAGAAAACAGCAAATTATATGCTCCAGATCAACATCACCAGTGAGGAACAGAGGACTACCACGTGCCTCCAGGAGTGATCCGAGAAGGGTATATTACCTGTGTGGTGTTTCGGTCAAGAAGGTACACCTGCATCTCATCATGAGGGAACTAGGCAAATGTACAGCGAGGAATGTTCTGTTTTAAAAAGGGGTGAAGAGCTGCATTCTTCAAACACTAAAGAAAAGCTACAGAAGCCTTCTAGATTAAAAGGTGACTGAGACATGACAGCTAGATGCAACAACAGACCCCGGATTCAGCTGTGTGCTGGAGGGAATAAATTTTCTATAAAGGACATTATTAACTTAAGAAGACAAGACTGGAACACTGATACCAATGATAGATGGCATGCATGCATGCTCAGTTGCTAAGTCATGCCCAGCTTTTTTCAAACCCATGGACTATAGCCCGCCAGGCTCCTCTGTCCATGGGATTTCCCAGGCAAGAATACTGGAGAGGGTTGCCATTTCCTTCTCCAGGGAATCTTTAGTCAGTTCAGTTCAGTTCAGTGGCTCAGTCGTATCCGACACTTTGCGACCCCATGAATTGCAGCACACCAGGCCTCCCTGTCCGTCACTAACTCCCAGAGTTCACTCAAACTCATGTCCATCGAGTCGGTGATGCCATCCAGCCATCTCATCCTCTGTTGTCCCATTCTCCTCCTGCCCCCAATCCCTCCCAGCATCAGAGTCTTTTCCAATGAGTCAACTCTTCACATGAGGTGGCCAAAGTACTGGAGTTTCAGCTTTAGCATCATTCCTTCCAAAGAACACCCAGGACTGATCTCCTTCAGAATGGACTGGTTGGATCTCCTTGCAGTCTATGGGACTCTCAAGAGTCTTCTCCAACACCACAGTTCAAAAGCATCAATTCAGCACCACAGTTCAAAAGCATCAATTCATCGGCACTCAGCTTTCTTACTGACCCACAGATCAAAACTACGTCTCTTATATCTCCTGCATTGGCAGACAGGTTCTTTACCACTGAGCCACCAGGGAAGCCCAATGATAGATTAAATTAGATAAAAGCATACGTGCATGCTAAGTCACTTCAGTTGTGTTGGACCCTTTGTGACCCTAAGGACTGCAGCCTATCAGGCTTCTCTATCCATGGGATTCTCCAAGGCAAGAATACTGGAGTGGGTTACCATGCCCTTCTCCAGGGGATCTTCCCAATTCAGGGATTGAACCTACGTCTCTTATGTCTCCTTGATTGGCAGACGGGTCTTTACTACTAGCTCCATCTGGAAGCCCAGATAAAAGCATAGAATGGAGTTAAATTTACTGAAGTTAATAACTGTGCAACTGTTAGGGAATAGTGATATATATGGAGATAAAGAGCTTTAGTGTATGTAACTTACCCCAAACAATTCAGGAAAAAAAAAAATTAGAGCAAATGATAAACTGAAGGGGGAAAAATACTACTACTAAGGAAACAATGTGGATGTTCTTAGTACTATTCTTATTCTTTCAACTTTTCCATAAGCGTGGAACTTCCGTGGTGGTCCAGTGGTTAAGTATCTGCCTGCTAATGCAGAGGATCTGGATTTGATCTCTGATCCAGGAAGATCCCACATGCCTCGGCAACTAAGCACCAACTGTGCAACAAAAGAAGCCACTGCAATGAAGAGCAGCCCCTACTTGATGCAACTAGAGAAAGCCCACACGCAGCAATGAAGACCCAGTGCAGTCAAAAATAAATAAATAAAAAATTTAAAAGATAAAGTAATTAAGACATAGCATAAACACATCAATGAAACAAAATGTAAGGTCTAGACTCATAAGTGTACAGTCAGGTGATCTTCAATACAAATTTTGAGACAATTCAATACGGAAAGTCTTTCAAAACAAAACTTTTCTGTATGTGTAAAATTATTACCACATTTAAAAAAGGGAAAATTTTAGTCTATGAAATCATCTTTCACTTTTACCTATTTTAATATTACAGATTTCAAACACATAGATAAACATAAAGGAAACTCTAACCAAATTCCATATATGTACTTTTTATAAAGAAAATTTAACAATAGATGAAGGTCAAGCTGATTCTTGGATATGGTCTGAAAACTTAGTAACTTAGAAGGTAGAAACATTGATGGGTGCCTGCGTTCCTAACATTGATCGGAAACAGATGGCCAAATATTTCTCCTGCAAAGAGAAGTTTATTTGAGATCAGCAGAGAATTGCAATTTGAGGTCTGCAACCATGGGGGACTACATGCAAGTCCCTGCACAAAAGGGGAGGAGCCCTACTTTATAAAGGGGAAGGGAAGTCAGGAGGGCGGGCCATAGTGAACAAGAAGTTCAGGGCTTGTCATTGGTTGAGTCCTCAGCGGAAAGAGAGGGAGTCTGTCTTCCTCCTGTGGGGCTCTGGTGTCATCACAGGGCGTGAGAGTGCCCCCTGCTGGTCTCAATTCTATTTAATTGGGATTTCTGATTATTGATTTTTTAAAATTTTACTAAACTTTATATTTTAAAAAAAGTTTTAATTGAAGGATAGTTGCTTTACAGAATTTTGTGGTTTTATGTCATAAGGAGGCCACTTCCAATAATCCGATTATTATTATTATTTTTTACATCAACAAAAGGGAGCTTGCCACGTGATGACTTGGGAAGGACTGCCTCTGTCATCTTTGTGGGCGAGCTCGCCGGGGAGCAGGTGCTCTGTGGACTTTGCTGTGTGGATGAGTGACTGGGTAATGAGGGCACGGCTTGTCCCTCTGAGCCCTGTCCCCCCCCCCCGCCCCAGGCAAGCTCCGAGGCGGTGCTATAGTTTCTCCATTGTCACATCACCTTGTCTCCAAGTTCACCCACTGCGCGTAGGAGGAGGAGACCTTCTGGCCTCACCTCTTTCCTTGTGGCTCCTCCAACAACTCTTCCAATCTACAGGGCCTTGCTCTAGAGATTTTAAGTTACTCAGAACTGAAATGCTTTTCTGCATGTTTAGGTCAACAGAGTTCATTAGTCAATACAGGTAGTTCACATATATATTCCTTCAAGACTGAGTCTTCCTTCTTCTAATGAATGATATTTGGACCTGAATTCAGGAAGTACGTTTGGTCCTAAATTGCACATTCAAAACAGAACAGTTAAATAGTGATTTCGTCCAGGTCCTCTGAGAAGTGGATGCCAAGCAGGGATGCGACGGATAAGAGATGTGCTGGGGAAACACCAGTGACGGATGATGGGGAAGGAGCAGGAGGAGGCAGGAGAGCCAGCAGACCCTGAGGCAAGTCTGGCGCCCATGAAGGAGAGAAGGAAGGGAGATGGAGTGCGAGGAGGAATAAAAGTGCGGAGGAACGCCATGGACTGCTCTGTGCTTCTAAGGAAATTTCAACCAGTCTGGAAGGGTCTTTTGAGCCAAGGTCATCCATCAGAGGAGACCCTGCCTCCCAGGAGTGAGACCGCTAACGTGCCTGGTCACTGGCCAGTGCAGCCTGTAGGAACATTAACCTGGCTGCCAGCGTGTCAGCAGCCACGACTGGAGGCCAATTATACCTCCTGCCCTAGAAAATCTGAGAGGCACATTCTTCTGGCCACGACGGACAGTAATTTGCATGACTTAAAAAAAAAGGATTTATTTAAAAATTTCTTATTTATTTTTTGGCTGCACTGGGTCTTCGTTGCTGCACATGGTCTTTCTCTAGTTGCGGCAAGTGCGGGCTACTCTTCCTTGCGGTGCGTGGGCTTCTCATTGCGGTGGCTTATCTCGTGGTGCATGCAGGCATCCAGGCTTCAGGAAGTGCAACGGCAGGGGCTTCAGTAGATGTGGTGTACGGGCTTAGTTGCTCTGTAGCATGTAAGATCTTCCCAGACTAGGCATGGAGCCAGTGTTCTCTCTGCATTGCAAGGCAGATCCTTAGCCACTGAACCACCAGGGAAGCCCCAGTAATTGGCATTATTCAGGCTTCAAAACCCTCAGATTTCACCTGAAACGGTGGTTTGACCCAAGGCAAGTTTGGGACTTAGGCCTTAATCTTCCTGGACCCTGGTCTCAGTTCCACTTGACTGTGAATAAGACTTGCAGTTAGAGCATTGTAAGTGGAGAGCGAATAAAGAATCCACATCTTGCTGAAAACGTTAAGCTATAGCCCTGCCGGAGAGTGACTTCTGCTTTCATTTCAAAATGTGGTAGGTTCATCACTTCCTTCTGGTCTCAGAAAGACAGTAATTCAGGATGCTGGGTGTTGGATGCCAGTTTGACTCTCCAAAACTAGTGGCTGTTACGTTGAAGGCTTACTTAATTATTTTTGTAGACTGATGTATAGACCAAGAGAACTTCAAATTCACCTTTGCTGCCATATGAGAAGGGGTTTTCCCAGTGGCTTAGCGGTAAAGAATCCACCTGCAATGCAGGAGAGGCCAGTTTGATCCCTGGGTTGGGAAGATCCCCTGGAGGAGGCAACGGCAATCCACTCCAGTATTCTTGCCTGGAGAGACCCATGGAGAGAGGAGCCTGGTGGGCTAGAGTCCACGGCGTCCCAAAGAGTCTGACATGACTGAAGCGATTTAGCACACATGATATATGAGAATGGCACCTTCTGAAGGGCCACCTTTGCCTCCATGATCCACGATTCTCAGGATCTCCGCCACCAGTTGGACAAGTAGAGCTGACTTTTGCCCACAAGGTGATGGTTTAGGAAGCCGGTATTCTCAGGAGGGCTTAGGAGTAGGTACTGGATACATGGTCACTAATCAGTGATATTCAAAGGCACAAGCCATGCACTCTCCTGGATGGGCTAGGGAAGGAGAAATGCCCAGTTTGTGGGGGCTGGGGGTAGAGAACCACAGAGAAAAGCAACAAGTTCCCCACCTTCTTAAGGAAAACGTGAGCACTCAGGTGCAAACTGTAAATGGGGAGCCAATCTTCCAGAAATACTAGGGTAGAGTCAGACTACAGTAGTTAAGAGTCTGATTTAATGTTGGGCTGGTGGTCTGTGGACTTAAGGCTCTTTGTGTAATTTACAGAGCATCTGACTTATTCCAGAGTCTGGAACTTTCCTGCTTTGCAGGCAGTATTGCTAAGCAGGCCTGGAAGCAAACTCCTAGGGTGTAGAACATCATAACCTCAAGAAGCTAGAAGTATAACTTTATGTACTCACAATTTCAGATGAATATTTCCCTAATAACACTACATGATAGAAATAGACATTTCACACATTGAATGTCAATTTACTACAAAGTAAGAGATTAAAAAAATAAAATACACAGTAGGGACTCCATTATCAATAGGAGACTAAAATAGGATCATAGAATAACTGTAAATTGGCCTATACTCATGTGTCATCAAAACCACTGAGAAATTCTCAAGTTTTCATTACCTTTTGATAATGTGAGGAGAGTAAATAGTCCTTTCATATCATTGATGTGTTGTCTGCCATCTCCAGGCAGAGTACAAGCACTAAGTTAATGTTTCATCAAGGCTGAATGTAGGCTTCTGTGACATTCAGAAGAGAGTAGGCTTCTGCTATATTCCTGTTCCTTTATAGGAATTTAATCTCTATCTGATAAATTTCACAGTAGAGGCACTTCTTTAAAGATTATTTCTTTAAAGGTACTTAACCCCTAATTAGCAAGATTAACAGAGATACTTCCAGTCTTAGGAATGCATAGTAAGTTTAACAATCTTTATTTTTCTTTAAGCTTTTTTTCCCCAAAAAATATGGATCGTGAAGCACATAATGCAGCAAACTTATAGGGTCTTTAAAGGGAAAAAATAAAGCTTTATATTTAACTTACTCTTAAATACATAGGGAAAACTACTAAATCACATAGCTGAGATCAAGTTTAAGGAATTTGGGACTTAGGGAAAATTATACTGTGTTTTGTACATTTTGTCTTCTTCCCTGCCTGTAAAAAAAATACTGATGGAATATAATGTAGTTAAAATTAGGTTTTGAGGGGAATAGAGATGGGGAAAAGAGACAGAGAAAAGCAGAGGCTTTGAGAGAGAAACAAGTAAGAGAAAAGTAGGTGTGGGTTTGGCCCAGAGACTGGGAGGGCACTTTATAGACTCATTTTATTTATGTGTGTCTGGTAGTGCCCAGGGTCCTTGTTTTGTATCAGCTTACTATAAAAGTGAAAGTGGCTCAGTCGTGTCCGACCGTTTGCGAGTCCATGGAATTCTCCAGGCCAGAATACTGGAGTGGGTAACCTTTCCCTTCTCCAGGGGATCTTCCCAACCCAGGGATCGAACCCAGGTCTCACGGATTGCAGGAGGATCCTTTGGAAACTGAGCCACCAGGGAAGCCCAAGAATACTGGAGTGGGTAGCCTATCCCTTCTCCAGCGGATCTTCCCAGGGAAGACCCAGGGATTGAATCAGGGTCTCCTGCATCACAGGCAGATTCTTTATCAACTGAGCTATGAAGGAAGCCCATCAGCTTACTCTGATACACCCCTTTCTCTAATTCACTGCCTTCTTGAGTTTGGTGCCTGGCGTCTCTAATGCCTGGGCTCTCCAATGACTGTTTTGGTGTGTTTTACCCAGAAGTGGCTCTGTGCACAGCATGTTGTTCTCTAATAAGTCTGACTTGTTCCCAAGGCACATCTCTCTGTCATGCTGATTGTTAAGACAATGGATTGTTTATTAACGAGTTAGGAATCAAGAAACTGTGTTTCTAGCTGCATTATCTTAGACAAACCATTTAATCCTTTTGATTTTGATTCCTCCTTGTTGAAATGAAGAGGTTAATCTTCCAGCTTTAAGTGTTTGTCAGTATATTTAACCCTGGAGAAGGGAATGGCAATCCACTTCTTGCTTGGAGAATCCCTATGGACAGAGGAGCCTGGCTGGCTACAGCTCATAGGGTCGCACAGGTCCGACCTGACTGAAGCGACTTAGCAAGGCATTATATATTTAACAGTTACCCTTTACAGGTATTTGTTCAAGGTTGATATTTCCACTGGGAGCTGGGCTGATGAGAACCACATGTAAGTGTAATTAAAAGATTCATTAATTTCCACTGCTGTAAAGAGAAGTAAAACGTATTTGTTAGAAGTGGATATTTTCATTTTGGAGTAGGCTGATAAGAGTACTTACCCATTGTGGACTCATTCAGACTCAATTCAGAATCCATATATTTTACTCCTATGCTGCCACTAGTTACTTTTATTATTTATGAGTCATTTAGGAAATGAGTATTCATTATTAGCCAGCCTCTTTAGATCACTGGCTATGTTTCTGATAAGAAAACTTTAATAAAATTTAGGAAAATTATTAAGCATTTATTAATGTTTAAGGCTCTATTTCACTAATATATCTTAACTGTGACAAGAGAAATATAAAATATTGAGAATTTAGATATATCTGAAGCTGACTTCTTTTTATTTAGATCACATTCATGAATTAAGAATCTAAGTCAACATAAATTTCCAGACAGATAAAAAAAGAAATGAAAGAAAATTTGACAGATTGAGAGAGATGTAGGATCTATCGAGGAGGACAGACACAATTTCAGAAAGAGAAATAGACAGTAAGAGGAAAATGTAAGTTTGATGCAGCCATCATATGCCAAGCAGAATACATTTTGAGAGACTGGTATTTAGTGACATCCTCCTAAAATTTTACAAGAATGACAAAAACTCTTAGAAGCTTTATGACATAAAGAAAACAAAATGAACAAGGAGTTCTAAGGCAAAGGACCCAGGGATTTCCCTTGTTGTCCAGTGGTTAAGAATCCACCTTCCAATGCAGGAGACACAGGTTCAACCCCTGGCTGTGGAACTAAGATCCCACATGCTGCAGGGCAACAGCCCACATGCTTCAACCACTGAGCCTGCATGCCACAACTGAGACACGGCCAAAAAAACACATAAGTGTTTCTAAAAGTTCAATAATAAGGCACAGGACCCATGCTTCCAAATTTAAAAATTTTTCCAATTTTTACTGTATTCATTGTCATACACATTTTAGCTCTTGGGTCTATCTTCTCAAATCTTGTCACTCATCAAACTCCTGTGTTTTCTCATACGTATTGTATATTGTCTCAACTGGAAAACTGGAAATGACTTTTAAGCTTATTAACTTTCTGGTTAAGAACATTCTTTAAACATAGACTACTGTACTCTTTGTAGAAATACAGATTTAAGGTTTTTAGTAACAGCTCATATGGTCCCTCAGTTCTGTTCAGTTCAGTCGCTCAGTCGTGTCCGACTCTTTGCACCCCCATGAACTGCAGCATGCCTTGCCTCCCTGTCCATCACCAACTCCTGGAGTTCACCCAGATTTGTGTCCATCGAGTCAGTGATGCCATCCAGCCATTTCATCCTCTGTTGTCCCCTTCTTCTCCTGCCCCCAATCCCTCCCAGCATCAGGGTCTTTCCCAGTGAGTCAACTCTTTGCATGAGGTGGCCAAAGTATTAGAGTTTCAGCTTTAGCATCAGTCCTTCCAATGAACACCCAGGACTGATCTCCTTTAGAATGGACTGGTTGGATCTCCTTGCAGTCCAAAGGACTCTCAAGAGTCTTCTCCAATACCACAGTTCAAACACATCAATTCTTCGGTGCTCAGCTTTCTTCACAGTCCAACTCTCACATCCATACATGACCACTAGTCCGCCTTGACTAGACGGACCTCTGTTGGCAAAGTAATGTCTCTGCTTTTTAATATGCTATCTAGGTTGGTCATAGCCTTCCTTCCAAGGAGTAAGTGTCTTTTAATTTCATGGCTGCAGTCACCATCTGCAATGATTTTGGAGCCCCCAAAAATAGTCTGACAGTGTTTCCACTGTTCCCTATCTATTTCCCATGAAGTGATGGGACCAGATGCCATGATCTTCGTTTTCTGAATGTTGAACTTTAAGCCAACTTTTTCACTCTCCTCTTTCACTTTCATCAAGAGGCTCTTTACTTTCATCAAGTTCCTCTTCACTTTCTGCCATAAGAGTGGTATCATCTGCATATCTGAGGTGATTGATATTTCTCCCGGCAATCTTGATTCCAGCTTGTAGTTCTTCCAGGCCAGCGTTTCTCATGATGTACTCTGCATATAAATAAGCAGGGTGACAATATACAGCCTTGACGTACTCCTTTTCCTATTTGGAACCAGTCTGTTGGTCCATGTCCAGTTCTAACTGTTGCTTCCTGACCTGCATATAGGTTTCTCAAGAGGCAGGTCAGGTGGTCTGGTATTCCCATCTCTTTCAGAATTTTCCACAGTTTATTGTGATCCACAGAGTCAAAGGCTTTGGCATAGTCAATAAAGCAGAAATAGATGTTTTTCTGGAACTCTCTTGCTTTCTCCATGATCCAGTGGATGTTGGCAATTTGATCTCTGGTTCCTCTGCCTTTTCTAAAACCGGCTTGAAACCACTTTCACAGCATCATCTTTCACGATTTGAAATAGTTCAACTGGAATTCCATCACCTCCACTAGCTTTGTTTGTAGTGATGCTTTCTAAGGTCCACTTGACTTCACAGTCCAGGATGTCTGGCTCTAGGTGAGTGATCACCCCATTGTGATTATCTTGGTCGTGAAGATCTTTTTTGTACAGTTCTTCTGTATATTCTTGCCACCTCTAAACAGCACTAATAACTAGTTTCACATAATAAATTGAATCTAAGTTTTGCTTTTTGTCCATATTACATTTTAAACCAATTTTGGTTGGTGGCTCAGACGGTAAAGCATCTGTCTACAACGCGGGAGACCTGGGTTCGATCCCTGTGTTGGGAAGATCCCCTGGAGAAGGCAACGGCAATCCACTCCAGTACTATTGCCTGGAAAATCTCATGGACAGAGGAGCCTGGTAGGCTACAGTCCATGGGGTCACAAAGAGTTGGACACGACTGAGCGATTTCAGTTCAGTTCAAAGAGATTTTTAAATGTATCATATGTTTGCAATTAAGTAAAAATTATAGGTGTAGACTTAGATGGCAAATAAATACATTCTAATAGAAGGCAAGTTTCTCTATTAGTATTTACTCAAATACGGAGAAGGGTATGTGTTTCCCTTCATTGCTGACTACAGTGTTCATGTAAAGATTAAGAATACTAATTTTGTAGGATTAGGTGGCTGCTCTGTGATCAAGGGAAGATTATTTTCCACATGCATCCCATTGGCTACAATATAGGGATGATGACAACGTATGATAACGACAATGGCATTAGTTAACATTTATTGAAAGATAATCACTAAAACAGGAGTCAGCAAATTTTTCTGTAAAGGGGCAGATAGGAAATAATTTAGACTTTGCAAGCCACAGTCTTAGTCTCAATTACTCAGCTCTGGTATCATAGTATTAAAGAAGATATTGTTCAGTCACTAAGTTGTATCCACCTCTTTTCAACCCCATGGACTGCAGCACTCCAGGCTTCCTTGTCCTTCACTACCTTCTGGGGTTTGCTCAAATTCATGTCCATTGAGTTGGTGGTACCATCCAACCATCTCATTCTGTGCCGTCCCATTCTCTTCCTGCCCTCAATCTTTACCAGCATCAGGAATCTTTCCCCACCATCCCATTTCACTGGGTTAGCTCTTCACATCAGGTGGCCAAAGTACTGGAGTTCAACTTCAGCATCAGTCCTTCCAATAAATATTCAGGACTGATTTCCTTTAGGATGGACTGGTTGGATCTCCTTGCTGTCCAAGGGACTCTCAAGAGTCTTCTCCAGCACCACAGTTTGAAAGCACTTTGGACAATATGTAATTAAATGAGCATAGCTGTGTTCCAATAAAACTTTATTTACTTTATAGGTCAGTCAAAACTTTATAGGTCAGGGTTCAGATTTGGCCTGAGGGCTGTAATTTTCTGGCCCCTGGATTAAATAAGGGAGGATATTTGAATTCCAGTGAATTACTTTACTGTAGCTAAGTGTTGTATTTCTTTGACTCCTGCTTTATATTCCATTATTCTCTAAAATATATACATTATTCTTCACTTAGACAGTGAAGAATCTGCCTGCACTTCAGGAGACCTGGGTTTGATCCCTGGGTTGGGAATATCCCTGGAGAAGGGAATAGCAACTCACTCCAGTATTCTTGCCTAGAGAATTCCATGGACAGAGGAGCCTGGTGGGCTACAGTCCAGGGGGTTGCAAAGAGTCAGACATGACTGAGCAACTAACACTTTCAGTATACAAATAAAGATATATTAGATTTATTTTAGTCTTAAAAAACTATTCCCATATCATGCATATTTGCTGAAGATTTAAAGCAACATTTTCTGTTTGAACAATAATAATTAGCATCTACTTATAAAGTAATGGTGTTAATTTTTACTGTATAACCAATCATCCCCCAAATGTAATGACTTAAAAAGCAGAGTACCAGTATTTGCTCGCAGTTCTGTGGGTCAGTCCTTTGGGTCTGTCTTTGCTCCATGTAGGGTCAGCAGCTCTCAGTTCCCTGTCAGTGTGTAGCTCTCACCTGGAGAAGCTGGGTTGGCTGCCATGGCTGGGTCCTCTTTCCATGTACTCTGGGTCCTCTCTCCATGTACTCTTTCAGCCTTTACAGGACTAGCCTGAGCTTTTTCTGATAAGTGGTTATGTGATAGGGAAGAGCACATGTGAATCCATATTGGATCTGTTTCTTTTTCATTAACCTTTGTACTCTATGCTTTTGTTACAAGTTCATCACTAAAGGGATGTTGTCCAGAGCTTAAACTGTACATAATGGTCTATCTCCGGGAATCCTGTTTCCCATGCCTGACTGTTAAGGTTGAAAATACCTTTGTTTAGCTTATGGGAAACATCCAGTGAAGCCCACCTGTGGAAGGATGCAGGAAAGAAGAAATTAACACACCCCCTCTGGAGTCTGGCTGGAACCAGGAAATATTTGCTACAACTTATCACCTTTTTCACTTTACTTCCTCACCTTCCCTTCTTTGTTCTATAAAAGAAACTAGCATTCAAACACCAGCATAATGGATCTTTGGGACACTAGTCCACCATCTTCTCTGACTGCTGACTTTCTGAATAAAATCACTATTCCTAGCCCCAGCAGCTTATTTCTCAATTGATTGGCTTGTCACACATTGAGCAGTATGAGCTTAGACTTGGTAACAGGCAGAGTCTTCAACAGCAAGAGAGGGAGGGGCTGTGTGCACAGGTGCTGGTCAAGCCTCCACTTGCCCTGCATTTGCAGGGCAAGTCCCATGGTCAAGTCCAGATTTAAGGACTAGAAATAGATGGTCTCTTGAGGAAGGCACTGCAAAGGCACATTGCAAAGAGACACACAGGTACACTAGAGAGAACTGAGAGTCCACAAGATGGACTAGTGTCCTTGGAGTTGCATCACATGTGCTCGCTTACTCCAGATCTGCTTTGCTGTCAGCCATGTAGGGTGTATAAGCCAGTTGACTCCAGAACTGGACCATCATTAGGCATGGATTTTGTACAACAGGGGCGAATAAGCATATGTGTTGCTTAAAGCCATTAAACTGATGTCTCCACATCTTTCCAAGACCAGGCCAAGACCAAAGCCATATAGTTAGTTAGCTTAGATACATATAGACCCTGACTGCTACTAAGAGGATTTAAAGCAGCTACTCAATTTCTTGTTCTCAGTTCTCTTCCATATTAGAGAAACACATTTCTCTCCATCTGAGCCCAAAGCCTGGCCTCCAGTCTTAGTAAAAGATGCACTATTGATGGTCAAATATAACCCTATGCTTTTGAACTGTGGTGTTGGAGAAGACTACTGAGAGTCCCTTGGACTGCAAGAAGATCAGTCCATTCTGAAGGAGATCAGTCCTGGGTGTTCATTGGAAGGACTGATGCTAAAGCTGAAATTCCAATACTTTGGCCACCTAATGTGAAGAGTTGACTCATTGGAAAAGACTCTGATGCTGGAAGGGATTGGGGGCAGGAGGAGAAGGGGACGACAGAGGATGAGATGGCTGGATGGCATCACCACCTCAATGGATGTGAGTTTGGGTGAACTCTGGGAGTTGGTGATGGACAGGGAGGCCTGGCATGCTGCAATTCATGGGGTCACAAAGAGTTGGACACGACTGAGCGACTGAAATGAACTGAACCCAGTTTAACACTAAAATGTTCTTAACTCCAGTTTCATTTTTCTGAGAATTCAGTGTTAGGCTTCTCTCTCTTAAATGGTAGCTCTCAGCCTCTTACATCCTTGCAGAAAGCATGGTTTCAGACTTTAAGTCTAAAAACTTAAAGTATTTTGATTTTTCTCAGTGTTTACCAGCCCATCTCAGTGACACAAGGCTCATACTCTGATTTTCTTTGAAACCATTGTCTTCTGCATTAAATATTGTCATATGCCTATCATCCAATTACCAGGATAGACTGCCAAATCTATATTTATTCTCAAACAGAAGTTGCAAAGTCTATAACTCTCCTTTTTAAGGTTTTGGCTTTTCCTAATAAGTGCCAAAATGTTTATTAAACAAGTCTCCAAATAAAAATTCTTGCCTGGAGAATCCCATGGATGGAGGAGCCTGGTGGGCTACAGTCCACGGGGTCGCAAAGAGTCGGACATGACTGAGCGACTTCACTTTTCCAAATAAAAAACCTCTTCTACATGTTTGCTGCTCTGTAACAAAAATATATGCTAAATTTAAGAAAAATACATGCTATAAAAAGCATATACTATAAAATGAAGCCTAAACTGACCTGTTTTTTATTCTTCCTCAAGTCTTAGTCTCGATACAGTCATTCCTCTTTAAAAGTTTCTGTGCTTGCTATCGCTGATAGAAAAACAAAGTTGATTTACAAAATATAGCAGAACTTGGCCAAAGTTGAGACACACTGTTAATATGGAAAGGGAGTTAACAGGGTAACTCCCAAAGAAGGGGACAGAAAAACGCTCTTTTGAGAAAACAAAGTAGAAAGATTTTATCACAATCTGTTTTTTTCTCTCTACCTCTTCCTACTTTGGACTTTAATCACAGTCTTAGAGTTGCAGACAAACATCTCGGAGTATCCCACTCTCAAGACTTTTCGTATTTGTCTAATACAGTATTCATTTTCAAAGTAGCCTATAATTTGGAGGCTGTTTGGACTTTTCAGGATTTCCCTAACCAGTGATCATGCTGCTGGAAGTTTTTGGTTAAGAGCAGTCCAGTACCTGAGCAGAATCCTATGGGGCATTCCAGGGACAGATCCCCGCTGTGTCCTCTGTCTGCCTCTTGTTTATGGAAAAAACTTTAGTCTCCGAGGCCTTCCTGAATTCCAAAGAATACATTTAATCAGAGAAGTAAGAAAATGCAGAAACAAAGGAAAACAGTCCAGCAAGACAGATAATGATAGTTTAGTCATTAAAGTCAAGGACATTTAGCTCCTTTCAAGGGCTACAGATAATATTCTGAGCCATATCCTTGAGCTATTTTGCAGGTATTGAAACCCCCACCAGGTAGAAGTTAAATGCATACTGATCACCAGCTTGTAAACACCAGACCAGCTGGAATTGGAAGGTTTCTGATTTTCATTCCTGATTACCTCATCACCAACCAATCAGAAGAATGTTCATGAGCTGATCACACACCCAGAAGCCCACTTCTTCACTCTGTCCTTAAAAACCTTTCCCTGAAAGCCTTTGGGGAATTTGGGCCTTTTGAGAATTAACTGCCCATTTTCCTTTCTTGGCCCCACATTGTGGCCAAGCTGAAATAGGAGGCTGGGAATTTAGAGAACAATCTTGAAAGGAATGACATTGCCTGAGGACATAACATAGACTGATTAGCATCAAACAGATATAAGATGGCAGACGACTGACTTTCACTAGACCTTGAGTCTCAGTGTGCACTCACTGTAACATATCAGCAAGCTAAGTAATGACCCTACAGACATCATGATAGTTGCAAGTCCATAAAGGTCATAAAGGCGCGTGGTGGCCCAATTTTTGAAAACCCCCACCCTTTGCCCAGGTGGTGCTGGTAGTAAAGAATCCACCTGCCAATGCAGGAGACCTAAGAGATGTGGGTTCAATCCCTGGGTTGGGAAGGTCCCCTAGAGAAGGGCATGGCAACTCACTCCAGTATTCTTGCCTGGAGAATCCCATGGACAGAGGAGCCTGGCGGGCTACAGTCCATTGGGTCGCAGAGTTGGACATGACTGAAGTGACCTAGCACGTAGCCTTCCCCAAGATAGCTGGAATACCCCTCCCTCTCACCAGCCTATGAAATGACCCACCCCTATAAAAACTGACACCCTCCTACTGAGCTGCTGCTCTTGCCTTCTGAGGTGGCCCATACTTTGTGGAGTGTGTTTCTCTCTAAATAAATCCACCTCTTACCTATCATTTTGTCTCACACGGAACTCTTTCTGCAATGAAATATCCAGCACCTGAAAGCATCACTACAAACAAAGCTAGTGGAGGTGATGGAATTCCAGTTGAGCTGTTTCAGATACTGAAAGATGATGCTGTGAAAGTGCTGCACTCAATATGCCAGCAAATTTGGAAAACTCAGCAGTGGCCACAGGACTGGAAAAGGTCAGTTTTCATTCCAATCCCAAAGAAAGGCAATGCCAAAGAATGCTCAAACTACTGCACAATTGCACTCATCTCACATGCTAGTAAAGTAATGCTCAAGTTCTCCAAGCCAGACTTCAGCAATACGTGAACTGTGAACTCCCTGATGTTCAAGCTGGTTTTCGAAAAGGCAGAGGAACCAGAGATCAAATTACCAACATCTGCTGGATCATGGAAAAAGCAAGAGAGTTCCAGAAACACATCTATTTCTGCTTTATTGACTATGCCAAAGCCTTTGACTCTGTGGATCACAGTAAACTATGGAAAATTCTGAAAGAGATGGGAATCCCAGACCACCTAACCTGCCTCTTGAGAAATCTGTATGCAGGTCAGGAAGCAACAGTTAGAACTGGACATGGACCAACAGACTGGTTCCAAATAGGAAAAGGAGAATGTCAAGGCTGTATATTGTCACCCCGCTTATTTAACTACTATGCAGAGTACATCATGAGAAACGCTGGACTGGAAGAAGCACAAGCTGGAATCAAGATTGCCAGGAGAAATATCAATAACCTCAGATATGCAGATGACACCACCCTTATGGCAGAAAGTGAAGAGGAGCTAAAAAGCCTCTTGATGAAAGTGAGAGAGGAGAGCGAAAAAGTTGGCTTAAAGCTCAACATTCAGAAAACGAAGATCATGGCATCTGGTCCCATCACTTCGTGGGAAATAGATGGGGAAACAGTAGGGACAGTGTCAGACTTTATTTTTGGGGGCTCCAAAATCACTGTAGATGGTGACTGCAGCCATGAAATTAAAAGATGCTCTTCCTTGGAAGAAAAGTTATGATCACTCTAGATAGCATATTCAAAAGCAGAGACATTACTTTGCCGACTAAGGTCCGTCTAGTCAAGGCTATGGTTTTTCCTGTGGTCATGTATGGATGTGAGAGTTGGACTGTGAAGAAGGCTGAGCACCAAAGAATTGATGCGTTTGAACTATAGTGTTGGAGAAGACTCTTGAGGGTCCCTTGGACTGCAAGGAGATCCAACCGGTCTATTCTGAAGATCAGCCCTGGGATTTCTTTGGAAGGAATGATGCTAAAGCTGAAGCTCCAGTACTTTGGCCACCTCATGCGAAGAGTTGACTCATTGGAAAAGACTCTGATCCTGGGAGAGATTGGGGGCAGGAGGAAAAGGGGACGAACCAGGATGAGATGGCTGGATGGCATCACAGACTCGATGGACATGAGTCTGAGTGAACTCCGGGAGTTGGTGATGGACAGGGAGGCCTGGCATGCTGCGATTCATGGGGTTGCAAAGAGTCGGACACGACTGAGCGACTGAACTGAACTGAACTGAGCTCCATTAAGTCCTCAGAGCAGGTGTGTGATCTCAGTTAAAAGACTTGGTTCAAATTCCAATCTGGGTTTTGCCTGGGTTCAAGTTTCAATCTGAGTTGCACAGTTTCAAAATGCTGCACTTTCCTTCACCAGAACTTGGGGTTTTTATGGCCTGTAGGTGGGTGGACCCAAGTTTGGTTCTGTAACAGTCCCTTTTACTTAAGCCCAACAAAGAAAAATGTGAAAACCAAAGAGGTAAACTTAAGATTTTGTTTTAGCTGATTTGAGGGAAAATGTGAAACCTCGCCACAAAGTACTTCTCAACAAAGCATGCCTGGGTGAATTTCCTGGTGAAATTCAGGCCAGAGACAGACGCGAGTAAGCCTCGGTTTGCGGCATTGGATTCCCCTAGTGAAGGGTTCTGTCCTCCTCTGGAAGAGCTTTGTTTGGAAGGGATCTGAAGAAGAAAAAGGGAGGAACAGGTTCTGAAGGTTATCTCCATCCATCAGATTTCTGCAGGAGCCCCTCCAGGGCTGCTGCGCCCAGCACCTGTGGCTTTCTGGAGGTCCTGTGTTGATGGTGCAAGGAAGCTGCACTTGGTAGGGATTGGTTCTTCTGGCTTCCTGAGATCTCAGCGAGCTCTAATTCTCTATAGAGCATAGGTTTATTGCAGGAAGAGGGACCCCTTCCAGGGCCCGAAACTGGACTCTTGTCTAACACTCGGAAATGAATTGTCTGAGGAGACACATGTGTTGACAAAGCAAGAGATTTTATTGGGAAAGGGCACCCGGGTGGAGAGCAGTAGAGTAAGGGAACCCAGGAGAACAGCTCTGCTGCATGACTTGCAGTCTCGGGTTTTATGGTGATGGGATTAGTTTCTTGATGGTCTTTGGCCAATCATTCTAATTCAGAGTATTTCCTGGTGGCGCACATATCGCTCAGCCAAGATGGATGCTAGCGAGAGGGATTCTGGGAAGTGGACAGACACACGGTGTCTCCTTTAGACCTTTCCCAAACTCTTCCAGTTGGTGGTGGCTTATTAGTTCTGTATTCCTTATCAGGATCTCCTCTCATAAAACAACTCATGCAAATAGTTACTATGGTGCCTGGCCAGGGTGGGTGGTTTCAATCAGTGTGCTTCCCCTAACAGGTTTGTCTGTAGGTGCAGGGAGCTCACTGGAACTGATGGAAGTAATGGTGTCAGGAAGGGAGGGTGATGAGGAATTTACGGTAGCAGATGGAGCAAGCCTGAAGGAGGAGATTGCCAAAGGCTTGCACCCATGTTTCCCTTGACAGCCTCCTTTTCTTTTCCTTTGCAGTGTCTGTCTCTTCATCCCTTTTTCTTTTTTTCCTATTTCTTCTTACTTTTGTTATTGACTATTCACAATTCCTTTATTGTACTTCTTTTGGTATTGCTTGTGTGCATGCTTAGTCACGTCCAGCTCTTTGTTACCCCATGGACTGTAGCCTGTCAAACTCCTCTGTCCATGGAATTTTCCAGGCAAGACTGCTAGAGTGGGTTGCCATTTCCTTCTCCAGGGGATCTTCCCGCCCCAGGGATTGAACCCAAGTTTCTTGTGTCTTCTGCATTGGCAGGTAGATTCTTTACCACTGTGCCACCTGGGAAGCCCATTTTATAGAATTCACTTATTATATTTTTGCTCAGCATAGGTAACTAAACTAAGAAATTTGACTAAGACATTTCACATTTTAATTTCCTTTCCTAAAAGTTACACACTAAGAGCCTTGTGTCAGTGACCTGTGGGATGGCTGCTTGTCGTGGGGCAGTTAGTTTGACACTGCCTGATTTGGTCTCTCAGCCTCTGTTTTGAGAACCCTTTACTGTGAGTCATTTTTGGAAGTGGCATCTTTCCTTCATGGGAACAAAAGGCTGTAGGACCAGGCAAATAGCAGGGAGAGGAGTATTGAGCCTGTTACCGAGGACTGGATATTTAGACACTCTTGAGACTGAACATTGAATCACTGAAGCACTGGGATGAAAACAGTTACCAGCTGAGAAGACATTCTTACTGCTGCAAGAACTTTGCTGACAACTTACTTCCTGACCCTTGAGAGCAACTTGGTTCCTGTTCTTTGTCCAAGTTGGGGGACCCAACTTTCCAGGAATTCTCTAAGCTCTTCTAATAAATTCCATTTTGCTTATTATAGCCAGAGTCGGTTTTTGATGTTCTCAAGAAAAAAAAAAAAATCCAGATTCTATTGCCAAAAATGCTCCAGGATACCAACTCAACAGTGCTCTCTGAAGATGATGAGTCACTCTGGATACTTCAGGGACATATTTACCATTTCTAAATGAATTTTGATATTTAAAGTGAAAATTTAGAAAATTCAGCAAAAAAAATAGAAAGAAAAAAAATGTTCTCATCAGTTCAACGCAGCTACTTAAAATTATTTGTAGTTATCTCAAAATCAAAAAAGAACATATTTCTACATTATCTACCCATCTATTTGAGCATGAATAAGGTATAAATTCTTTTCTCTTTTCGTCTTTGTTACTTAGTCTTTTTTTCTATCTGTAGCCAGGTCTGTATATGACAGATCTTCATCAATGTTGGAGCCTGTCAATTCAACCACAGAAATTTCTATGACATTTCTGCTAAAGACCAGTATTTTGTTTGTTCGGTTTGCAGGAAAATAAAAGTCAGGAATGTGTTCAGGCCATATTGTCTTTTACATCTCATTTATAGTGGATGGTAAACACTTAAATTGCCCAGTATGAGATGAGGATTTTGAAGCTTGATTTTGAAGCCCTAGGTTCATAGGTATTCCTTGCATTTACTTGCTGTGTAATCTGAGGCATATTATGTGATCTTTATGCTTTAGTTTCTCTATTTGCAAAAAGGGGATGAGAAATTTGCCTTCAAGGTGAATGTGAATATTAAAGGTAACATAAGAAAAATGCCTGGTCATTCTTTGTGTGTAACCTCCATGGTCCATGTGTCACCTATAGAAAGTAGTCTGTAAACTACAGAGAGTGTTAAATATAAAAGGAGAGCAGCCAATTTCATAGTTTTTCTCCTCTTACCTATTGCCTTAAATCAGTAGTTCTTTTTTTAAAAGTAACATATATTTATTTGGGTAACTGGGTTTTAGTTGCAACATGTGGGAACTAGTTCCCTGACCAGGGATTGAACCCAAGCCCCTGTATTGGGAGCTTGGAGTCTTAGCTACTGGACCAACAGGAAAATCTCACTTTAAATCATAATTCTTTTTTTTTTTTTGAGTACCCCTTGAGACCAAAGAAAGGAATGGATTCTCTTTATGAAAAAATAAACATCACAACACAAGCCCAGAGTTTTGTATAAAATCTAGTGGGATTCTCAGACTATCTTAAAGCCATTTCATGGACTCAATATTAAGAATTCCTGCTTTAAATCAAGTAGCTCTTTTAAGCTGCCTTTTGTGCCAGGTAGTGTTATAAGTACTCATGTTTCCCGGAAGGTGGGATGGAGCTGCAGAAACAGTTCTGGCCCGACGGCTTTGAGGGGAAGAACATAGGACTATAATGGGCAGGTCTGAATTCTCTGTTTTCTTTCCCATCAGGGGAGCTGGAAGTATTAATAAAGGACTTTAAGGTGGCAGAGTTGTAAAATGTAGGCATTCCACATCCCCAATCCCACGTCTCTCCTCTTGGTAGGAGGGCCACCAAGGAGACCCACCTGACCCACACTGGATTAGGAGGGGATGGAGGGATAAATCTGTGTTGTGCAAATTTCCTGAGAAGTCAGAGTGCCTGGAAAGGCAGCAAGTAACTGCTTAACCCAACTGATATACCCCCGCTGCTGACACATAAGGCCTCAGAGAACTTGGATCAACCTGGACCATGTCCACGTTAAATTGTTGTTTTTCAGTCACTAATTCGTGTCTGACTCTCTGCGACTCCATGGACTGCAGCACACCAGGCTTCCCTGTCCTTCACTCTCTCTGGGAGTTTGCTCAAATTCATATCCACTGAGATGGAGATGTTATCTAACCATCTCATGCTCTGTTGCCCTCTTTTCCTTTTGCCTTCAATATTTCCCAGCACTAGGGTCTTTTGCAATGAGTCGGTTCTTCACATCAAATGGTTAAAGTATTGGAGCTTCATCTTTAGCAGAGTTCCAGAGAACAGGAAGGAGAGATAATAACGCCCTCTTCAATGAACAGTGTAAAGAAACAGGAAAACAACAGAATGGGAAAGACTAGCAATCTCTTCAAGAAAATCTGATATCAAGAGAACACAAGGATGGGCATAATAAAGGACAGAAATGGTAAGGACCTAACAGAAGAAGAGATTAAGAGGTGGCAAGGATATACAGAACTATACAAAAAAGGTCTTATGACCGGGATAACCATGATGGTGGGTCACTCACCTAGGCATCCTGGAGTGTGAAGTCAAGTGGGCCTTTAGGAAGCATTATAACAAAGGTAGTGGAGGTGATAGAATTCCAGCTGAGCTATTTAAAATCCTAAAAGATGATGCTGTTAAAGTGGTGCACTCAGTAAGTCAGCAAATTGTAAAACTCAGCAGTGGGCATAGGAGTGGAAATGGTCATTGTTCACTCCAATCCTAAAGAAAGGCAGTGCCAAATAATGTTCAAACTATCAAACAACTGCACTCATTTTGTGTGCTAGTAAGGTTATGCCCAAAATCCTTCAAGCTAGGCTTCAGCAGTATGTGAATTGAAAACTTCCCGATGTGTAAGCTGGGTTTAGAAGGGGCAGAGGAAAAAAAGGTTAAATTAAATCTGTATATTAATAACAATAGGTTTATGAAGTGCTTGTTCAATGGATGTGCACATATCTCACTGTATTTTTATAACTGTAGGAGGGCAGGGATTAGTATACATCTTCTATGGATATAGCAAACTAAAACTCAAAATCTACAGTGCCTTGTTCAAACACACTAGTGGAGACTAACACTCTTTTACGATGCTGTACTTTTACAGAAATATGTCTTAGAATGTTACTGCACCTGTAATAAAATCTAATCTAGCAATTCATTCATCCTAGGCTTGTTCTACAAGATGTGAAGTGGTTCTATTTCAACTAGATTCTACTTATTTAAGGGTTTGGCTAAAGTGGATGTTATATAAAGTCTGCTAACTTTCTGGGAATTATGTAGTTAGTTCAATTACTGAAAGGTTTCAACAATAACAAAAAACTACATATACTTGATAAAAATTGCTAATCAAAGAAATATATTATTGAGGAATTTGTTAACAATAATATGAATTTTATATTTTACATTTCTTTTTGTAAAAAAACAAAATATTTGCTTCAAACAAGTGAAAGGTGTATTTTTAAAGAAACCACAAAATTCACATTTTAATCATTTTTATGAAATATATTAATTCAGAAAAGCACATAACCATATGTACAGTTTAATGGATTAAAAATAAATATACATGCATCCACCATCTAGATCAAGAAATAAGGTACCAGCCCTCTAGAAGCAATCATCTTCAATACAAACTTCACTTACTATTACTTCAACATTAATTTCCTGAATTCATTGAACATGAATTTTCCACAAATGCAACAGACACAAGAATTGAAAATAAATACAACAGAGTCTGTTCGTTACCAAGTTTAAAGTATCAAGGTATTTTGCTTTAGATAACCTATTTCACTTGTCAAGACATATTATTCTTTCAAAGGAAGTGAACATCATGGTAAAGGTACCGACATCTTCGGGAAGAAAGACTGAAGTGAGCTGTATTGTTCTTTTTCTTTTTTTTACTGTGGGGACATTATTCAGATTTGAATTTCTTCATCAAATGGAGATGCCATGATCACCCACTCCAAATTAAACAACTTAGAGCACAGCACAACGCAGTTTCAGATCATTTCTTTCCATATTTGAGAGCAGACTTAGACTTAGCTACGAGCAAGAAGAAATCCCGTGTTACAGTTGCTTACCAAAATAGCAGATTATTTTCTCTCACAGAAAAAAAATCTGGCTGTCGGTAGTCTCTCTTGGGCTGATATGCCTGTCCACTGTGCCAGGAAACCATCCTTAGCACATGGCTTCCACTTCACAGCTCAAGATGGCTAGTCAAGCTCCAGCCATCACATCACGTTGTGCCAGAGGAAGGAGAGGTGGAATAGCTCTTTCTCTTCAAGGATTCCCTAGAAGTTTCATGCACTTCTGCTTATATCCTGCTAGACAGAAGTTGCTCACATGGCAACCTCAAGATACAGGGAAGTAAGGAAATACAGTCTTCCGGACAGAGATAGTCCCACTAAAAATCAAGCGTTCTACTAAGAACGAAAAGATACTGGCAGGAAGTCTTTTTTGCCACAGAGAGCTTTCATATTGGTAGTGTTCTGTAGGTAAATCTACTTACTATATAAACAGGTCAATATTCCGTTGAATAGGGTATTTCCCTGGTGGCCCTATGGCCAAGACTCTGTGCTCCCAATGCAGGGGGCTTGAGTTCCACCCCTGGTCAGGGAACTAGATCCCATTTGCCACAACTAAGTGATGGCATTCTGCAAGGAAAATCTTGGGTGCCCCAGCTAAATCCTGGTGAAGCCAAATAAGTAAAAATATACATTTAATATTCCTTCAGACAGGAAAGTAACTTTCCATGTAGAAAAACAACAAAAATCGATTTTACAATTTTGCAGATGAAATTTTTTAGATGTTGATGTAAGATGGCTTTTTAAATATATAGATGATGAATATCCCTTTTTCTAAAAGTATACTTCATGATGCAAGAAAGGATGAAAAGTCAGATGAAAAACATTTTAAAAGGGAATTTGGTACCACAGTTGCACACTACCTGTATCAAGCAGTCAACACTAACACAAGTTTGGAGCTGTGCCGATGGAGTCATATGGCCCTGCTGTGCTGGGCTGGGCTGCAAGTACAGACACCTGCTCATAAGTCCCGTGTGCTCCCTGCTGCCATGGGTTTAATGCAGTGGCCTAAATGCACATAATACAGGCCGACAGTGAGCTTAAAAGAATATCCCTAGTGAAGTTATCCCATCTTGAAATGAAGCTTAATTAGGAAATACTGGACATTGACATGAGTGCTATCATAGTATTTCTCTAAATTCTGCATGAAAAACTGGGTACCATGTTAAATTCTATCCTAAGCTGGCTTACACTATACCTTTTGAAGTGACGTGAAAGTTGCTGAATTGTGTCCAACTTTTCGCAAATTCTCCAGGCCAGAATACTGGACTGGGTAGCCATTCCCTTCTCCAGGGTATCTTCCCAACCCAGGGATCAAACCCAGGTCTCCCACATTGCAGGTGGATTCTTTACCAGCTGAGTCACCAGGGAAGCCCAAGGATACTGAAGTGGGTAGCCTATCCCTTCTCCAGTGGATCTTCCTGACCCAGGAACTGAACTGGGGTCTCCTGCATTGCAGGCAGATTCTTTACCAGCTGAGGTACCAGGGAAACCCACTATACGTCTTATGATTTCCCCAATCCTGCAATATCCCAGGAGTTCATGGAACAAAATATCTGTATATGAGTACAGATATGGAAGGTTTTGCAGACATGATATCCTGTAGGGAGAGTGTTGACAGGGGTAGTGACTGCTACCTGCAGGACCTGCCTGGAGAAACCCTTATTTAACAAATCATTGCAAACTGCATTAGAGCCTCTAGAGCCCACCAGTCTTTTTTAATTTTTAAAATTTATTTATTATTTTTGGCTGAGCTGGGTCTTAGCTGCTTTGAGCAGGCTTTCTCTAGCTGTGGAAAGCTAGTCTTTGCTGAGGTACCTGGGCTTCTCACTGCGGTGGCTTCTCTGCTTTTGGGCTCTAGAGCCCAGCTGTGGTGCATGGGCTTAGTTGCTTTGAGGCATGTGGGATCTACCTGGATCAGGGATCAAACCCGTGTCCCCTGCATTGGCAGGTGGCTTCTTCACTAAAGGACCACCAGGGAAGTCCTAGAATTCACCAGTCTTATAGGCAAATTGTGCTTTACCAAACATACCAAATGGTGTAATTTCTCTAAAACTTAATGGACTAAAAGGGTCCTAAGAAACCACTTTTAAGCTTTCCCTCTGCTTTGATTCAAAGACAAATAGCTGAAGGGTGAAAGAGAAGCCTTACAGGCAGTGATGAGCTTTTTGGGGGGAGAAATTTTGCTAGTTTATATAGTTCCTAACATTAAAAAAAAAAAAAACCATCTGTTCACAAAAAGAGTAAAATTGGTAAAAAGTAGATACAATGAACATTTTTGAAAACAAACAATCAGTTTTCCTATTTGAAAAGTTGCTTTCCTTTCTCCTAAGGTTTGATATTGTTGGGCAAAGTCAGCAGAGGAAAGTTTACACTGAGGAACGACCTGGATAAACCAGGGATGGATCGACCAGAGCAGTAAGGCCTGCGTACCATCACTGCAGCACTTCTACTTCCTCCCCAAGAGGTGCTGTCTCCCTTACTGGTTGGATGACTGGCTGTTTGGGGGTAACTTCCTGGTAAAATGGAGTGCTTCCTTTTTGGATCCAGCCTGCTTTACTGTAATCTGAAGTAAAGCCTGGGACTTCCCTGGCGGTCCAGTGGTTAAGACTCTGTGCTTCTACTGCATGGGGTGTTAGTTTGATCCCTGGTTGGGTAGTTAAGGTCCCACATTCCTGGATGAAGCCACAAGAAAACCTCCCAAAACCTAACATGGGAAACTTTAAACAATGTTTTTGTCAGACTACAATTTTCATCAGTGAGTGTATGTGCTTACATACGAGCAGACAGTGCCATGCAAATTACATTGAATACTGCAGTTTTGTGAGCAGGGACTGGTCCATAACTTGGGGTCGCCCATGCAGCATGTCTGAGTATCCACTTCACAGGAGAGGCACAGTATTATGACTCAGGCTGTACTCTAAGTTCTGTGGGTAATTCCTCACAGTTTTTTTTTTAAGATTGTCCTGCAGCATGTATATGCCACGTGGTGCTAAATTATCTATCAAACCTCATTCACTTTTTACAGACAGCCCTATACCCAATGAAGCCAATTTTGGAGACAAGGAAGCATAATCTTGGAGACTGTGGTAATCTGCCCAATTTTACACTGCTAATCAGTGAACCATGTAGCCAGAGCACTAGATCATGTCATTCTGATTTCAAAAACCATGCTCTCAATCACTATACTGTGTCAAGGCACAGGACAGAAAGGCAAGGAGAGAAAAAAAGAGAAATGAAAAGAGGTCAGTAAAAATTCAGGGAATATATTTATTTTTGTGACCCTTTAAAAATTCTAGCAAAAAACTTTTAAAGTCTCTTTTACAACTAGAGGCTTGAGGACATGAGTTTTTTATTCTTCCTCCACCAAGAGGATGGTGTTAAAATCAGGGTCACCGATGCCTTTACCTGATAGTTCTCCCCTGTAGTGGCTGACATGTATTAATTTATTGGTTGAAATACAGATCTCCTGCTCATTTACAAATTTGAGATCTCTCATTAGAAAGGCATGCAAGTAATCTGCATAAGATTAGCTACATATGCAAATTTATATTCATTTTCAAATGTTACCTTTTACAGTATCTTATATTAGGGATAATCCAGCTTTTCCCCATTTAATTTGTGACAGCAGGACTGAATTAATAATTAATGATCCTGTTTGTTTTAGAGAGCAAGCAGAAATAAAACCATATACCTTTTTTCTCTTGAGACTTACAATATTTTGCTACTTTCTTTGCACATTTTTGTAGTTAAATCTTTCATTCAACAAATATTTATCTCATTCTGTCACATAGAGCTTTCACTCTAGTGAGAGCCAACCATTAAATGAAATACACAAGACATTATAGGGCAAATGGTATACATGGAAATTGAGCAGAGTAAGGGAGAGTAAGAGAGAGTAAGTGGGGTGCTGTTTACATAGTTCTCAGAGCACTGACCTTTTTGAAAAAGATCTGAGGAGAGACATAGCGTAAGCAAAGTTGGTGCCAAGGGGAAGGCAGGATACTAGAGTAGAGGTCTTGAGACCCAGACATGCTTGGTGTAGCAGAGGAAAGTGGAGGGTCGAGAGGTGGGAGAAGACCGAGCAAGCAAAAAAGTCCTGAATGCGAAACTGGGGATAACGTGGGTGGGAGTGGTTTACACAGGGCCTTGTACACCACGGTAAGATTCAAAGTCCACGGCTTTCATTCTGAGATGGGAAGCCATTAGTGGATTTTAAGATAGGTGAGGAGCCAGCAAGGAGACTAAGGAATCATTTAGAAAACAGGAGAGAAACATAAGAGAGTGGAATTCCAGCAGGCAAGAAAAGGAGCTTCAAGAGGAAGAGAGTAAGTAATCAGCTATGAGTTATCAAATGCAGCTCACAGGTGAAGTAAGATGAAGACTGCGAAATGAAAAGTGGGTTTGAGAACATGGAGGCTCCTGAGGATCCAGAGCATAAGTTTAAGTGGAGTTTGGGGATCAAGTCTGACTTTCGGGTTCAAGAATGAGTAGCAGACATGCAAGTTTTTCTGTATAGGAGTGGATCAGAGCAATGGGGTAGTATTCGGAGGGAGACACGATCAAGATTTTTTCCCTGGAGGGCGGTTATTAAAATGTTCATAAGTAGACAAAAATGATCAAGTTGAGTGAGGAAACTTTTACAGGTGGACAATTCCAAGAGTAAAATGGAACTTGATATAAAAGTAGCCATTTTGGTCTTGGATAGGAATTTGGACTGTCCATCCAGTTATGGAGGCTAGCAGGGTATTCAGATGGAGGAACGTTGCTAGATGCAAGGGTGGGAGTGGGCCGGAGCTGCTACACATTTCTGATTCCTTCTATTTTCTTACAGAAACAAGAAGCAACACAGCAAAGACTCAGGATGTAATGTCAGGTTTGGAAGATGTTAAACAGCTGGGTAGGGTACACAGCTAAGAGAAATTAGCGAGAGGTGAAATTGAGCAGGGCTCAGTGAGGCTCCCCGGCATAGAGGCCTTTCTATTCCCTATTTCTTGTAGGAGAGACTTCAGCCTCCACGACCTTCCCTGAGCTCCAAAGGGCAGATCAAGGGAGGAGCATACAAGAAACAATCTGAGGCAAGATTAAAGGGAACATCAAGATTAGGAGGCCGTCCACCTGAGATGAAGGGCTTCCCAAGTGGTAAAGAACCCACCTGCCAATACAAGGAGATATAAGAGATGTGGGTTCTACCCCTGGGTTGGGAAGATTATCCAGTATTCTTGCTTGGCAAGTCCCATGGACAGAGGAGCCTGGTGGGCTCACATCCTCAACTTGTTACGCTCACATCCTAATCTTGTTAGAGACCCCACCTTTAAACCACTGTTATAAAACCCCAACATCAAGTCCTCTGGGGTTGGGACACACAGTTTTTCTAGGCAGAAACCTGGTGTGTTTCCCTTTGCTTGGTGAAGTAATAAAGATATTTTCTTCTTCACTCTACACTGTCTCCAGGATTTGATATGGCACCTGTGCAGAGACTGAGCTTTCAGTAACATAAGGGGTGAGGAATACTGGCAGCTCATTTTCCTCAAGCATACAGTGAATTGAGCAGGGTACACGGGTCAGGTAGGTAAAGTAGAGGAAGAGAGGAGTCATAACAACAGATAATGGAATCAGATTCTCTTACAGAAGTGAAATTTTTTAAAAAATGGGTTTAACGTTTAGATATGTACTTCAGTAAATAGTCGATTCTCATCATCTAAGGCAGCTGTGTTCTACAGTCACTGGGAACGCTGAACTGCTCCTGGGGAAATAAACACATGGATGGGGTCCTGAGATACTCTGACCACATTTTCGTGAACTGGTTCAACTGATTTCTGTTTAGACATGAGGTGGTGGTGGTGTAGTCACTTCCTTGTCTGACTCTGTTGCTTCCTCATAGACTGTAGCCCACCAGGCTCCTCTATCCATGGAAATTTCCAGGCAAGAATATTGCAGTGGATGGCCATTTCCTCCTCCAAGGGACCTTTGAGACCCCGGGATTGAACGTGCATCTCCTGCCCTGCAGGTGGATTCTTTATTGCTGAGCCACCAAGGAAGCCTCTGTTTAGACATCTTATCTAATATATTGTTGATTCATCAGCACTGACCTCATCATGGGCAAGAGCACTAACGATATACCTAAATCAACCCGATGTACTACACATTTTTTCCACAAAGAACATCACAGCCGTCTTGTGCTTAGGGGTACTAGATAATAGTTCAGCACAGTGTTTGGGGTGGGAGTGGAGGGGCACTTAAAACAGGAAAGTCACCAGTTAAAAGCAACAAAAAATGCTAAAAACATGACTATGTGTGTATCGTGAAAACCACATTTGTTTACACATTAGTATGTGTGTTTACACATTAGTATGAGAAATGAAATAAGACTGAGTGTTGCCTTTACCCTCATCAGTGCCTATCAGGCAAGTCACAATCTCTACCATGAATGTCCAGAAATACTATGGATATTGATCTGGGTATTACAAATAAATTTTAGTGAGAAAGCGAACTCACCAATGCAGAATAACCAGTATGGACTGTACACTGCTAAAGCTGTTTCTCTCTGTAGCTCAGAGCCCAGTTTGCTGTTTTGATCAAAGGGCGTGTAATAGGTTCAGCAGACATCCAATCACTGAACAAGAAATTAGTAATAAATTTTGCTGCCAGCTTTCAAGATGTTTGTGCATGAGACTTCTGTACTATTTTCTGTGCTGTTCCAACGTGATGTCTTGTTACAAAAGTGTTAAAAATTGCACTTAAAAGACTCCCGTTTTTCTTTTTCTTCCATTTCAGTCACTGGCAGTTTTCTTCTTAGTTACTGACAGCATCAGAGGGCACTAAGTAGGCCTCTACTGGTCCTCCCAAACAGCAAAAATCTGACCTTTTGACAAATAAGGCTACCTGATTAAAAAAATTTTTTTCCCATCAGTTGTGATTTCTGGCCCTTTCCTCCCACATCATCCCATCTCTTGATTAGGTTAGCAATAATGTAACCGGTTAGATACCACTTAAATCAATTTTTTGATACTGACTTTTGAAGGGATCTTGTTTCTTCTGATTTGTTTCCTACCTTGCCTTTTTCTTCCATGTAAATGGCTGTATATTTAGTTTACGTTTATTACTATCCTTTGTAGTTAATGCTGCCTTACATGAAGTTTAGAGCAGAAGAAATAAAACCACCTGAATACCATCATCCTCAGGTAAAGGTTGGGCTTCTCATAGTGGTGATAGTGGTAAAGAACCTGCCTGCCAATGCAGCAAACAGCTTCCATCCCTGGGTCAGAAAGATCCCCTGGAGAAGGGCATGGCAAGCCACTCCAGTATTCTTGCCTGGAGAATCCCATGGACAGAAGAACCTAGCGGGCTACAGTCCATGGGGTGGCAAAGAGTCTGACACAACTGAGCGACCAATACACACACCGCCACCGCCGCCACCCCCCTCCCCCTTTAACTGGGAGGTAAGCTTGGATTTTTTCACTCTTCCAATATGCCTATTTGCCACTGTGTAGTGGCAGAGTCTGACACCACTGAGCGAACAACATAGATACATTCCTTAACTGGGGGGGTATACTTGGATTTTCCTCCTCCAAATATGCCCATGTTGCCACTGAGTCTGTAGCAGTCTATAAAATTCAATTTGCAGCAAATTTAGCGCCCCGCCCGCCCTACCCCGAGGCCTTTATTTGTGCTTCCCTGGTGTCTCAGGTGGTAAAGAATCCACCTGCGAAGCAGAAGACCTGAGCTCCATCCCTCGGTTAGGAAGATCCCCTGGAGAAGGAAATGACAACCTACTCCAGTATTCGTGTGCCTGGAAAACCCCATGGATAGAGGGGCCTGCTGGGTTACAGTCCATGAGGTCACAAAGAGCCGGACACGACTTAAGGACTAAATCATCACCAACACACACCAACATACACACACACGTAAAGCTTAACTGGGGAGTATACTTGGATATTTTCCCCTCTAAATATGCCACTGTGCCTGTAGCAGTCTATAAAATTCAATTTGCAGCAACTCGTTAGCACTTTCCAGGTCTTATTGGAGCTTCTCTGGTGACTCAATTGGTAAAGAATCCGCCTGCAATTCCAAGTTCAATCCCTGGGTTGGGAAGATCCCCAAGAGAAGGAAATGGCAATTCACTTCTGTATTCTTGCCTGGAAAATCCCATGGACAGAGAGGAGCCTGGTGGGCTACAGTCCAAGGGGTCGCAAAGAGTCGGCTAGGACTCTGCGACTAAACTACCACCACCACCACCAGGCCTTAGTTCACCTGCGACAAACTCCAGATGACTGGATCTGAGCGCGGACGAGCTAAAAGAGAAAAAAAAACGAGAAATAAAGGAGACGGCGGGGAGGGCGCGGCTGGGGTGGAAAATATGAGTGTCCCCCTACATCAGCAGGCTCATCGGGTGTTTCAAAGCAGCGGCGCTGGCCCTTCCTCCGCGGGTCCTCACCTTGGTCTTCGAAGGCGCACGGGCTTCGGGCACAAAGCACGGTGACCCTGAACACCACCTGCCCTTTTCCCGAGCTTCCGGGGATGATTTACTTCTGTGAGGCCGAAGGCCTAGCTCTGGGTCTGCCGCCGGTCTGAGGCGGGAGCGAGGCCCGGGTTCCGAGAGGGCCTCGCGGGAGCTCGGGCCGCCGCGCACGGAAAGAGCACCTGGGCTCACCGTCCGCCCGCCGCCCAACCACGGGCTTCCCGGCCGGAGCCCGCAGGGGCGGGGGCGGGGGCGGCGGCCCGCGCGCTCCTCCGCGCGCCCCCCGCCCCCGCGCCGCCGGGCGCACGCGCAGCAGCGCAGCCGCCCTTATTTAGTCCGCGATGGCTCCTCTCACGCCCCACCGGCCTCCTCCCATAGACGCTGCCCGCCCCGCGCGCCCCGGGGCCCCCGGGACCAGCCTCGGGCGGCTCCCCGAGCCCGACTACCCCTAAACCGGAACGGCGGCGGCCGAAAGGGCGCGTGCGGACCGGTAGCGGCGACCGGAAAGAGCGGACGGGTCGCGAGGAGGCGAGCCAGGCCGCGGAGGAAGAGGAGGGCCGGGACGAGCCGAGGTTTGCCGAAGGCGGCGTTCCGGCGCGCGCGAGGGTGGGAGAGGAGGGGCGCGGCGGAAACTGCCGAGGGTTTCCGAAGGCCGCAGCGGCCGAGTTGCCCGGATGTAGTTGGTGGAGCGGCAGCGGCGGCACCAGCGGCGGCGGCGGCGGCAGGAGGAGGAGGCGGCGAAGGACCCAGCGGCGGCGGCGGGGGGAGGAGGGGAGGAGGCGGCGGAGAAGAAGGAGGAGAAGGCGGAGGAGGCAGTCGCGCTGTCCGCGGGGCGAGCAGGACGCGTCGTGTTGTCCCCTCCCCCCCACCCCCCGGTTCGCCGCTGCCCGGCCTGAGCTGAGCGTGAGCGTGGTGCGGACTGAGGAGATGGCCCGGGAGCGCCGGCGCCAGTGACGGGGAGGTGCTGAGCGTCGCCGAGGGCGCGCCGGGCCTGCGCCGCCCGCCGCCTGCGCGCCCGCCCGCCGCCGCCGTCTCCCGCGGCCGCTCCCCCCTCCCCGACACACGCTCACAGGCCGGGCATTGATGGTAATGTATGCGAGGAAACAGCAGAGGCTCAGTGATGGGTAAATCGTCTTTTCGTTTCGAGGCGGCGGGGCGGGCGGCGGGGGGGCGCTCCTCCTCATCTGGGCCGGCCGCGCCGCCATTTTTGTTGTTAACCCTGATCCGGAGCGGCCGGGAGGGGGAGCGGCCGCGCGGGCGGCGGCGGGCGGGGGGGGAATCGGGGGTGGACGGCCGCGGGCGGCGGCGGCCCCTCGCCGGCGGGAGTGCGTGTGAACGGGTGTGAGAGCGAGAGCCTATGCGCGCGGCGGGAGGGCGGGCTGCCTGGGGCCGGAGCGCCGCTGGGATTCGGAGCGGGGGCCTTTCTGCGGGCCCCGCGCTGGGGGCCCGTTCTCCGGCCTCAGGTGGCCTTTTCTTCTGTTTTCCAGCTGTCACGACCGGCGGGGGGACGCGCAGCCTTACCAGGTACCACGGGGCGGGCGCGGGCTGCGGGGCCGGCGGGGCCGGCGGGGGAGGGAGGAGCCGCTACTCGAGCGCAGGCTTCACAGGTCGCTGCAGGCCCTTCGGGGCCACAGACGCGAAACCCGCTTGGTGGGGCCGGAAACTCTGCGCTCGCCTCCCGGGGCGCTCGCCGGCGAGGAGTGGGGGCTTATTTTGACAGCTGACGGGAGGAAGTTCAAGTTCTTTTTGCGGGGAGGGTGGGGGGGAAGGGAATAAAAATTGATTCTTGTCCAGGAAGGACCTGACTCGGTTATTCGGGTGTGCGGGACTCGGTAGGACAAGATGTTCAGTAACTCTGGAATCACCTTCATTTGTTGTTTTGGGGAAACTAAAAGTTAACGCAGAGGTATCAGAATTAGACGGAAGGGCAGGGAAGAAGCCACTGATGGGTTTGCAACTCTTTAAGTGAGTTGTAAACCATTACCCCTTCCCAGTTTGTTTTCGGTGGAAATAATTGTCTTCAGTGAAAGATGGCGCTTTTCTTTCTGTAGAAATTGAGATCTTTGAGTACTTGGGTAGTTCACTGTCCTGAAAGGAGTTTTAGGTACATAGTTTTCTTTTTGTGACAGCTTCGTGTAACATTGTAAAAATTTTTTTGAAAGAGTTGGCCCCTGTTTTCCGGGGGAGGAAAGTTCATTAATTTGTAACTCTGGGGTGACTCTAGAAGTAAATACTTGCATCTGACCACTTAAAGGATAGGAGAGCGGGTTTCCAAGCTAACGGTTGTGTTTCTGGATAGCATGAGTTAAAGTTCCAGTTAAAAATCTAGGTTCCTTGACGGGTAAAACATTGTGCATTACATTTGGATAGGTCAACGATTAAACTGTTGAATCACACTCTAAAACATGGTTAATTGTGCATTAAAAAAGACAGCTATATCATGGTTGTCTTAAATATGTTAAATGTTTTTTGAGGGAGTTCCATTAAGTTCCATTAGGATAGGTCAGAAATAAGAGCCTACATTTCTATACCTTAAAATTGTTTCCCATGTCTGCAAGAGTAGTTAAACTAGATCTGAAATGCCTTACTTACTTGAATCCAAGAATTGGAGAAATTCTGATGAGAATTCTCTGAATTCTGATGCTTTTTTGGGGTCAGATCGAAGAAACGTGTTTATGCTTATTTGTATTTGTGTTTAGCATAGTTGCAGAGCAAAAACATTACAGTAGTACTCAGTGAATACTTAAACTTTTTAACTTGCAGAACAGTTTGAGGAGTTAGTTTGTCAAAGTGTTGATTTCTTGTGTTTACAAGATGATTAATGGAAGGTTTTTTTAAAAAAAAACATTTTGATATGTGTGATGAGCCTTACAATAACTTGTGTTTAGGTCTTGTGTGAGTAACTTAAAGGCAGAATTCAAAAAGAAAATTTCAATTTTACAAATTCATAAAACTGAATGTAGGTAATATAGCAAATTTTATGATAAAACTGACTTATGAAACTAAAGTTTGATTTCTTTTTTATTTTGGGGGGGTGATGTTTTACAGGCACTTAAGTATTCATCGAAGAGTCACCCCAGTAGTGGTGATCACAGACATGAAAAAATGCGAGACGCCGCAGATCCTTCACCACCAAACAAAATGTTGCGGAGATCTGATAGTCCTGAAAACAAATACAGTGACAGCACAGGTCACAGTAAGGCCAAAAATGTGCATATTCACAGAGTTAGAGAGAGGGATGGTGGTGAGTAGCTTTTTTAATTGAAACATATTTATTAATAATAGTTCTATGTAAGACAAAAAGTTTTAGTCATATTTCCAGTTTGCAAATGTTACTAAATGTTTATGTCATCAGAATATTTTGATTCCTAAACGAATTATGTAGAAATAAGATGCTGACCCCAGCATCTACAGCTGGACCCCAGTGGGTGATAATAGAGGATGCATTTATGAATGTAGCCTACCAGTGCTTTATTAATGGTGAGTGACATGCAGGACATTTCTCCAAGAAAGGAATTTTCAGCTTTTCAACTTTCCAAGATTGCAGTTTGGCTTGGTTAATTTTGAGATCCTTGTTTCTACTTCATTTTATTTTTTAAGGAGTTCAGGTGTGTGTTCTTGTGGTAAAGTATGAATTTAAAAATTTAGAAGGTTTTTTGAGACAGTTCATGGGTTAAGAAAGTCATTCGTGATACAGGAAATTTTTGTTAGGTTTTTTAAGAAAAATACTATTTTTCATATTTTCCAGGGTCTTATTAATGTAACTTCTGTATGTACTCAGATACTCACCTTTTTAAAAGTGCATTTCAGTGGTTTTACCATTAAGCTATTACTTTGCTTCAAGTTTTTTGTGGTAGGAGGCTGAAAATAAATTGTTTTCAGATTTAATGTATCCAAAATTTACCAAAATAATCAGATTTCCTGTCTACATTTGGCATTCATTGAGGGACAAACCAATTTCACTAAGTCAATTAATCATCTCTATTATTCATAAGATCTTAAATTGCATAATAATGTGTTTGAAATAAATACAGCCCATTTTGATTGTGTTTTTATAAGCTTATAAGGAAACTCAGAGTCCCTCATGGCTTTCTGTCTCTTGATTTTCAACTATCTTCAAATCTTGCTTCTTCTGGTTCTCTTTTTGCCTGCTAGGATAGAAATCAGCTATATTCAGTGTGATGAGATATTGGAAAACATTGGCCTCCTCTGTATATAATGGGTGGGTTGAGGAAGTTAATAGTGGTCAGAAGATTGCATGGAAAAAAGAAAAGATTGGATGGAGATGGAATATTTGGATGGTTATTGAATGGGAGGGGAGTATAGTTCTCTGTTAAACATAGCATAGCTCTATGCTACTTACACATATAAACATTTGTTTGGAAATAACAGCAGGTGGATCTGGTTAATAAGTTAGAATTTGGGGGGCAAAATTAATATTAATCTTTGGGGTAAGTTTTGTGTAGTGTTACGTTTAGCCTGAGATTCTATTACCAGTCACTACTATAGTGGATTTCATTTCAAATGTTGGATCTTAGAAGGCAGTACTGTTTATACTATATTGTGCTTTGTCTTTAAAATTTTGGTGATTGTGACTAAATAGGATGTGGCACCTCATCTCCTTAAAGAGAATAAGTATCCCAGGTTCTCTTTTAGTGAATATGATTTGGTTAATCTGTCGTCTACCCCCAGATCCAGAAAAGGGTCATTTTAGGTACTCTAGGAAACTTCTGTAAATGTTTTCATGCATTTACAGTGAACTGTGTCTGATTAAGTTCTTTTACAGGTGAAATACTCACAAGAACATTCTGTTGCTTAATGCTTAAATATTGAGCAAACATTGGGCGTCCACTGTGTGTCAGCAGTTGTGTGGTGTGCCTGGAAGTAATGCTGAGATGTAGTCCTGTCCTTGAAGCTGTTACTAAAAGCTCTGACTTTGGAGAGCTACTTGTTGTTAGCTGCTTGCTTTTTTTTTCTGTACTCTTTTTTTTTTTTTTCCCCCCTTCATTTTGATTTTCATTTTCCTTCCTCTTGTTGGCTTTTAGTTTCTTTTTTATTTGCATCTGTTTGCTGATGTTTCTTTAGTTCCATTTGTAAGAAACTTATCTTTCTGATCTAGTCATTTGCTAAGTTAATCCCCTTTTCTGATTTGCTTTTTAGCTATTTGCTTGTCTTCCTCTGGAGCCTTTTAACTAATACTAACTTCATCCCTGGTCTATATTATCTCTCATGTACTTGGCTGCCATATTACTTTACACCACAGAGGAATAATACCAAATACTGTAAAATGAGATCTGTATTCTTGAGTGCAGAGAGCATCTTTGATGTTAATTCTGTGTTTTAAAGATGTGAAGTGGTGACTCTTCCCTCAGTTAATTCTTAGATATTTAAGTCATTATACTTTGACTCCAGCTGTTTTTTTCTTCACAATGAGAGTTTGAAACTAACATTTTAAAGTGAATATGTGTAATTTCATTATAGATGTGTTTGTATTCCTTGATATTTTTATCTTTATAAACTCAATTGTATATGTAGATAGATTTTCACATAAAGATAAAAACCATTATTCAAAGTCAAATGCAAGTAAGCTGGATTCTCTGTGTACTCAGCCTGTGTGAGTAACAATATAAGAACAGGTTACTATATTATTGAACTAATATAAAATTGATTTTTATTTTAGGATTTTAAAATCTAATTTTAATAAATGCCTAACTCAAGCGTCTACATACCCCCTACCCTACCCCACACTGCCCCACCGGGCTTTACTGGCATCTGTCCACATCACAGTTTTTTTTTTGTTGTTCTTGTCACCTCAGATTTCGTTAAAGTGCCAATTTAGAGTAATATATAAAAAGACTTTAAGACATACTAATACTGAAAGAAATCAGAAAGTAGGGATTGAGGATTGTCACTCCCTGCAGAAGATTGAAGTCTGCAGTTTAAAAGGATTTATTCCAACTAAGTTTGTACAGTTAAAGGAATTAGAGATTTTTATCCCATAGGATTTATGAAAGGGAGTTTAGATTATTTATTGTAACTAAGGTAAATTTTGTGACATAACATTACCTAAAAGTTCATTACTTGGTGGAAAATTATTTTTACATATATTGTGATCAACTTGCAAAATATAATCTTTTGTTTAAAAATAACCAAAAGCAGGAATCTAAGGTACAGTCGTTTGATTTTTTTTTTTTTTTATAGCTTAGGTTGAATTTGTACATAATGGAATTTTTAAGCTTTTTCCATTTCATTAAAGTATGTTTTTGTTGACTAGTTCTAATGATAATTTTACCAAGTAACTTTCAGGATGATGCTAGTACCAGTGAGTTTAGGAATGAAGGGTAGCTTTATAGGAATTATGTAAATCTGTTCCACAAAAGTTCAGCCTCTTGGGGGTTGTCCCATTTTTCTTATCTTCCCTCTAAGAATTAACTGTTAGAAACATCTTTTAGGGGGAGATAGCTTAGTTCAGTTGTTTAATCAAAATCGAAAGTAATTATTCTTTACTGGTTCCCTGAATTGTGGGAATTAAGTGAATTTCTATAGCTTTTAAAGTTAGTATTCAAATATTTTTGAGTACAAAGGGAAAATTGAGTTAGTGCTTACATTTCTAAATTCTTTCTTTAAAGTTTTTCACTGCATAATGAAAGTATCCCTCCCCCCTCCTTTTTTTGGGTCGTTTACCCATATTTGGAGAAATTGGGAAATCCAATTTTCAAACGACAGTTACCGTAACATTTGAAGGAATTGTTATTCAGTAGAAAGTATTTGGGGATAACTTGTTTTTATAGTTTTTAAAATAACTTAGTAATATTTTAGTATTCTCACATTAAATAGACTGATAATTGCATAGTATGACTTTTGTGGTTCTTCGAATAACTTTACACTGGGATAAAATGAAGTATGCTTTGCATTTGTAATGTTAGAAAGTACTATAAAAATGAACAGTCTCATTTGATCCTTGCATTGACCTTGGAAGGTAGGTAGAACAAATAGTATCCCTGTTTTATAGTTTATGGATGAGGGAATATTTACTTGTGTGAAAGGAACCAGTAGTAAGATTGGTCTAGAAACGGGTTTCCCAGATGGCACTAGTGGTAAAGACCCTGCCTGCCAGTGCAGGAGACATGCGAGACATGGGTTTGATCCCTGGGTTGGGAAGATCCCCTTGAGGAGGGCATGGCAAGCCATTCTCGGTATTCTTAAAGAGGTGGTTATTATGATATAATGGATTTCAGTTCACAGTCAAAACTATTTTGGTATGGTTTACTTTAAGATCTTAAATTTTAAGAAAGAAAGTAAGTGAAGTTGCTCAGTTGTGTCTACCTCTTTGCCACCCCATGGACTGTAGCCTGCCAGGCTCCTCCGTCCTTGGGATTTTCCAGGCAAGAAGACTGGAGTGGATTGCCTAAGGCAGTATTAATTGAACTGATTGAGTTATGCAAGATGTATTTAAAGTTCTTGGTGAACATGCTTAGGATTTGGGGTTCATAATTCACAGAAAATATGTATTCTAGATGGTCTTTCTGTTAAGCCTCTTTTTGTCTTATTCTTTTGTGCAGGATGGTTTGGGTTAAGTTGTTAATCATTTTGTTATGGTGCTGAAAAGAGTGGAGTTAGCAGTGAGCTGGGGGTGTCTTCATACCCCACATATGTACCTGTACTCTTCTTCTGGGACCTTATACTAAGTATTGGAGGAGGAGTTTGTCAGTCATTTCAAAACCAGTTTTTTAGGGCTTGAAAATATATCCTACGAAGAGTCTCCTTTTTATGATTTATTTGATGCATGGTAATTTTGAAAGCCATTTTATATCCGGTCCCACAACCCTTTGAATTAGGCTGATCAGGATTATTCCTGTTTTACGATGAACATATAATCCAATTATGTAGCCTACTATTAGCTATCGAAAGTAGAAGGCAAGTGTTTTTGCTGTATATAAAACCTTATCTCTACCTTACAGTTGTACTCCAACTATAACCACTTGGTTACATCTCTAATAAACCCTTCAAAAGTTGAAAACACATAAGTTGGGAATGCATTTAATACACCTAACCTACCTTAAATGTTCTGAGAACACTTACATGAGCCTGCAATTGGACAAAATTACCTAACAGGAAGCCTGCTTTATAATAAAGTATTGAATATCTCATGTAACTCTCTGCTGTACTGAGAGTGAAAAGCAGAATTGGCTGTAAATGTAGGAGTTGTTTCCCCTTCTAATTACGTGGCTGACTGGGAAGTCCGTCTCTCTGCTGCTGCCGCCCCATCCTCAGGGTATATCACTAGCCTGGGAAGAGAGCAGAATTCACAATTAGAAGTGCGCTTTTCACTCTGCATGCCTGTTGCTTCCACATCATTGTAAGGCCAACAGATCCTAAGTTGAACTGTGGTATATACTTAAAATTGCTATTCTCTCCTCTTACCTGGACTCTTCAACAGCCTCTTAAGTGGTGTCCTGCATCCTTTTTGCTTCGTACTGTTATTCACAGCACATAGCTGGAGGGGTCCAGATAAAATGCCAGTCAGCTTACATCACTCAAGTTCAAGACCCTCCCTTGACCCTGTTACTTACCAATGCCTGTAATAGGCTCTTTGTAAAATCTGGTGTCTGGGTGTTTGTGCTGCTCTGTCCGCACTGGCCCTCAGGAAGTTTGTTCTGGTCTCAAGAGTTCTGCTCCTTGTTTCTGGGATGCTCATCTTTCTGTATGTCCACCTGATGCTGTCTCATTCCAGTAGGGGTCAGCTTCAGCACCCCCTCCCCTAGAGGCCTACTTTCCCTTCTGATGACTCAAACAGCTCCCTGTCATCCTCTGTCCTGTCTGCTGCTTTGTTCTTTCCTTGTACTTAAAGTGATCTGATGTTATTTATTTCTAGTCATTCTGTTACAGCACATGTTACTGAAAGTTACCATGCTGTGCAAAATTGCACCCTGGGATTAGGGAAAATGTGATAGGGGGCACAGTATTCAAAAACATTGTCAATGACACATTAAAACAGGAACTTTATAAATATCTTGATATAACTTTGTTAAATGGTTAAGGAGTATACTAACAATATATTTAGTAACAGCATTTTACTTTGCTAATGACCTGAAATCAGCTTGTGGAAAGGTTGCAGTTTATGAGTTACTGTGAAATGATGGAAGGAAGGTTATCTGAAGTAACCTTCTGAAAATTGTAATCAACTGTGGGTGGATATCATTCCTAACTGGAAGAACTGGGGTAACTGGCAGGTATTTGAGGTGTGTGTCTATCCTGTGAATGCGTATGTAGCTTGGTCAGCTGGGTGCAGCTGGTGTTTCTCAGCAGATGAAATTGTTTGTAGGTAAGTGGGAAATTTGTGTTATGCTCAGATAGTTTCCTGATAAATCAATAGGACTCAAACCTGATTTTCCAAAAAAAAAAAAAGCCGTGTTATAGCAGAACTGACAGTTGCTTGTCCTCTGGAACACACTCCACCAGAATAGGGAGTGAGTTTCTTAATGATTTTTTCCCCTAATATCCCAGTGGCCTAGAACAGTGCTCCACACTATGGATCATTTTAGTAAATGGGTAGATGAAAGAATACTGGGTTTGTCATTATGATTTAAGGAAATGAAATTGCAGTTTTCTGGAACAGTGTTTCTCAAACTTGTATGTATATACGAAACATTTGGGGATCTTGCTGAAATGCATATTTTAGTTCGACAATCTAGGGTGGGGCCCAAGGCTCTGCCTTTTTAACAAGATCCCGGATGTTGCCCATGTTGCTGGTTGCACGTGAGTAACACGGTGCTAGAGCACACTGCCCAATGGAGATAAAACGTGAGCCACAAAGGCAAGTCAGCTGTGGAGATTTCTGGTAGCCATGTTGAAGTAAAAGTGAAGTGAGTTTTAGTATATTTTATATAATGTAAGGTATATAAAGTATTCATTTCAGCACATACTTGATTTTTAAAAAACTAAAGATTTTTTACAATCCAATTTTTTACAAAGTCTTTGAAATCTGTTGTTTTGCGCTTATAGCATATTAAAGTTGGGACCAGCTACATTTCCTGTGCCTACTTGTCACATGTGGTTAGTGACTACTGAATTGGACAGCAGAGTTCTGGAGAATATGATCACTCTGTTGACATATTTAGCTTTACACATATTCCTGTTTTTCCAAAATTTTTTATCCGCTTGAGTTCTGAAATAGGACGTTTATGCAAGGCAAGGTTGGAGTTAATGGGCCCTTGGACTGTATAGTGCTGCTTGTACTAAAATTTTTCTTTGTGCGTACAAATTTATTATAGTAAAACCAGGAAATGCAGAGGAGGGAAAATGACATTGCCTCAGATCCTATCAGTTTTTATAGGACTCCTTCTTGTGCTATAAAATACCAGAAGAATTCTATATGTAGCCTTGGTAGAGTTTCTATTAAAAATGGTTACATTTTATGGTTTTATTTGACTTGTCTTTAGTATATTTTCTCAGTGGATTCAATACTTGGTATTGACAGTATCAGTCTGAGAGGCCTGACGAGGTAAACTTTTAGTTAGTGCTCAGAGAATGTGCATATTTACCTTTCTTCCTTAACCAGTGGTTGAAGCCATTTTTCAGTTAGTTGTTTAAGGCCAGGTGCTGATACTTGTAGTGGGGTGGTGACTTTAGGCCTATTACTTAATGTGTGTTTTTGTGTCCATTCCCTGAGCATTGTTGTGGGATTGAATGAAAATTATGGTATCTAAAACACTTGTAAAGCATTTAGATGAGTGTTCAGACTGACAGTGAATTATTAGGTTTATTCTTATTCCTGTGACTAATTAGGAGTTGTTGTCAGTCAGATCAGCAGCCCCAGGCCTCAAGCTACTCTTTCATTCTTACCTTTTCCTTAGGAAGGAGCATCCTAGATATTTCACTTGCCAGTTGAGGAATCTGGTCAGTGAGAGCTGCATGAAGGGGCCTGCAGGGCTGTGCTGACTTGCTCCCTGTTCATACCGAGAACTCTGCAGTTGAGAGATTTTTAGGATTGATGGAAGGGGAAACGTAAACACCTGTTTATTATGATTACCCCAAATTGGGCTGTCTGTTCAAATCACCTAGGAAGCTTTTGAAGCTGGAAGTTCCTGAGTCCGTCTGAATTACCGTGAATCAGAGCAATGGAGGAGGATGGAGCATAGAAAACTGAATTTTTAAAAACAAACACTGGTTTAATTTCAATATTTACCAACTGCAGATGTAGGGAGAGTACACACAAGAGGAGGATCCTCGAAGAAAATGAGATACTAAGGAATGTAAATTTTATCGTTAGGACTCTAGAAGTAGGGTGGTTGTTTGCCAAATCATACTCTGCTTTCTTGAGTTTGAAAGAATTTTCTTCTGTCACCTTCGGTCTGAGTCACAGATAATAGTATAGTTTGTATGCACTTACACATTAAATAGTGAAGTTAGCATCCTGTGGCATCTAATGTGGTAGTTAGTGCCCTAGAGTAGAACAGGTGTGGCCATTAGAGTTTCTTACCAGTATTTGCAGCTCGACAGACCAGTAGGATCTATTTGGGTACTATCTGAAGCCACTGCTGTTTCTTCAGATGAAATGTCTTTGGCATGTCATGTCTCCCCCTACCCCTCACATTCCCATGCCATCAGGCTTTCCTGAGACAGTTCAGTGTTAAACTTGATTTAGTTTTTGGAAAGTAAAGCCTTTAACCCAAGTTGGTATACTCAGATTGACTTCAGGTGTTAGCAAACAGTTTTCTTGAAATTGACTATTAGGAGTAGAATTGACCCTTGAACAGTATTTGGGGTTGGGATGGCAACAGACCTCCCCCACTCCGTATTGCAATTCTGTGTGTTAACTTTATACAGTCCATCATCCTTACCGGTGATTCCACATTTCAGATTAAATTAATATTGAAAAGACATCTATGTGTAAGTTGACCCATGCAGTTCAAACCTCTGTTGGTCAAGGGTCAATTGTAATTGCATTTTAAACAAAACTTTAAAAATTTAAAGAGGCCACTTAAGTCTTCCATACACTATGTAATGAAAATTAAAATCATTTAATTTTCATAAGCATGGCTGATGTATTTAGATAATGCTAGTCTTTTGGTTTAATCTCCGATTCCTTCTGAGTTACATGACAATATGCCCAAAAGAGCATGGCATTGTGTTGGCATCTTCTGAAGAGTTTTGACTAAATTGTATTATATTCAGAACTGGTCCTTTCTGGTAGCCAAAAAGCAACTCTAGTACTAAAGACATTATTTTGGAATATTTGGCTTAGATGAGATCATGGTGAGTATTTCTGCATTTAATAATACACTTACGAAGAAAAACTTTTCTGACTTCTCAAACTTTTGTGCGCTAGTTGATTATGCATACTTTTGTTGAAGCCCTGAGGGAAACATGGAATCTGTGACACAGTAAGATGGGCAGTTAGAAGTGGTGTTTTTTGCTGTCTTACAGCCTTTTCTGTGATGATTTGTCCCTGCTGATTGTTAGCTCCTAATTCAGGTTTTATAGCCTTGTTATTTAATACTGTTTGTGTAGAGATTGTCTTGTTTATCATGAGACGTTTAAGTCACAAGGCTATTCTTTCTAAAGCTGAAGACTGACCTTAACTTTGTATTTTTGTGTAATTACGGTAGTTCCTTTTTAATATAACTTAAATGTCAGTGTTCCTTATTTTGCAAAAGTAGACCAAGTTACTTGGTCCCTCAAAATCTCCTCTTTGATTTGGGCCAGTTTTATTTATTATTTCCTCGACAATCAGTTTAGTTAAGTCCCTAATATGGACTTTAGAATTGGGGTGTTCTTGATTCTTGGGAAGAACAGATTTTAAAATGTAGCACTCATTTTAGTATTTAAATGTTAAACTATTATTTTTAGTGCAGACATTGATAACTACTGCTTAATTTATATATAAGTTGATTTTCATTTTCGTTACATAGTGTATGGAAGACGTAAGTGGCCTCTTGAAAGCAAGAGAGCTACTGGGGGCCCTTACTTGCTAGTTGTTCAGTTGGACTTTGTTAGCTCTGGAATCACATGCTTGTTCACGGCTTTCCCCCGTTATGTCCTTGTTCATGGTCATACTGTACAGTTACGCTTTTTAAAAAAATTTATATTTGGCTCTGCTGGGTCTTTCTTTGCTGCATGTAGGCTTCCTCTAGTTGCGGAAAGCAGGGGCTACTCTCTAGTTGGAGTGCTTGGGTTTCTTGTTGCGGTGACTTGTCTTACATTGGCTCAGGCGCTAAGGTACCTGGGCTTCAGTGGTTGCTGCATGTGAGTTCAGTAGCTGCAGCACATGGGCTTTGTTGCTCCACGGCACGTGGGATCTTCCCAGACTAGCAATGGAACTGGTGTCCCCTGCATTGCAAGGCAGATACTTAACAACTGGACCACCACCGAAGCCTTACAATTACGCTTTGAGGTTGTCCTTTTGTGTACTGATTGGGGCACATTTGCCAGCCTTTGGTTATATAAAGCCTTGTATGGTTAGCATTGCTTGTTGTACTGTAGATTTGAGGTGATTAGGTTTTGGCTTAAGGTGGTAGAAGTAGAATTTAAGAGGGATTGCACTTGATTGTATTTTGAAGCAAAAACATTCTGGTGTCAAATCTAGATAGATCGGTTTGGATATGTATTTGTCATTGGGTGACCCATTACAGTCTTGTTTGTGAACTCTTATCAAATTTCTATAGTAGGGAAACTTCTGAGTCTTACTTTGTAAAGTAAAATGGATTGGCCTGTAAATTTTCTAAACTTTGCTGCTTTATTCATATTGCATTCATTTTAATGCAGAGTTATAGAATGATTTCATTTTAATTCAAGCCTAAATGTGATTTCAGCTTTGATTTTCCTTTTTTTAAAAGCCAAAGTATGTTTAAAAATATGCTTTCAAGTTTCTGAATGAATTTTATAAATCTGTATTTTAAAAATTGTTTAACTTTGCTATTCCGATTTTCCTGGCCTTTTGAAATTAAGATTTTTTTCCTGTTATCTCAGAATACTTTAATTCTAGCAGATGTTTTTGAAATGTTTGAAAATAATGTGTTTTTCTCTTTAGATCTAGTTTAGAACTCTTTAAATCAAGTTCTAAAGAAATGGATGCAGTAGATTACTATTGCTATGCTATATAGATTCTATCATATAATACTGTGCAACAGAAACCCTTTGTAGTTTTAATTTTTACTTGATCTGTTTTTGACAGGTGAGAAAGTTTTCCCGTACATAATTGATTGTACTTATTATTTATTTATTTATTTTACTTTACAAAACTGTATTGGTTTTGCCTGTACTTACTTTTTAAAAAGCATTTTTTGCTCTATGTGTTCTACCTTTCTGTACACGTAAAGATTCATAGCTTATTTTTTGATGGGTGGTAGTCTGAGGCTTTGCATGCTCAAACATGTCTTCATTTTGTTTCTATATATGGAGAATGATCTTTTTGCTAGATTAAAATCATTTTTCCTTGAATCTTTAAACATTTTATTTTTTGAAGCTACTTCTAAATTGATAACTGATCATGGTTGCAAATGAGAAGTCCACATCAAATGTAGTTCTTGTTTATAAGTGGCTTATCCTTTGGGATGCTGTGTCTTTGCCCTGTTCTCCGGTCCAGCTTGAGAATCTTGGATTTCACCTTCACCAGTCTCTCCCTGTGTGTGGTCTTATTTGGGTACTTCTGCTATTTTAGCCTGAGGATAGTCCTTAGAAAGAGTCTTCGCTTCCTTTCTCCTCTTCCTGCCACCACCCTCCCCCCGTTAAAGTTATTTCTGATTCTTCTCCCTTTGGAATTGGTGTTAGATGTGTTTTCGTTTCATTTTTACCTCTTGCTTGGTAAAAAGTAGGTGTTGGGATAACTTTTTGAGTGAGAACAGGGTACATTATACTCTGGGGAGAAGACCCCCATGACAGGTTCTTTTAGTGCCATAGTTATACTGAAAGCTGTGTTCATTTTATTCACCTGTTAAAAGTTTTAGTTTTTGGATGATTTACTTTTAATTTTTAAATGCCTTCTTATAATTTGATTCAGTAGAAACTCTTGAGATTTTATATAATATTTTTAGTTTTTTTCCATGTCAAATATATGTCCTCAGAAAGTTTTCTGTCTGGGTTTGCTGCCTCTCTTGTATGTTACCGATTTCCTCAGGCATTTGCTGTTTGAAGTTGTCTGTTCATGTTTGGAAAGGAGAGTTTAGGTTAGTTAATCACTGTCCAGAAAAATGTGTAGTTCAAAGTGTTGAATATCTGAGCTGTCCAGTGTGGCAGCCTTAACCACATGTGCCTATTGAGTATTTGAAATGTGGCTAATGTAGCTAAGAAGTTTTAATGCTTTTAAATTTAGCCCATTGCTGTTATGGCGTATTCTCTCTGCAGTATCGCGATTACTCCTTTTGCAGTTGCTATTAATCTTTTGGCTGCCAAGTCCACTGAAAACCTTCCAGATGTTCCTAAGTCCTTTAAAGTGATTTTGCCTTTCTTATTGATAGCTGCTTGATGTTTAATTTTCTTGGCTTTCCTTTCATTGCAGCTGGTATCAGCTCTTCCTGAGCTCCGAGTCTCATTTACCTCCACTGACATGTCGGTGTTCTTTGTGTTGTTCTGTCTTTGGTGTACCCTATCCTTGGATTTCCAGGCTCACAGGGTTTCTTACTTATTAGGCATATTTCATGTGATGGTCCATGGATTCCTGAAGTCTTCTTAATTTGAGTATTCCCTGACCTGATTACTACTTGGGAAGTTATCCTTAATTCCTTTTCCTTTCCTTTCTTCATGTGTTTAGGAGGGATTCTAGACCGCGTTACTCTTTTCCTAACTCATTTTTACAGGTCTGTTGTCTCTTTCCTTATGCATTGCTGTCTGAGTAAAGACTTGAGACTAGAAATATACATATTTAAATTTGTGAAATAATATTATAATAATATACATAAATATAACATTATGTGTTAACAACATGATTGTCCAAATCTGTGAGTTTTCCTCCCTAATTCTTCATATGCTTTCTTACCTGGATAATCTTCCTATGTAGTATACATAGGAAGACACTGAAATAAAAAAAAAGCTGCTACGTTCATGCTGGAAAGCTGGCAACTCAGAATAGATTTTCTGCTTGTAATGGTAGCTAGAAAACTTGAATTAAAAATCTTCTGGGAAAAAAATATTCTAAGTCACCATGGCCAAGAGTCCAGACTTTTCTCAGCCACCCTCTCCTCTCTAGTACAGTCGTGTCCAGTCCTAGAACATCAAATACTGTTGTCCCCCTTGTCTATGTTTTTTACAGCAAAACTGTACTCTAGTCACTTCGCTTGGCAAACCTCTTAATCCTTCAGGATCCCAGTTCTTTATTGTATGAGCCTTCCTTGAACCTATTTCTCTTAAAGTTCCTGTCCAGTGAATTGTAATTGTTTACATACATGGTTTGCCTACTCTTAAGCTCCTAGAAGGCAGAGACTATGTTTAATTTTATTGTATCAGGGCCTGGCATATGAATGTAGGTGCTCAGTAATGTTACAGTTACATGCCATTCGACACATGTAGTACATGTGAGAAACAGGTGAATGATGGCACACTAGTTCGTTCTCAGGTACATTTAAGAGTAAAATAAGAATTTACTATTCCAGAATTCTTGAAGTGATTGGATTGAAGTTGCTTTTGTACTGTTTATGAAGGAAACAAATAATTCATTCACGTTTTCAGGAAACTAAACTTTAAAAAAATTGTGTACAGTAATTGGTATGTTAATCCCAACACATTATTACTTGTTCTTTAAGTTACCTTGATAGTTTGACTGGTATCAGTTGCCTTATTCTCTTTAATATATTTAATTTGAATAATGACATTTACATTTTTACAGACTACCAATTTTTTTTTACTGTTCCTCTTACAAATCATTGTTTCTCAAATCCTTTTAAATTCATGCCCCATTATTTAAGAAGATCTCTTACAGTTTTACTTTCTGTGATATATTAGGCAGAATAATAATTTGGTTTTGTTTTTGAGGGGCTTTACTGCTTTACTTCCCCCTTTTTTGGTTGTTGGTCTTTTATCCAAATTTTACTGTATTTGAATATTCAATAATGTTTTTGAAGCTTATTGAAATTAAGAATTTTCCTAGAAATTCTCACATGTGGTGCTCTATATTTTTCACCCTTGAGAATTAATGCTCTAATTATTTTTAATTAGTGATTCATTGTGTTGTGATTTTATTCCTTAAAGTGACTAAAATGTTAACTGAAGATCATTTTGTAACTGAAGATCATTTTGTATCAGTAGAAAATAGAATACAGCTATAATATGGCATACTTTAGCTCTTGATAGTAAAATTTTGAGAGAATTATGACTTTTAAAACTCATTTAAATAATGTAAACTATTTCAATCCAGCAATGGATTGAAGATCAGTTGAAGTCTTTAGGGGTTGAATTCTCATCTTACTGAAAATCAAGAGCCATAGTAACAGATTGATCTTCATTTCTCTTAAATCCCATTTGGTTTTGATCTGAAACAATACTGACCAAACAATATTAAGCCAATTTTACTTCTACCCTTTTCCCCATTATTTTCATTTGAGTTGCTAGTTGTTTTTAATAGGCAAACACATCTTTAATGATTAAAGAATTAGCCTATTCACTTCAGTGAATATACTCCAAGCTTTCAAAGGAGAAGTTCTTAAGTGCTAGTTTTCATCATTGGAGATGCCTTAAGGTGAATGCTTTAAAGGTTCCTATCTGGCTTTTTTTTTTTTTTTTTTTTCGGTATATGTGTATTCTAATGTTTATTTTTTTAAAATTATTTTTCACCTTAATTTTTTCTCTGTGTTTATTCTTAAGGATATGTATGGTTTTAAAAGCTGTCTTCTGGCTTACAAGCACTAATTTATTTATGTTGGAAAACTGTATCAATATGCTTTCTCCCATATCTAGACTCGTGCTTGGGTGCTAACTTGCTTCAGTCATGTCTGACCCTTTGTGAGTGTTTGGACTGTAACCCGCTGTCCACGGGATTCTCCAGGCAAGAATACTGCACTGGGTTGCCATTTCCTCCTCCAGGGGATCTTCCTGACCCAGGGATTGAACCCATGTGTCTTAGGTCTCTTGAATTGGGAGAAGGGTTCTTTACCATTAGCACCACCTGACTCAGGATTGATCAAATCAGGTGGAGAAAGTCAAGATTGTTGGGCAGAGTGGTGCTTAAGTTTTGGTTTGTTGACTGTCTGTTCTTGGACATACTAGATATTCAGTTCAGTTCAGTTGCTCAGTCGTGTCCGACTCTTTGCGACCCCATGAATTACAGCATGCCAGGCCTCCCTGTCTATCACCTTATCTCTCTGTAAACCTTTCAGTATCATTAAGATTGGTGTTAGTGGAGGAAGCCAGGGATGCGTGTGGGGAACTTCTGTTTTGCATTCTGCTGTATTATATCAGAAGATCCTTGTTGATTGGCATTTGGGTTTTTAATACACATGTCAAAGCATCATGTTAAAGAACTAGTACCTAATAAAATTTGAAACCTAGAAAAAAGAAAATGTTGTATCATAGAGCCAGAACCCTTTGGATTGAGTATTAACTGGATTCAAACTGCAAAAAAGTTCCTTTTTTGTACTTGGGTGTATGTATCTTTTAGAATGGCATGCTGTTAAAAGTAGATCCTTGTTAGCTTGGTGACAAGGGTTAAGGTGAGAAAATGTAAGGTGAATGTGCACCAGTCCTGAGGTCTGGATTTGTAGTTTTTGTTTGCTGATTCTTAGCTTTCTGATTATGGGGAAACCTTATAAATTTCTGGATGCTTTCTCTTTCCTTCCCTTTTTTTAAACAAGATTGAATTAATAATCTACAAGATACTTTCCAAATAAATGGCTTGAAATGTGTGTAGGAGAACCTTCTGAATTTTTGTGCTTTAATTTATGCTTTTAAATATTTGCTCTGTGTCCTGTCATTCCATGGTTACAAAAACTCTCTCCCTGCCGGAAGTATAGACTACTTTGAAATATTTCTCTCCGATGTTCATTTAATATTTTCATTACTCTTTAGGGCTTCCCAGGTGGCGCTAGAGATAAAGAACCTGCCTGCCAATGCAGGAGATGAGTTTGATCCCTAGGTTGGGAAGATACCCCGGAGGAGGGCATGGCAGTCCATTCCAGTGTTCTTGCCTGGAGAATCCCTGTGGACAGAGGAGCCTGGCAGGCTACAGTTCATAGGGTCGCAGAGAGTCAGACACAACTGAAGTGACTGAGCACGCACAGGCACACATCACTTTTTAGAGAAGGATTGAACAGCATGATAGCTGGAGAAACAAGGTTGAGCATTTTCAAGACTATTATAAACACAAACCCTGAAGTTTTCACTGTATGGTATATTCTTTAAAAGTCATTTTTGTTTATACAAGAAGTGGTTTAGTTTGTAGTCCTGCCATACAGCTTCCAATTTAAGTCTTAAGATGCGCACCAAATAACAATATTCATTCTTTTGCATTGTCAGGATAAAATCACTGTGACTCTCAAAACATTGAGTATTAATATTTTTTATTTAATCTATTGGCCAAATACCGTTTTCTGGTGGGTTTACTTTTTAAAAAGGGAAGAAACACTTAATTTCATATTCCAGAAATTCTTGTGTATTTTTCGTATTTTGAACATACAACCTTTTCTCATTTCTACTTTACAAAATTATAAAACAAGTGTCATGCAATTGTGGAGTGCCATTTAAAGTTGAGGGAAAAGTCTTCAGTTTAAAGTATATAAGTAGAGTGTAAATGTTTATACCTAAATTTGGCAGTTTGTTTTTGGTGAAAATGAGTATTTCAGAATGCACATAATTAAGCATGAGTAAGTATTTATAATGCTGTGTAGGTAGCTGTGTGATTCAGTGAACATTGAAGTGTGGGTGAAGTATCCTGATTGTCCATTTACTGGTTGTATGGACTTAAGTTCTCTTTGCATCTTGGTTTCCTTTCCTTTGCTTTTGACTTCCTTAATGCTGTTATCCTTCCGTTTCCCCAGTATCCATTTACTGAGTCTCTTAGATTTTACCTCTGAAATAGCTCTCGAAGCCACTCTTTTTTTTTTTTTTTCCGAACTGGGGTCATGATTCCCTCTTGCCTAAAAGAAAGCAGTGGTCTATGACCCCTTCTCTCCCCAGTCCATTATCCACCCTGCTGCCAGAATCACCTTCTAAGAAAAGCACATTTGCTCATTCTTTATGTAAAAATCTTTCAGTGTCTTCCCAGTGCCCCTAAGATAAAAGTACAAGTGTTTCCCTAAACAGCTTGCTGCGTCTCTGTTTTTCTAGCCTTCTTCTAGTTGTTTGAAGATAATAACTGGAGTTCTGTCATACATGCTGTGTCCTTTTAGAATACTGTCTCTCCCTGCCTCAGTTTGCTGAGTTCATTCCTTCCTGTTTTTCAAAAATCTTCAATTTAGAGGTTGCTTCTCCAACCTCCCAATCCCCAGTCTGGGTTAGTTAGCAAATCAGATATCCCATAAAACACTTTACTCATGGTGGTAATATTGTACTGCTCAAACTGAGTTGCTCATTTTCCCCCTCAAGCCTGCTTTTCCTGCTGCTGCTGCTGTTAAGTCACTTCAGTCGTGTCCAACTCTGTGCGAACCCGTAGATGGCAGCCCGCCAAGCTCCCCTGTCCCTGGGATTCTCCAGGCAAGAACACTGGAGTGGGTTGCCATGTCCTTCTCCAATGCATGAAAGTGAAAAGTGAAAGTGAAGTCGCTCAGTCATATCCGACTCTTAGCGATCCCATGGACCGCAGCCCACCAGGCTCCTCCGTCCATGGGATTTTCTAGGCAAGAGTACTGGAGTGGGGTGCCATCGCCTTCTCCCATCTACATTTTGTTAAGTAGAAACTATAGCCTTTCAGTTAGTGTGACCAATAATCTCGAGCCTCCTAACCAGTCTCTCTGCTTTCCTACCTTCCGACTCTACAGTTTATTAGCAGTGCGGCAACCCTATCAAGTTACTGTTTTGTTCAGAACCCTCTCAAATGTCCTCAACAGTGGCCCACAGGCCCCTGCAATTTGTAACTCCAGCATTGTCACCTCTCTGACCTGCCTCTAAATCTTACTGTTCACTTGCAAAGATTTACCGCACTGGCTCCGTTGTCTCCTCAAGCACTTCAGGTACATTCCTGCCTCACGGTCTGGGTATCTTCTATCATTTAGTTAGTTGACTAAAGCTAGTGCATTATTTAGGGTCTACAAAGGGCTTTTTTGAATAAAAAGTGACCATATACAATAAAATATACTGCCAGTAATTCTAAGTCTTCTCAGTTTTTCAGTCTTTTTCAGAACATACTTCAGAATGTCTCAGAGAAATCTATATTATGTTTTAGAGAAGCATTGTTTTTTTTATCCATGGCCAGAAACATGTACCATTGTTTCTCACAGTGGTGTTCATGGACCACTTGCCCCAGAATCACTTGAGGTGTTTAAGAATGCCACTCAGTTCCACCTGAGTCAGAAACTCTGGGTGCTGAGACCCGAATGTCAGCAAACCTTCAGGTTGGTGTCCATAAAAGTTTGACAGCCACTGCTGTGTGCTCTATGAATAATGGAGTTACAGTGACTCCCATATTATGTTAGTGGCCGAAAGGTCTGGGTTAAGCTTTAATTAAATTTTTACAAAATATTTAAATATATTTAAAACTTTATAAAGAACTATAGCTCAAAACTTTGATACTAAGCGAACATGAGCCGTGTAAGTCTGCAGAAATAGCCTTCATTTTTTTCTGGAAGCAAGTGTGACCAACTTTGGGACTGAATAGGATCCAGTTGGAATTGTCAACAGTTGCATGCGTTCTAATCCTTAGTAACATTTTATCTGTAGTGTGTCACACTGAGAACTTTGGGATAATCTTTGATTCAAACCACAGAAACATACATTCACTGTGTAAAGATTTTTGCAAACCCTGGCCTTCTGGGCTTCCCTTGTGGCTCAGCTGGTAAAGAATCCACTTGCAATAAGGGAGACCTGGGTTCAGTCCCTGGGTTGGCAAGATCCCCTGGAGAAGGGAAAGGCTACCCACTTTAGTATTCCGGCCTGGAGAATTTCATGAACTGTATAGTCCATGGGGTAGCAAAGAGTTGGACACGATTGAGCAACTTTCACTTCACTTGCTTTCTAGGGGAATGTCTCTTACGTTAGTGCTTTGGTTGCATCAGACAATTTCAGGTATTTTTTACAGTGATTGTGAACTGTTTTACATTACTGCTCAGCTTTTGGCCTGGATGTGAATGGGTTATTTTGGGTTGTAGAAGACTGTTTACTGTCTGCTACCAGTTGTTTTGTTAAATGAAAACTTAGCACTTTTGTCATTATATGAAATGTGTAACAGTTTTAAGATGGAGATTGCCCTAAACATTTGAGATTGGTAATTGCTTACTTAGAGTCAAGGTTATTGAACTGGAAACAGTGTTTTTCTAAAAACAAGTAGAAATTTGAGTATACTCTTAGGCATAATTTATTGCATTTTTAGTGCCAGTTAAAATCACATATTGATGCAGTATAGCAGCAGTGTTATAAAACTGTATAAATGTTACACATGAACATTACCTATATAAAGAATATGAGATTTAGCAAATTTGGTCTTGAGAACTATATTTCGTTTCTGTGAAATTTTCTTCATTTTTTTTACCTGCTGCCACCTGCTTTGTTCTCTAATGTTATGTGCAACAAATCTACCTTTTATAAATACAAATTGTAATAAGTTTTATGTAAGTGAACCAACCTAGGTAAGTTCAGGTTTACATTTCTGGCTTTCATTGTTGCACTTTACAGTGTCCAAGACGACAGTTACAGGTATTAGTGAAAGCAAATAAGATAAAGAGTTTGCTTCAGAATCAGTAAGCTCTGGTACATTCAAGAAGTTCAGGGACTCCCAAGGTGGGGCTGTCCTGGGGAATAAAGATACTCTTCAAAGAGTAAGACTTGATTTTTATGCAGTGTAGGCTTTTTAGTTGATATAATTGGCAGGCACCTAAAGTCAAAGGTTGATTAGAGGTGAAAGGTTAGAAGGTAGCAGAAAACTGTATAATTAAGAATGTGTAGTTGTACAAATCACTCAAGGTGAATTTGTTGATAAAACAGATGAAATGTGTAAGGTAGAAAACCATTGGTAGAGAATGTGTAAATACATTGAGCACCTCCTGTGTGTCAAGCTCTGTGGATATTGCAGATAGTTGACTGTGCCCTGACAAAACTGACACTGTCTTGCAAGAGATAATAAAGTGGTAATATATGAGTCAGAAAAAAGTGCTCCTTGTTGAAAAGTAGAGCTGAATAAGAGGAAATAAGATAATCTTGGGAAGTAGGGGTTGCTATATGGAAATGTTGGAAGTGGGGAAGGTAATGATTGCTATATAGAAATGAGAAAGGTGAGTGTATGAATATAGAATGAAAATGAAGATTGCTCAGTTGTGTCTGACTCTTTGTGACCCCATGGACTATACAGTCCATGGAATTCGCCAGGCCAGAATAATGGAGTGGGTAGCCTTGCTCTTCTCAAGGGGATCTTGCCAACCCGGGTCTCCCACATTGCAGGTGGATCCTTTAGCAGCTGAGCCACCAGAGAAGCCCAAGAATACTGGAGTGGGTAACCTGTCCCTTCTCCAGCAGGTCTTCCCTACCCAGGAATTAAACCGGGGTCTCCTGCATTGCAAGTGGATTCTTTACCAACTGAGCTATGAGAGAAGCCCTATGATTACAGGGAGTATATTCCAGAAGAGTGTCAAGGGCTTCTGATGAGAGCATGTTAGATGTGTTGGGAAAACAAGATGGCTAAGAAGAGGTGGCAAGAATACACAGAAGAATTATACAAAAAAGATCTTCATGACCTGGATAATCACGATGGTGTGATCACTCATCTAGAGCCAGACATCCTGGAATGTGAAGTCAAGTGGGCCTTAGAAAGCATCACTACAAACAAAGCTAGTGGAGGTGATGGAATTCCAGTTGAGCTATTTCAAATCCTGGAAGATGATGCTGTGAAAGTGCTGCACTCAGTATGCCAGCAAATTTGGAAAACTCAGCAGTGGCCACAGGACTGGAAAAGGGCAGTTTTCATTCCAATTCCAAAGAAAGGCAATGCCAAAGAATGCTCAAACTACTGCACAATTGCACTCATCTCACATGCTAGTAAAGTAATGCTCAAAATTCTCCAAGCCAGGCTTCAGCAATACGTGAACTGTGAACTTCCTGATGTTCAAGCTGGATTTAGAAAAGGCAGAGGAACCAGAGATCAAATTGCCAACATCCACTGGATCATGGAAAAAGCAAGAGAGTTCCAGAAACACATCTATTTCTGCTTTATTGACTATGCCAAAGCCTTTGACTGTGTGGATCACGATAAACTGTTGAAAATTCTGAAAGAGATGGGAATACCAGACCACCTAACCTGCCTCTTGAGAAATCTGTATGCAGGTCAGGAAGCAACAGTTAGAACTGGACGTGGAAGAACAGACTGGTTCCAAATAGGAAAAGGAGAACGTCAGGGCTGTATATTGTCACCCTGCTTATTTAACTTCTATGCAGAGTACATCGTGAGAAACGCTGGGCTGGAAGAAGCACAAGCTAGAATCAAGATTGCCAGGAGAAATATCAATAACGTCAGATATGCAGATGACACCACCCTTATGGCAGAAAGTGAAGAGGTACTGGAAAGCCTCTTGATGAAACTGAAAGAGGAGAGTGAAAAAGTTGGCTTAAAGCTCAACATTCAGAAAACGAAGATCATGGCATCTGGTCCCATCACTTCATGGGAAATAGATGAGGAAACTAGAAACAGTGTAGACTTTATTTTTGGGGGGCTCCAAAATCACTGCAGATGGTGACTGCAGCCATGAAATTAAAAGACGCTTACTCCTTGGAAGAAAAGTTATGACCAACCTAGATAGCATGTTCAAAAGCAGAGATACTACTTTGTCAACTAAGGTCCGTCTAGTCAAGGCTATGGCTTTTCCATTCCAGTGGTCATGTATGGATGTGAGAGTTGGACTGTGAAGAAAGCTGAGTGCCGAAGAATTAATGCGTTTGAACTGTGGTGTTGGAGAAGACTCTTGAGAGTCCCTTGGACTGCAAGGAGATCCAACCAGTCCATTCTGAAGGAGATCAACCCTGGGATTTCTTTGGAAGGAATGATGCTAAAGCTGAAGCTCCAGTACTTTGGCCACCTCATGTGAAGAGTTGACTCATTGGAAAAAAACTCTGATGCTGGGAGGGATTGGGGGCAGGAGGAGAAGGGGACGACAGAGGATGAGATGGCTGGATGGCATCACTGACTCGATGGGCATGAGTCTGAGTGAACTCCAGGAGTTGGTGATGGACAGGGAGGCCTGGCGTGCTGCCATTCATGGGGTCGCAAAGAGTTGGGCACGACTGAGCAACTGAACTGAACTGAACCTGTTTTCAGAGTGGGGAAGTAATAGGAGATGATCTCAGAGAGGTAGCAAAGGCCAGATCATGGAGGCTTTGAAAAGGATTTAGGCTTTTACTCTGAAAAAGATCAAGAGCCAATCGAGGATATGGAGTCATTTAATCTCTGAATTAGAGAAGCAAGATCACTTACTGTATAAATTAAAGATTGGCAGTAGATTGGTGCATTAATAGTTCATTGATAATAAGTAGGAATATACACACATGCTATTATAGTATCTATACATATTATTCGGAGAAGGCATTGGCACCCAACTCCAGTACTCTTGCCTGGAAAATGCCATGGATGGAGGAGCTTGGTGGGTTGCAGTCCATGGGATCGTGAAGATTCGGACACGACTAAGCGACTTCACTTTCGCTTTTCACTTTCATGCATTGGTGAAGGAAATGGCAACCCATTCCAGTGTTCTTGCCTAGAGAATCCCAGGGACGGCAGAGCCTGGTGGGCTGCCGTCTGTGGGGTCGCACAGAGTCGGATGTGACTGAAGCGACTTAGCAGCAGCAGCATACATACTATTATTTACCGTTTACTTAACTATAGCTGGAGATATCATTGTAGTACCTTTTTTTGGTTAAATAGAAGGATTAATTTTAAATAACTGTCCTCATTTTGATGTTTGTCATGAATTTGACTGATTTTGTTTCTTAAAGACACCTGTATAGATGTTCTTTTGACAACTACCTGAAAAGTTCACTTTTAACTGGTGCTTGTAATAAAAAATAGTTTAAAACAATTTACTTTTGGATATGTGGATGTGTGTGTTTCAATGGTGGCGGGGGTAGACTGGATTACAGAACGTGTAGTTTTTTCATTAGGTGGGATGGTGGGTGAAGTAATTACAGCTTCAGTAAGGATGAGAGAGTATACGAGGGCAGGGAACGAGGAACTGGGAGCTGACTGTAATCTGTGTTAGGCTGCAGACATTTGTAATGACTTCTGTTTTCCGATAGATTTTTCTAAATGTTTTTTTTTCCCTTAGTTCCTTAAGGGTAATGATGTTAATTGAAAAACTGATACAAATAGAGTAATCCGATCATTTCCGGTGTGCTTTTTGATCTGGTACATCTTGTTCCTGAACACAGTAGATGCTGAATAATATGATTTAATGAGCAAATAGTTTCAGTTGATAGTTGTTTCTGAATTTGAATGTAATTTAAGAAGATACTTTTAGGAGATCAGAAAGGTAAGAAAAATTAATAAAATTGACAGTATTTGGGTATTTCACTCTGTCCTTTATTTGAAGAGGTTAAAGTGATTCAGTATTGGCTCTCCTGTACCAGATGCACTTGTGTAGATTGTGCTGCTTTAGCAGTGGGTGTTGTGGTACAAAGAAAATAATGTAAAATTAGCGTGTCAGGGCCAGGGCCCTAACCCCTGTCTTCCACACAGTGACTCTGTAGCCTTGGGCTCATTATTTAAAACTTTTCCATTTTTTTGAACTCTAACATAGGCATTTTTACTATTCCCTCAAAGATTTGCTTGAGAATTAAGTGGAGTGATATGCTTGAAATTGAAGGCAAAGGAGAAGGGGTCAACAAGGATTCAATGGTTAGATAGTGTCACTGACACAGTGAACATGAATTTGAGCAAACTCCTAGAAGATAGTGAAGGACAGGGAGGCCTGGTGTGCTCCAGTCCATGGGGCCACAAAGAGTCGGAGATGACTTGGTGATTGAACAGCATGATTGAAATCTGTAACAATTCCTGCCGTATACAGGGTAATCAAAAAATGTTTTTGTTTTTTGTTTTATGATAGTATTTGATTCGTGTCTGTGCACACTGTCGTGTCCGACTCTTAGTGATACCATAGATAATAGCCCGCCACATTCCTCTGTCCATGAGATTTTCCAGGCAAGAGTACTAGAGGTTGCCATTTCTTCCTCCAGGGGATCTTCCCAACCCAGGATTCGAACTTGAGTCTCCTACATCTCTTGCATTGGCAGACAGATTGTTTACGCTGAGCCACCTGGGAAGTCTTTTGATACTATCTGAGTAAAAATGGGGTGTCCCTGGTGGCTGAGACGGTAAGGAATTTGCCTGCAGTGCAGAAGTCTGGAGCTTGATCCCTGGGTTGGGAAGATCCTCTGGCTAAAAGGAATGGCTGCCCACTCCAATATTCTTGTCTGGAGAATTTCATGAGCAGAGGAGCCTGGTGAGGTCCAGTGCGTGCTGTGGTAAAGAGTTGGACAGTGACTGAGGAATTAACACTTTGGGCTTTCCTGGTGGCTCAAATAGTAAAGAATCTACCTGCATTGTATGAGACTCAAGTTCGATCACTGGGTCAGGAAGATCTCCATGTATTTGAATTTAGGCACAAAGAACCATATTCTTTTGGCATTACTCTTCCCAAGTAATCAGTCTTCTCCTATACTTAGGGTATTTAGTAATGCCTAATAATTTCTACGGACTTCCCTGGTGGCTCAGAGGTTAAAGCGTCTGCCTGCAATGCGGGAGACCTGGGTTCGATCCCTGGGTTGGGAAGATCCCCTGGAGAAGGAAATGGCAACCCACTCCAGTATTTTTGCCTGGAGAATCCCATGGACTGAGGAGCCTGTTGGGCTACAGTCCACAGGGTCGCAAAGAGTCGGACACGACTGAGTGACTTCACTTTCACTTTCAGTAATTTCTGCCTTTTCTTAATTTTGGCTTATAGCCAAACCATTGTGGTTGTATTTTAGAGATTTTGGAGTTGAAAGAAAGGAGGGATGTTTTAAATAAGTCTGGGAATTTTTCACACCTGTGATAATTTAATAATAATAACACAAGACGTATTTTTAAGGAGAACGCTTGAACAGGATTTTCTCTCTAAAATGGCATCAAATCTGGAAGTGTTTAAAAAAAAACTTAAAAATTAAGGAACAAGAACGGGGCAAAGAAAAGTGTTGTATAGAGTTCATTGACAGAATTGGCTGATATTGGGGTTGTCTGTAGGAGGCAAAAGGATGTATTTGAAGATTTTGATGGTGACTGATTCCAGGAAATAAGAGAAAAGCCATGGAAGTTTGGCGAGTAATCAGGAGTCATTAAACATACATTGGTGGAGAGTAGGAAGTTCAGTGGGGAGAGTGAAGGGCAGTGATGTTGAAAGCACCTTCAGCAAGAATGACTTTGATTAGGGCAGTGAGAGAACAAAACCACACCACCCATACTTGTTAACAGGCAGAATAGGAGTGGTCACACTTGGGTTCTAATCCCAAACTGTTTGGTTTTGGCTGGCTACCTTAAAATTTATTTATTTATTTTTGCATAACTATTAGTATACTGAGTGTACTGTCACAACCAGGAAATTGATGATACAATCCCTAATCGCTCAGATGTCACCGATTTTATTGAGTACATGCACTTTTTGGGTATGTGTCTGTTCTGTGCAGTTGTAGCATATGAGTAGATGAATGTGACGACTGCCATAGTCTGGATGTAGAGCAGTTCAGCAGGCAGTGGCACCCCACTCCAGTACTCTTGGCTGGAAAATCCCATGAACGGAGGAGCCTGGTAGGCTGCAGTTCATGGGGTCGCTAAGAGTCGGGCACGACTGAGCGACTTCACTTTTGCTTTTCACTGTCATGCATTGGAGAAGGAAATGGCAACCCACTCCAGTATTCTTGCCTGGAGAATCCCAGAGACAGAGGAGCCTAGTAGGCTGCTGTCTTTGGGGTCACATAGAGTCGTACACGGCTGAAGCGACTTAGCAGCAGCAGCAGTTTCTTGTGCTACTCTTTTTATAGGCACAGCCACTTCCCTCCTTCCACTCTGTCCTAAGCCCTGGCAACCACTGATGTCTTCTCAATCTGTAATTTTGTCATTTCAAAAACGTTATAGAAATAGAATCACGATGTGTAACTGTGAGATTGACTTTTTTTTTTTTACTCAGCTTATTCCCTTGAGAAGCAAGGGACTGCATGTCCATGGTGTGTTTCTGTTTTGTTGCTGAGTAGTATTCTATGGTATAATGTACTCAGTTTGTTTAACCATTCAGTGTTGAAGGACATTTGGGTTCTTTCCAGTTCTGGGCTATTACCAGCATTGCTGTACACTCATGTACAGATTTTGGTGTGAAATAACTTCATTTCTCTATTACAAATGCCAGAGTAAATGAATTGCTGCTTAATGACTTGCAAGTAGAAAAATCTTGTTGTCACCAATTGTCAAGCTATTGCTGTTGTTAGAACTTAATCTTCATTTATTACACTCTTGAATCACATTTTTCTGTTAGTCATTACACAGATATCTGAATTGTTTAAAGGAAAGATGTTTAATTACTGTATGCTAATTTAATGTTTAATACTTGTGAAGTGCTGGTAAATGTACCAGATTTGCTTTTTATTTTGCTCAGCTAATAACAGACATTTCTTCTAGATGACCTGTGCTACCATTGTCAAAAAACTTAAAGTGCAGTTAACAGTAAAATTACTCTATGTTATTTAATCTGCCCTTGAAGATTTAGGCGACCAGGAGAGGTTGCAGTGCATTTAATCCTTGAACAATGCAAGGCTTTATCCAGGTGTGGTATGATTTATAGGTGGCCCTTCATCTCCTTGGTTCCTTCAAGTCATCAGATTCAACCAGTCACAGACCCTGTAAGACTGTAGCATTTACTGTTGAAAAATATACAAGAGTTCAAACCCACCTTGTTCAAGGGTCAGCTGTAACTGGCAGACCTTTTGTTCCTCAACCTGGCTATCTGTCAGAATCACCTGAGAAGTTGAAACAAACCTGAAAATATTCAAATTATTAAAAGGGGTGAATGTGAATAGGTATTTTTCACTGTTTAAAAAGCACCTTTTGGATACATAAAGTTTGGAAAACTATACTAAGGTTCAGAGAATGATTTTTGTACTGTTAGGTCTTACACTGCCTTTGACATATCGTAAATGTTCAGTTAATGAAACATTTGTTAAATGAATGCTCTGTGTGTGTGTGCGTGTAATGTTGACTGCTTTTAACAACAAAGGGAAAGTTTAAAGAGTGTGTTTTGAGTAAATTATTTGCTGTATGTCATTTGGTGCAAAAAAAAAAAAAGGTGTCAAAATAAACACTTTGAAATAAGTGGTGTTGATCCCAGATATTAAGGAGATGAGTTTAGCTTCATTCACACTGCCTGTTTCGAAAGTATAGCTTCTAACTTCTCCATTTGTGCATTGGTTATTTTGAATTTTCTTAGGATTGTCTGTGTTAGTCTACTGACACCATCACCTCCGAAATTAAGATTACCTTAAGTTTTAAATTCTTAAAATATTTGAGTGTCCTCTTTCAGTCATAACAGTCTACTTGGAAAAATAATTCTCTGGGTCATATCTATTGTTTTTCTCTTAGCACATTATCTTTTGGCATTTAGTGTTTCTATGTAGAGTTCTGAGATTTGTTTTGTAAGTGACAGGCTTCTGCCTGGATGATTTAAGAATTCTCCCTCCTCCTCTTGTCTGCCATAGTTCTAATATGTGTATCCTAACAGACTTTAGAGGAATTGGATGTTGGCTTTTTAGTATTTTTTTGAACTTGAGCATGGATTTAAGTTTCCTTGAAATCATTTGTCAGGACCAGTTTGATGGATTACTTGATGGATTTGTTAGTTTTTTTCTTTAGTTAATTTTGATAGGTTTTTATGGAGGGCACACGTAGAAAACTTTCGCTGCCTTGCTTCTGGGTTCTTAGTTCCCCAACCAGGGATGGAACCTGGGCCCTTGGCAGTGAAAGCACAGAGTCCTGACCACTGGACTGGCTGTTTTTAACACTATTCATCTGAAAATCTGCTTTTAGTGTAATTTTCATTGTCAAATTTTCATGATGTCTGAATCATTTAGTTATTAAAATATCTTATTCCACTCATTGAAGTAATGATTTTTAAAATTTTGGAACAATCTCTTAAGATGAGTTTTACTTGGTTCTTTTTAGATACTGCTCATTCTATTTTAGCATGGATGGGAATTCCAACACCTAGATGGTAAATAGAGAACATAAGTGTTCTTAGGATTACTTACATTATGCAGTGCAATGTGGAGTATAATGTTGCTGTTAAAAATGATGTAGAACCACATTAGTGAAGATGTGCTTGTAGATTAAGTAAAAAAATCCACGTGTAAAGTAGGGTGATTCTATGAGTATTAGATCTACACGTGAGGACAAACCTAGGAAGATACAGTTAACCCTTCTTAATGCTTTTCTGTAGCTTCTGACTATAATATTGATATCTGTTCTGGATTTTAGAAAACCAATAGCTATTGCAATTAAAAAATAGTAAAAGATTCAACCGGAAATATGGTTCTTGGGGTATTAAAAGGGTATTGGTTGGTGATGGGATGATCATTATGTAAAGACTATTCCTTATTTGAAGCTTTTCCATCTATTTGCTACAGTTAGTTGTTAACACTTTATTTAAGTCTTGATTTAGGTTTGTCAAATGTTCTCATTATTTGTTGACAGAATGTTTAAAAAAGTTAAAATTTAAGATTCATATTCATGCAGGACTTTTAATATTAAGCTGTTGTGCATTCCTGGACTGAGGTGTGTATATAGATGTGAATCCTCTTCTGCTATTTTCCTTTGATTCTTGTTATTTTTGTCAGGATTTTCTGGTTGGTTACTTTAATGATTGAATCTGATTCTGGAACAGATGATGTACTTTTTCCTTGAAAGTTTGAAACAGTTCCTCAGTAAAACTGTGATATCTGAGTCTGGCTAGAGCTGTGAATGGACAGGGTGGGTGGTGAGGAACAGAGGGGAACTCAAGGGAGAGTGAAGAGATAATATAGTAATAATCTCTGTAGAAGGCATGTTGTGGTAAAATTGGTATGCAGGTTAAACATTATCTGTTGCAGCTTGTCTTATCCCTAATCATTCTGAGCTTGTTTTTATTTTTAAGATACCTCGTAGTATTTTGCATGCACCATTTAAATGTTTATAAAACTAGTTTAGGTGATACAGCAGAGTATTTACTTTTCCCTTTAATATACAACCATGTCCCAGTTGGAGAAGACATAGATACAAGGTGTCCAATCTTAGAAGATCACCAGTACCCCACCCTAAACTGCAGACCTGTCTAAATACAAAGCAGGATGAGTACACAGCAAAAACAGGTGGGTTTTTGGAGTAAACGTTTGTGTGTATATGTCTGTCTTAAGAGACACAGTTCAGTTCAGTGCACTCAGTTGTATCCGACTCTTTGGGACCCCATGAACCACAGCACACCAGGCCTCCCTGTCCATCACTAACTCCTGGAGTTCACCCAAACCCACGTCCGTTGAGTTGGTGATGCCATTGAAACGTCTTATCCTCTGTCATCCCCTTCTCCTCTTGCCCTCAATCTTACCCAGCATCAGGGTCTTTTCAGATGAGTCAGCTCTTCACATCAGGTGGCCAAAGTATTGGAGTTTCAGCTTCAACATCAGTCCTACCAACGAACACCCAGGAATGATCTCCTTTAGGATTGACTGGTTGGATCTCCTTGCAGTCCAAGGGACTCTCAAGAGTCTTCTCCAACACCACAGTTCAAAAGCATCAATTCTTCTATGTTCAGCTTTCTTTATAGTCCAACTCTCACATCCACGCATGACCACTGGAAAAACCATAGCTTTGACTAGACGGACCTTTGTTGACAAGTGTCTCTGCTTTTCAATATGCTGTCTAGGTTGATCGTAACTTTCCTTCCAAGGAGTAAGCGTCTTTTAAGAGACATAGTAGAGCAGTATTAAAACTTCTCATCTGTAGTGTTTTCCTCTAGGTAACTGCTGGAATATGCTGCCTTTTTTCTTTCATATAGCTTATAGATTTGGGGAAAGGACTTTTCCTAGGTAATAGAATGGAGGGTGTCAGTTTTAAAGTAAGTTTAAGTCAGACATTTTCAGTGATTGTTTCAGGTCATGAGTGTCTTCAAACCTATTTGCTGTGTCATATTTAACAGGTGGACCTTGTATACCTGCTTATGATACATAGAATTACTATCCAGCCTTTTCAAGAGCTAAACTCTAGGGATTATCTATGTCATTTCTCTTTAAATGACACTGTAGAGAGCCTAGAGGTTCCAAGAATGTGACTGAGCTATTTACCCTTAATCCCCCACTATCACCCTTATAGCAAGAGGCACTTCTGTTTGAGGTATTGGGTTTCCATTCATGTGTCTATTGAGAAACTCAAGCATTGTTGTAGTTACATCAGGGATTGTAGCATGGCATGGCAGCAAGGTTCCTGTGCACAGAAAGTTTTTCTCCTGGTGGAAGAGACATAAAGTAGACAAGGAGGGTAACTTCATGTTGTGATTTGTGCTATAAAGAAAATAAATGATAATGGCAGGGAGGAAGGGAGGCAGGTGTAGGAGGTGGTCAGGGAGAGGCCTTTTTAGGGAGTAACGTGAATCGACATCTGAAGGATGAGCAGGCAGCCATGTAAGTAAGAAAATCTGTGGCTTGAAGCTGGGAGAGAGTACTAGATAACCATTTCTCTAGAAAGAATCCTCTTAATCTTATTCTTTAGTCTTTCATGTTTTCCTTAAAGACATATTTTTAATTTGCTTTTTCATGATGCACCCAGTACTGTTCAGAAGCACCACCAAAAAACCCCCCAAAAGCAAAGATAAAAATCTCCACACACACACACCCTCTGTTTGATTTCCAGGGTCCTTGATGTCTTTAGCTTAATTTAGCTTAATATAGTTTTATCTCATTTGGGAACCACATGTTCCTGCCAAACTAGTTCTGCTCATTGCCCTCTGAACCCTTTCATTCTGTGCTCACATCCTTTTATGCCGTTTGCTCATATTGTTTGTTCTGACAGATTTTTATTCTCCATTTCGTAGAGGACATGGCACTTACTTGAAGATTCCTTTGTTCATCTGTTCATAGATTGAGGGGGTGCCATGAGGCTTCCAAAGTTGACCTTTGCCACTTCTTGTCCAGTTGATTAGAGTCAGGAGATGAAAATACTTGGAGACCTAAAGGCGTGCCAGCACCTGCCTCTTTCTATTGTTTGCTGTACCGTCTCTCTAAAGGCATTAGCTTGGGAGAAGGATGTTTTAAGTTTTTCAGCTGCACTGTCTCCTACTCATCCTTTTAGAGTCTCACAATAATTTTATAAATTTAACTAAAAATGCTTGTTATTTTTCATACTAACCTATATTTTTCTTTCAGAGGAATGCATTCTTACAGACTAGCCAGTCAGCTAATATAAAAATAAGAAAGCATGGGGAGCAATGTGAGATATAATCTAATTACACTGCATAAAAATAACTATAAAGGACAGATGTGCTGTGGTGGGGGCTTAAAAATTAAAAAAAAAAAACTATTTTGTATTGAGGTATAGCCAATTAAGTTGTGATAGTTTCAGGTAAACAGGGAAGGGACTCACTCATACATATACATGTATCCATTCTCAGTGGGGACTTGTTTTTAGATCGAGGGATCAGGGAGGGCTTTTCTAACAACTTGGCATTTAAACTGAAGCTGAAGGACGACCAGGCAGTACACAGACAGCAGTGGGAGATAGTGGTGAGCAGGTAGAGTGTATGAAGGGTCTAGAGTAGGAAGGAACTGGGCATATAGTCAGAGAAATGAAAGAGGCCAGTGTAGGCAAAGTGTAGTGAGCAGTGAGAAGTTTGAATGGTTTCCCTCTGTACTCATTGAAAGTCAGAAACACATGTCATGATCTGAGATACGTGTTGAAAAGATTATTTTGATTATTCTGTGGTGAGTGTTTTGAACTGGAGATACGAATGAAAGTGGGAGGGCAGTTAGCTATTATGGTGAACCCAGTAAATTTCTACTGGAGTCAGTAAGAAGAGGCGCTTTTATTCCAGGATTCAGTCTGCATGGCCCCGTAGTGCTCACTGCCTGTTTACTTTTCGTGGTATTAAGGCCAGTGCCTGAGATCGCTGAAGAGTTGAGAGTCCTGTGTTAATAAGTTTTTTAGGAATATAAGTATGAGGCACTGAATCTTGAGGGCATACGCAGTTTGAAGGCCCTGGACTTTTCATTGTTACCTTGTTAATATAGCCCTCACCAAGAGCTAACAGAGGGAGGATAAAAATCTTACTCTAAAATCTGCATCAGTTACCTAGTAAAAAGTCAGATGGCAGAGGTCAAAAGAAGTTACTAATATTCATAATATGCATTTCATATTTAGTTGTCATTTTTTGCAGTCTTGCACACCATTGCCTTATTTGACAAGTAAAGGTTACTACAGAAGTTGGGTGACCTCTTCATTTTTATTTAGTGAAGTGTAGAGGCAAAATCTTTACTGAAGCCCAGATTGCCTGAATGAGGCCTGACTGAGTACTCTTCACTAAATGAGTGAGTCTTAGTTAGACCCAACGTGCCCACCCTGCAAGAAGTTTTAAAAGTTATTTAAAAAAAACATTAAGATATAACTCACATTCCATGCAGTTATCACCCCACCCCCTAGGGGGGGAATTTTTTTCCATGCCTATTAGCATCATTCCTGTTTTTCTCCCTGCCCACTCCATACTGCTGATCTGCTGTCGTAATAGATTGTCCTGTTGTGGACAGTCCATATAAATGGGTTGCATGTGGTCTCTGTGACTGGCTTCTTTCACTTAGCATGGTGTTTAATAGATTGTCCTGTTGTGGACCTGTGGTCTTTGTGACTGGCTTCTTTGACTTAGCATGGTGATTTTGAGGTTTGGTTCATATTGTATCAAATATCAGTACTTAATTCCTCCCCCTGCACCAGGTTAAAGTTTATTCACCAACAATTCTCAGTGCTTTTGAAGTTACATTCAAGTTTTCTGTAAGACAGTATCATGTGCAACTTTTTCCCGATTCATGGGACCACACAAGATTGTTTGTTCAAAGCATTTCATGGAGTAGAATTTGAGAAATGATGGCCGACATCTAAGCTAGACAAGTAAAAGTCAAATATAAGATATGGTAGACTTTGGTATCCTTTTTTTGATGTGTAATTCACCTGCCATACAGTTCCTCCATTTACAGCTGTGCAGCCATCACCACAACCAATTTTAGAACGTTTTTGTCATTCAGAAAGAAACTGTAGCTGTACCTGCAGCCCCACTCCCCTGTGCTACGGTATGTCAGCAATCGTTCATCTCCTTTCTGTCTCTATAGAAAGGAGTTGGCCTATAGGGACGTTTTATGTAAGTGAAATCCTACAATGTATAGACTTGTGACTGGCTTGTTCACTTAGCTTGATATTTTCAAGGTTCATCATGTTTTAACGTGTAACAATACTTGTTCCTTTTTGTTGAAGAATATTCTATAGTATAGACATAGGATGTTTTATTCATTTGTTAATCATTTGTGGGGCATTTAGTGTGTTTCTGTCTCTTGGCAGTTCCAAGTAGTGTGCAGTAAACATTTGAGACCCATGCTTTCATTTTTCTTGGACACATACCTAGAGGTGTAATAGCTGTGTTATATGATAACTCTCTCTGTAACCTTTTCAGGAACTACTAGCCTGTTTTCCAAAGCAGCCGAGTGTTTACTTCTATAGCAGCAACGTGTGGGAGAGTGCCAGTTCTCTACATCCTCACCAACACTTATTAAGTCTGTTTCTCTTACTGGAGCCATCCTGATGGATGTGAAGTTGTCTATCATTGCAGCTTTAATTTGTATTTCCTCAATGGCTAATATTTAGCATCCTTTCATGTACCTTTTGGCCAGAGAGTTCTACTAGCAGAACCAAGTAAAAGTCCTTTGCATATGGTTTGCAGATACGGTCTCCCATTCTGTGGATTGTCTTCTCGTTTCTTGATGGTGTACCTCAAAGCACAAAGTTCTTTATTTTGACCAAGTCTAATTTTTCTGTTTTTTCTTTTTTTTTGCTTGTGTTTTTGGCAATGATTTATGCCTTTAAGAGTTTTATAGTTTTTTGCTCTTATGTTAATTCCTGTGATTTATTTTGTATGATGTAAGGAAGGGATACAACTCAGTTTTCCTTGTTGTATGTGCACCTTCTCAAGTGTTTTGTAAACTCCCCATCTGTAGCCTGTAGACAAGTGTGAATAATACATACCAGCTGCACATGTTAAAGAGTAGGAAATAAAAGGACAGCTTCAAAGGAAATGATGTTAAATGTAATTTGCACAGAGTAGTTGGTATCAATGCGCTGCAAATATTTAGCATATTCATTTGTTATAAAGATACAGGATAGCAGTACTTTTTAAAATAGTCTATATTAATGAAAGTGAGAGCTGTATCTCTCATTTATGTCTAAAGTTTCATTATTTTGGGTCCTAACTCATGTCTCCTTGATGCCAGCAGGTGTATTATATGGCATTATTGTTGGTGATGAGATTTTTGTAAGAGTTGAACATTTTGGTAAAAGTTCAAAAACAAAACTCAATACAGTACAATGTGTGCAACAGTTAACATTTCTAGAAAATTCAGCAGGTTGAATAAAGCAGAACCAGGTTCTAGGCTCAGTTAATTAGAAGCTGATATTTTTCAGATATAAAATGGTTCTTTGAAAAATGTCCTGTGCAGAGTAGTTAAGTCCAGTTAGCTACAATTTTTACTTTTCATCACCAGGTACCTCATATGCAGTCGGTAAATTGGCATCAGTGTAATGAAGTTGTGTTCATACATGAAAAATTTTTTTCTAGGAAATGCAAATCAGAATAGCAGGAGTAGGATAACTTTCAAATTGAAAGGGAAAGCCCTTATCTAGCTGTACAGGCAAGACCTCTAAAGAAAATTCAAGCCTGCTTTCCTCTCTTTGCTTGGCTTCCTTTCTGTGGCAATTTATACTTTTCTGTCCATTTTTTTTTAATGGTAACCTTGTTACCCAGAATTTCATTTCCATGTTCTCAACCCCAGGAATTTAATATCCCTTGAAGCAATCTGCAAACATACTGAGCTGCTTGTCAGTGTTCAAGTTTTTGTTAGTGCTCCAGTTATGATAAAATGTAGTTTTGAGTGATTTGCTCCTATTTTCCCCATAAAACTTCTGTTTTTAGTGTGCAATTTTGCAGAATTTAAGGTGTTTCTGGAAAACATTGATTGTTATGCAGAAATGCCCATTACAGGTAGATGACTTTTTTTGTGAACTCCCCCTGACCTTTAAGTGAAGTCTTTCTCTCTCAAAATATTTACGGCTGCATTGGATCTGTTTTGGCACACGAGATTTTTGTTGTGGCATGTGGGCTTTCTAGTTGTGACGTGTGGATTCAGTAGTTGCAGTGCAGGGGCTTAGTTGCCTGACCAGGGATGGAACTCTCATCTTCATTGGAGACCTGGACCACTAGGGGAGTCTGAAATCCCCTTATGTTTAAGTATCTGTGGTCTCTGATTCTAACTGATGAGAGAAGGACACTTGGAATAAAGTGTGGTCTGGATGCTATTAATATATGTGTGCATGCTCAGTATGCCTGACTGTCCTGTGACCCCATGGACTGTAGCCCGCTGGGCTGCTCTGTCCATGGAATTTCTGAGAAGGGAATACTGGAGTGGGTTGCCATTCTTCTCCTCCAGGGGATCTTCCTAACCCAGGGATCAAACCCACGTCTCATGTCTCCGGCATTGGCAGGCTGGTTCTTTACTACTAGTGCCACCTGGGAAGCCCTGGTCTGGATCCTGACCACCAAAACCATCTTGGCAGAGAAAGTGCCTGTAAAAAATTCAGATCTTAAGATCCCATCTCATAGAGTGTGAATCACTGTGAAATTAACTTTGAATTCTACATTTTTTACTAGATTAACATTTGAAGTCCACTGCTGAACCTTATTCAGTCATGCACATTATCTGCTTGTATTAGTTTGACTAGCAGTTTGGGGTGGTGGATGTACTTGAGATCTTCATTTATTATAGGTGTACCTTACATATGCTTCCCAGTTTCTTGGAGAAAGCATTAAGACTTAATTTCTAAGTTCGAGGATGTCGTAGGGAATTCTAGTGGTTATCTTGTTCTGAATAAGGACACAATGCCATATTTTGCCCCTGAATAGACTGGAAACATTTCATCTTTAGAAAAGCTAATTGCATTTCCTAGCCTTGTTTGTTTATATAGAATTGTATGTACTTCCCACTTTCCATTTAATATCCAAGTTCCCTTTTCTAAATGGGAGGGCAGTCTAATTGCTTAATGCCCATTTCTTGCTGAGTCAGATGAGTTACATTTTTGGTCCCATTTCCCATGATACTCTTAGGACTTCATCTTTCTCAGACTGTAGGTTATAGCCGTCTTACTCTTAAGATCTAGCTTCTGAAGTTTAGAGGTTGACAAGTAGGAGGGGTTATTCTGCCCTTTTAAATAGTGAAGATTCTGTCAGGGAGAAGGGCAGCATCTTGCACTGTTAACATGAACTGTCTATCATTTGCCTGGTCCAGGAATTGGCAGACTTTTTCTTAAAGGGCTGGATAGTAAAAATTCTAGTCTCAAGGTCCACACAGTCATTGCCACAGTTAAGAGAATAAAAGTAACTATAGATAATACTTAAATGGCTGGCTGCACCTGTGTTCTGAAAGTCTTGAATACTTTTCATCAGACTTTAATTTCTTAAAGTTGGTTTAAATTTGTGTTATTTAAAACAGTTTCATCCCACTTAGTCACAAATTCCGCTTTTCTCGAGATAATTTCTTTTTCTTTAAAGTGGATAGCCTTTTTCTTGGTAATGTAAAGAAAGCATAAAGGTCATCAGACATGTAAACAGCTATTGCTTCCATTACTTTGTTGAGCCAAGCAGCATCTATGAGACAGTCTCTCACCAGCATATATATATATATATATATATATATATATATATATATATATATGTCTCTGAATTTAGCACTGAAAGTCTGAGTTCAAGTTTTATGTGTGGCTGTATTTTTCTTTGGATATGTTACCATCCACGGGTCATTTATTCTTTGTCTCGGCTTTAGACTATGCATTATACTGCTATTACCAAAATAAAAAACACTTTTCTTATCCTGAAACATACAAATCCCATCATGGAGTGGGATATAAATATTTATGGGAGTTTTTAAGATGAAGTATGAGTTTTCAAAGAAATACTGTTTGTAGCACTCCTTAGGTATGGCTGTGGAAAATCATAACCATAATCATTGTTCTGATCTTGCTTTTCTGCCTGCTTGATACTTCAGTTTGGAAAGAACTATATGGAGAAATTAAAAGTCTCAATGGGATGCTCACCCCACCCCCCACCCCCAACTCCAAATACTTTGGAAGATAATACAAATTGTAGCTTTTGTAATAGTTGTTTGGTTCAGCCAATTATAGTCACATTATTCAGAGGCAAATCTTCCCTGCCCTGAGTTCTTAAGTGCATCCTTCTGACCCTAATCTAGAGAGCCTGTTGCCTGCTTTATCATGCTTCCTGTACAACCTCTTACTTATTTTGGGTTCTATTTAAGAATTATCAGTTTATTCTTAGTCTTTCAATAAAATATCTGTGTCTTAATCTTGCTCCTCACTTTTTTGGGGAGCCACGCCTTTCTGCCTATGGGGTCTTACTTCCCCAACCAAGGGTTGGAACCATGCCTTCCGCAGTGAAAGTGCAGAGTCTTAACTACTGGACCGCCAGGAAATTCCTCCTCACTTCTTTTTTTAAGTTGGTAGTTTTGCTAAGTGTTCTAGATGAATCTGTCTCATAGAATGTGGAATCTAGTCCCTATCAAAAAGCTCCTGTTTCTGAAAATAGCTTTCCCCTTAAAGGCTGATTGAGTTTTTTCTCTGGATGCTATTAAAGTCTTAGACTAGTGTGTCTTGATGCTTATGGTTTTTAATTGTTATGTTGTGCCCTCTGAAAACACTTAACAGACCTAAAAGCTATCTAACATGTCATTTGTTCAGAGGTTAAGCACTTTAGTACTAATTACCACTTTTTTTTTGAATTTTCGTTGATATGAAGAATAACACTAAAGTGAATTCCTGTGTCTTAAACTCAAGAGAGATCAGTAGATCTCGTTTCTAATATATATTAGGCTTATAGAGGACTCTGCCTATCATGTCTTTTACCACATCTTCAGTGTGGCACCATTCTTTCATAAATTTACATCTTGCTCAAGAACATATGCAAATAAGTGTCAGGGCATCTAACCCAGGCTTCCTAAAGAACTACTCTGGGGATCGTTTCAGTTGGTAAGACTGGCCATTCTTTCCTTCATTATTGCAACATATTTATGGGAATTTCCATGGGATTCTCAACTCATAGGGTATAAATGTGGTGTTCTCTAGGCCATATTACTAGTTCTCTTTCACTTGCATGCAACTGTAAAGCTGAGTTTTTAAAAATAGTTTTTAAGTTACACCTGAAAAGTACAAATTTTGGTGTAGATCTGAGATTTTCTTTTAAAAAGTCTTAATTTGGATTTTTTTTCTTTTTAACTGAATGTGTTGGGGTCCCCAGACCACCCCCCCAGGCTTGGTGATTGTCTTAAGAGGAGTCACAGGACCTAACATTCATTACCACGGCTTTGTCTTAATAACTGCGAAAGAACAGAAAGTGACGTCGGCAAAGGGAAAAGGCATGTGGTGCAAAGTCTGGAGGACACGAGGTGCAGGCTTCTGAGAGTCTTGGCCCAGCAGAGAGACACAGCACACCCTTCATTCCTCCAACAGCGGACTGTGACAACACTGGTGAAATGTTGTGGACTGTGGAAGCTTATTAGAGATTTGGTACCCAAGGTTTTTATTGGATTTGGATTCTTATGTAGGCATCTCTGCCTGATTTGAACCAGAAGTCTGGATTCCCAGTAGGAAAGCAGGTATTCAGCATAAACCATATCTTCTACAGAAAGGCTTAGGCACAGTGAACCACTCTTAACAGTTACTGTTGTGGAAACCCTGCTGAACAGTCATTGTGCTAGCCGAGGGCCAGCTGTGCAAGCTGACTTTTCTAAGAATGGCAACCTCAGGCTGGCATGTTAACGTCCCTGTACGCGGAGCTTATCCTTGACTGATTGCTTCTTTTGATTGTGTTTAGTCTTAAAATGTTAATTGAAGAATTTGACTACTGTATTTTTTAAAAAGTTGAGGATGTTTTACATAAATACATACTATCCAACAAGGTACATTTAAACAAGTAGATGAAGAAACCACTAGACATCTTAAGCAGCAGTCTTGTTTTGTTGGGAAATTATCCTCTCTTGTACCCCTTCATTTTCCTAGGTACATATCTTTTGTCATATCATTAGCTTTATTGGGTCTCTGAGTCTGCTTCTAGCTTCCCCAATAAGCTGTGTTCTAGCCAACGTTAAGTCTTGGTTATTCCCTTTACTCTTGCCTTGCTGTTGCTCATTCTGAGCTCATAATGCTTGTTTTTTACGTTACTATGTGTGAGTTCCCTACCTGTCACCTTTCCAGTGGAACAGACTTCTTGCTCCACTTCTGACTTCTTAGATCTGCTGACCATTCCAGTTGAGTATGTGAAACCTTAGGTTGTCTTCTGTCCTAATCCACCTCTGTTACCCATTTGGAGGCATACCTTGGGGAGATTGCCATTTTGGTTCCAGACCATTTCAGTCAAGTGAATATTGCAATAAAGTGAGACACAAGTTTTTTTATTTCCGAGTGCATGTAAAAGTTTATGCTATACTATCGACTGTTAAGTGTGTGAGGCATTATATCTAAAAAAATGTACATACCTTAATTTAAGCTCCATTACTTTGGCCACCTTATGGAAAGACCCGACTCATTGGAAAAGACCCTGATGCTGGGAAAGATTTAAGGGAAAAGGAGAAGGGGACAGCAGAGGATGAGATGGTTAGAGAGCATCACTGACTTTAGTGGACATGAATTTGCATAAACTCCATAAGATAGTAGGGACAGGGGAGCCTGGCATGCTGCAGTCCATGGAGTTGCAAAGAGTCAGACACACCTAAGCGACTGAACAACCACCTTACTTTTAAAATAGTTTTATTACTAAAAAAGAAAAAAAAGTGCTATTTTGTGAGCCTTCAGGAATCCTAATCTTAAGGTCTTGCCTCTATGTTGATGGCCCTAACAGATTGGGGTGGTGATTACTGAAGGCTGGGCGGGTTGTGGCAATTTCTTTAAGACAATGCAGTTTGCCGGCTTGGCTCTTTCTTTCACAGATGTTTCTCTATCATGCAGTGCTGGTTGATAGCATTTTGTGTCTTTCAAAATTGGAGTCAGTGATTTCCAAGCCTGCTGTTGCTTTTATCAATCAAATTTTTGTAGTATTCTAAATCCTTTGTCATTTCCAACAGTCTTCACAGCATCTTTACCAGCAGTAGCTTCGCTCTTAAGAAACCTTTCATCCATGGGAAGCAGCTCCTCATCCGTTCAGGCTTTATCATGAGAGGCAGCAGTTCAGCCTCCTCTTCAGCTCCACTTCTAGTTGTCTTGCTATTTCCACCACATCTGCAGTTCCTTCCTCCACTGAAGTCTTGATAAGGCTCAGAGTCACGTGTGAGGGTTGGAATGCGCTTCTTTCATACTCCTGTTAATACTGATATTTTGACCTCTTACCAGGCATGAATCATAAATGTTCTTGATGGCATCTAGAATGATGAATTCTTTCCAGAGGGTATTTAATTTACTTTACTTAGGTCAGTCAGACTCATGTCTATGGCAGTTATAACTTTATGAAATGTATTTCTGAAAAAGAACAGAAAGTTGAAATGACTCCTTGATCCATGGGCTTGCACAATAGATGTTAGCAGGCCTGAAAACAACATGAATTTTGTATGTTTCCGTCAAGCTCTTGGGTAACCAGGCACATTGTCAGTTAGCCCTAGTACTTTGAGAGGCGTCTTTTTTTCTTAACAATACATCTTAACAGTGGGCTGAAAACATGTTGTAAACAGATGTGCTGTCATCCAGGCTTTGTTCCATTTATAGGCAGAGAAGATTTAGCATAGTTCTTAAGGGCCCTGGGATTTTCAGGTGGTAACTGAGCGTTGGCTTCAACTTCAAGTCACCAGCTGCCTTAGTTCCTGAGAGAGTCAGCCTGTTCTTTTAAGCTTTGATGCCAGGCATTGACACCTTCTCTGTGAAAGTAATAGAAGGCTGTTTCAATCTGTGTTGAAAAATTTGTTTAGTGTAGCCACCTTCATGAATGTAAGATTTTAGCTTGATCTCCTGGTGACTTACTGCAATTTCTACATCAGCACTTGCGGCTTCACTTTGATGTTACAGAGGCAACTTCATTGCTTCAGCCTCAGGAACCAACCTCTTGGCTTCAGACTTTACTCTGCAGTTTCCTCACCTCTCAGCCTTCATAGAATTGAAGAGAGTGTGTTCTCTGCACTAGGCTTTGGCTTAGGGGAATGTTGTGGCTGGTATGTATGATCTTCTCTCCATCTGAACTCAAACTTTATCGATATCAGCAGTAATGCTGTTGTGCTTTCTTCGTGTGTTCACCAGAGTAGCACTTTTAATTTTCCTGCAGGAACTTTCTTCCTGCATTCACATTGGCTAACTGTTTGGTGCAAGAGGCCCAATTTGCTTTCTGTCTGGGCTTTCAACCTGCCTTCCCCGGTAAGCTTAACCATGTCTAGCTTTTCAGTTAAAGTGAGAGATATATGACTCTTCCTTTCACTTGAGCACATAGAGGCCATTGTAGGGTTATTAACTGGCCTAATTTCAATACCACTTGTCTCAGGGAAAATGACAGCCCGTGGAGAAGGGGAGACATGGGGGAGCAGTCAGAACACACACATTTATCATTTAGGCTTGCCATCTTGTGTGGGTGTCATTTGTGGTGTTTCAAAACAAATTCAATAGTAAATCAAAGATCACTCTCCACGGATTACTGTAACAAAGATAATCACAGTGAACAAGTTTGAAATGTTATGAGAATTACCAAAATGTGACACAGAGACAAGAAGTGAACCAATGCTGTTGGAAAAATAGCACTGATAAGATTGACACAAACCTTCAATTTGTATGAAACTCAGTATCTGAAGTTCAGTAAAGCAAAACCCAATAAAACAAAGGTAGGCCTGTAGTTGTCTTGTTGATTGAAATAGTTAATTTTTACTAAATTCTTCTCATAACCACCCTGATTCTGACTGCTAATTAATTTCCAGGACCACTGGACCATCTAAATTGCTCTTCCTGCTTCCAGGTTTTGTTCATTATCTTGTAGCCTCCATACCACTTGCTAGTTCATTTTCTGGGACAAGGAGTAGGTGGGAAGTTGAATTATGTTACCTTTATGATGAAAAGTTCATGGAATGAAACTGAAATACTAACACTTAGACTTTGGCAGTGGAGCTTTTGTATTACTAATCAAGTCTGGATTTTTAGATCTTGGCTTTTCTTAAGATAAAACTGGCATCCCTGATGGTCATGGTTCATAAAATTCATGAATTACTTGAAAGCAACTGGTCATGCTGTGAGGAGATACGATGTCATTTTCATCATCTTGAAAGCAAGCACCTTCCCTGCAACTTAACTTTTTGAAAACTTTATACTGTTTTAGTTAAAATTTGTCAAAACTTTAAAGAGCAAGTGTGGAAACTTAAAGAAGTTGGAAAGTAATTGCAAAAACTTAGTAGATAATTGAGGCTTCCCTGGTGGCTCAGATGGTAAAGAATCTGCCTGCAATACAGGAAACCTGGGTTTGATCCCTGGGTTGGGTAGATCCCCTGGGGAAGGGAATGGCAACCCAGCCCACTGTTCTTGCCTGGAGAATTCCATGGACAGTGGATAATTGGGTAATTGTCACTTTTGTTCTCTCATTAGTGGAAATTTTGGCCTTTTTAAAAAATGTATGTTGTGTCTTTAATACAACTTTAAATTTTTAAAAAAACTACAGTTTGCTAGAAATGACAACAATTCAGGTTTGCAATGATGAATTAGTGATATATCTGTAGTATGACAGCCCAGTATAAACATCAGCTATGACTTACTTAAAATTCTCTTTGCTTTTTATTTTTTAAAGGGACCAGTTACTCTCCCCAAGAAAATTCACACAACCACAGTGCTCTTCATAGTTCAAATTCACATTCTTCTAATCCAAGCAATAATCCAAGCAAAACTTCAGATGCAGTAAGTATATTAATGTTTGCAGTTTTGTTTTTTGAATATGTTGCAAAATTTTAAAAAATCAAAGTTGATCTTAATGCGCCTGAACTAATGAGCTAGCTTTAATATTAAAACTGAGGATAGTCTGAATATGCCATCTTGATATTTTTTCATTAACATCCTTTTGTGGAGCAGAATTTACCTTTGTGATACTTGAGATAGAAAGAACTTCAGATTGTGAAACTTGTGTCTTGACTTCAGCTTTTTTTTTTTCATGAACTTCTGTTTTTAAAATCTGTAAGTTGAGTATGTACTATATATTATATAGCCTACAAAACATTAGTGAGAATAGAGGTCTCGGTCCTGAAAGGCATGAAACCCAGTGAGAGACTGTACGTTTTTCTCAAAATGAAGTAATTGTTAATGAAGTAGTTTGAACTTTTTAAAGTTAGGATTCAAATGAAAGTTCTAATACATTCATGCAGAAATAAGATTTCAACTTTCCAAGCAGATGATAGATTTTTGATGTACAGAACAAAAGAAATACGGAGACTGACAATAGGTCGGTAAACCATTAGATCAGTGCATGTTAAGGTCCTGGGGGAGCCCTCAAGAGGGGACTGAGCCTGGATGAAGAGGCTGTGCTGGCCAACAGGCTGACTGTAACCCATGTAGTGGAAGAGATCTGGAATTTGTATAGCATGGAAAGGAACAGCACCTACAAAAACATAGAAGTGTGAAAAAGCACTTTGTTTGGAGAACACAGGTTTTGCTGGTGTGGAGAAATGGTAGGAGCTCAGGTTACAGAGAGAATGGGGCCAGATCACACAGCGTTTTCTGCTTCCCAGGGATCGTGGACTGTATGTGAAGGCAGTGGATAGCTCCTCAAGGGCCTAGTCAGAGAATTGCTGTATTTGCACTTTAGAAACCATCTGATAGCAGTGTGGAAAATCCATTACAGGAAGGACAAAAGGACAACTAACTGAAAGGCCAGGGAAGTATTGGCTGAATCTTGCAGGCATTGGTTATTCAGGTGGTTATCGTACTTTAAGTGGTATTGAAAATTCTTGGGGTTTATTATTTTTTGTCTCTTGCTGAATCAGTGTGATTAGTACATTTCCAGAGAAAATTGGGACATCAATGATTTTCGTTAAAAAAAACTTTGCTTAGTTTTAAGTATTAGGGTCTGTTCGTGAAAACAAATCATATTGGTTATTTTAGCACAGAGAATTTCAAACACACAAAACAAAAAGTAGCATAGATAGTGATTACCCCTGAGGACTGGAAACAAAAGGAAGAGGTTGGGGGTTATCAGAACCTAATTGCTCAGAGGAGGAGCCCGGCACAGTTCTCCGAGGGATATAATGAAAGTTTCTGATTCTGGGTTGAGAGCTGGAAACTGGGATCCGCTGTGGCTGCTTTCTCCTGCCTTTCAGTCCTCTAATGTCTGGTATTGGCAGACTTAACAGAAAGCCAGCTGGCTAAATAGAATGTAATTTGCATTGTCCCACCCAGCCTTAGCATCACAGAACATAGAAGGATGGTATTGAGATCCAGATAGCAGCTTGATAAACTTTAACAGGTGTTACCATCACACTGCTTCTGCTGAATCATTTTCACTGAGAAATATACTGAATATTTTACAATGAGTATCCATTTTTGTGAAAAATAGCCCCATTAATTTAACAGTCTAGCACTAACCTCATATTCCCTTCATCACTATTTAGATTTTGTATTCATCTGCTGTTAGGACAGAGGCGGGCCATGTGGACATTGTTTTGGTGAAAAAAAATTCTTTATTCAGGAAAAATGGTTTCTGATTATCTTGATTTTCAGGAAATAGATTGGCGTAATGAAATCAGCATAAATAATGGGTATCAGAAAGTTTGCAACATCCAGATTCTAAAGGGGGTCGGGATTTCATTATGTGAGTGACAACAGAACAGGGATTAAATGTCATGTGTTTTTAGAATCAAGGTTCCCCTTTCTGTAAATTTCAACTCTAGGTATATAATTAACCTTCAAGTGGTGGTCTTTTTCATCATAATGTACCCAGTGGGCATGACATTTTTTTACAAACTGAGTTTAATGTTACCTGAGAAGCTGGCTTTTGAACATTAGTAATCTGAAGTAATCTGAAGGTTACTTTCCAACTGTGTCTTAAAATCACTTCTAATAGACTTTTTTTGAGTAGTAAAGTAAAATATAAAATCACCATTCATTAATATTTTTGTAATGAAAGAGATGCACCGATGAATATTAGGTAGCCCAGGTTAAAAAAAAAACACATTATTTTAACCCAGATTAAATAAAATATCTTACAATTATATTTGTCAGTCACACCTCAGTAAAGTGGAAAATAATACAATGGGAAGAACATTTAACACCTGCTTTTGCATATCGGCATTTAAGTAATTTCCTTGTTTCTTTAAAAGATTCCTTCCTTAACCTGTTTTGGGGGATAGAAATAGGGTGGAGAAAATGAACTTAAATTACTAGTATGTGATTGTAATGCTGTACCCTGGAGCACATTTTGTTAAGTAAGATATTAACTTGTACTAACCTAGGATTTGATAGACCCATGCTCTTCGAGCTTCTGGTCTGTGAACTTTTAACTCACTGTCCTGCAGGTTGTGCCACAATGGAAATTAGTTGTCATTAAATACACTCTTTAGTTGAGCTATGGTATATGTTTGTTTTTTAAAGCAAGACCTTTGGCTTGGGAAGGTCTTGTGTTTATATATATTCTGATGCAAGCTCCTTGTCTCCTCCAGGACAGGTCACAGTTTGCATAACCATCACTTTTGAAGAGCACTCACTGGCTTAGGCCTCTCTGTTCTACTCTGATGTCCTCTGTCCGCCTTTAGACCGAACTAGTAATCCCATGTAATCACCTGCCCAGCAAACCAGATCTTGCAAATACATCCATAGAGGGCTTTGTTGGCATAATAATTTAGATCTAGGGGGTGGTAGATGGTAGAGAAGAACCCTTTTGAGTTTTGCCTTCTGGATTGGGTTCCTGCAGCCTGGTGAAGCCTTCTCCTGGCTAGAGTCGGGTGGGGTGTTGAGAATTAACTCTCCCCTGATCTCTAGAGGTTTGGAAGCACTGGGCTGATTTCCAGCAGCTTCACAATTTTGAAATAGCCGGAGAGCAGAATCTGCAGTGTTTCTTCAGCTATGCTCAAAATTGTTGTGACATTTTCAAAATTGGTGTTGATTTAGTGGAAATAATAGGTACCCGGAAACCTGAGTTTTGATCTTTTCTTCTATCACTCATTAGTTTTGTGATGTATGGACATGTTCTCTTAGCTTGTTCCTATGTGCTAAATTCAAGCTGAATAGGCAGTGCATAAGAATTCATTTCCTGAAGTGTTCAAATTGTGTCCCTCTGCACAGTGGTGAACAAGGAAGAAGGATGAACTCCCAAAGTATAACTCTTGCTTCATTTTAATCTCGAAGCTCCTTGGTAAACAGTTATCAATAAATTCACGTAATACTAGGATTTCCCCCAGATTTCCTGGAGCTAGTGCAGGCAGTTAAACATTACATTGTTGAGATTAGTTCCATGAGCACTGGGCCTTTCAGGTAATTTTTAATTTCATGATAATTTTACAGTGTCTATGAAATGACCAGCAAGAGACTGTATCTGAGAACTAAGACAGACCAATTTTAGTTCTGGGAAAATGAGTGCTGTGCTGCTGATGCTGTATGTTGTGTGAGACAAGTTCAGTTAATACTTGACATGTCTTGTGGATTGTGAAGCTGGAGCAAATTTCGTAGCTTTTAATATCCTGTGTTTATACTGAAGCTTTCTTGTGTGTGCTTTTATCACCCACTAAGTAACAGTGAATACAAGCAGGTTGTTCTCTGTTACACTGATTACTGTTGTGCCTTAAAGTGTTCAGAACTGATGTGCTCTCATGCCATCAAGCCAGTCAGTTGAGAGTGGATTCTCTGTGTGACTAGACTTCAGCAGTTAAAATTGTGGTGATGGGGGTTTTGTAATGCTTTTCTAAGGTCAGCATGATGTTAATTTCATGTCTTTCTTCTTGTACCTAGTAAAGATACTGAACTGTTTAATTTGATACTTTATGGAGTGGAGTGTTCCATTGTTACAGTTGAAGGTTTTCTTAGACTAAGAGCTCCTAAAGTGTACATGCAGATGATTCCATCTCAGATGAGGGCACCTTTGTCTAAGGTCTTTTCCCCGTGTGTGCTTGTAAAACCATTTACAGTCTTGATATATCAAATGATTAAATTACATTAACATTTTCTAATTTTTTTTAAGCCTTATGATTCTGCAGATGACTGGTCTGAGCATATTAGCTCTTCTGGGAAAAAATACTACTACAATTGTCGAACAGAAGTTTCACAATGGGAAAAACCAAAAGAGTGGCTTGAGAGGTATTTGTGCTTAATTGAACAGTATTTCTCATCCTTGATTCTGCGGGCTAACATCTTAGGGCGCTAAACACTCTAAATTTAGGTTTCTTAGTGTGCTATTCATCACTTCTCTTCTTAATTAAAATGTTGACCATTGTCTGTGTTTTCCATAATTTCTCTTAAAAAACAAACCTAAAAACTAGGACAGATGAGCAGCTGTCCACAAGGTCCTTGTAAACAGTATATTTAATTTTAAAACATATTGATCTACATTTATTCATCTTTTCTATAATTTGTATTAGAAATCTTCATCTTGTAGGACAGTGTTTCCTTCATGTAGAATGTAGAAATATTGTTACCGTGTTGAGTTCTAGGGTTCATGGCATGTAAAGAATCAGTGTAATGTTGCCGTCAGAAGCATTACTGTTGTTGCTGTGTCCCAGGTCCCACACCAGTTACATGACATCACTGCCTTGTTCTTTGATGTTCAGTGTACTGTTTCCTTAAGCATTTGACCAGAAGTGTTGTGTAGATTCATTGTATCTGTTATAATTTTTATGGGTTTATCTTTTATTTTTAGAGAACAGAGACAAAAAGAAGCAAACAAGATGGCAGTTAATAGCTTCCCGAAAGATAGAGATTACAGAAGAGAGGTGATGCAAGCAACAGCCACTAGTGGGTTTGCCAGCGGAAGTAAGTATTAATTTTTTTCTTTGAACTAATGTAGTGTTTGATTCATTCCAGTAGTTTGTTTACTTTACAGATATATGTGCATCGCCACTTATAATGTAAAATAGTTAGAAACATAACAGGTTTTTTCTTTTATGCTGAGTCTGTCCTTGTAACCTACATTATTTTGTTTCTTGAAAAGGGAAAGAGTATATAATAGAATAGTACATAGTAGAATGAATACACCTGTGTATTCATCACTACTCATAATGGCTATGATGCCACTGAGTTGGTTAAAAAGTAAAATTTTATGTTGTGGATTAACTTCTTAAAACAGGAGCTGCTGCAACATCCCCCTCCCCCCATTTAAACTGGACATTGCAAACCTTCCTGGATTTCAATCTAATAATTAAAGGTACACAGATAGTGACATGAAGTGCCTGTTTTTGTGTTGGCAGTGAGAAAACTTGTTTATTCTTGTATTTGGAAATGGTTTCATAATGATCATAGATCTATGTGCTATCTCGGTACTGTGGGCATACCTTCATGTTCTCTTAAGGTCAAGTTTTGTCCAAGTTGAACAATATGGGTAATGTAAATTTATTTTTTTAATTCAAGTAAAGTTTGAATTTAAAGATTTTACCACATATGTTCTATTCCCAGTGACTTGTCTTGCCCAGAATAAAATTTAAATGCCACATAGAATTCTTAGGCTCTTTATCAAGTTTTGAGAATTTTAAGATGTGTTTTGGAAATTCTTAGACTTAAGCATATTTGAGTTCTCATTCTGTAACTCAAAAAAGTAGGGATATATTTGGTCTCAATAAAGGATATTGAACTTTTGATGAAAAATTATTTAAGGTGAAATATAATATAGTTCTGTAGGGCTGAATGTTTAAAATGTGTTTCTGGAAACATTAAATTTGTTATATTAAATTGTACTTGAGTTTTAGAAAATAAAAATGGTTTAAGATACTCTAAGAAATTAAGAATATTGTATTTTGATACAGAAGACTTTGATTGTAGTCTCATTTTACTTAAGTAACTGACTTTTGGTGAATAACTAAACATGAGTGGCTTTTCCTTCCAGATTAAAAAAATACATAGTGCCCAGCTTGTGGTCCTCTTGAATAAATTATGGGTATCCAGGAAGACTGGCTAGTTGGGTGTAAAGATAACATATTTTAGTTATTAGGGCAGACCTCTCTACATAAGAGGCTGGAGATTCCCAGAGAGGAAAAGATTACCGTCTAGTGTGTCTGTCCCTTCCAAGATAACCTAGGCACTTGTCCTCTCTTGCGGGTAATTAGAAATCTGATAGAAATGTTGACAGAAGTGAAAATACAAATTTTGTCTGCTTAAAAAATATCTTTAAGAAAATGAAACCATAGTTGTATTTTTAAATTATCTCTGTCTTGTTTTTACTTTCAGAAGTGAAGTAAGTTTTTCTTCTTTATGATTTCAGAAGTTAGATATGTTACTAAAAATGAAAGAAGGAAAATATTTTAACCTCATGATTCAGGAACACTTGACATAAACTTTTTTTCTAGCTGCATATAATAGTATATAAAAACATGTGTATGTATTTTATATCAAAATCAGATTATGTTACTGTTCTTAACCTTTTCTTCTACTCAATAATGTTTCAAGGATATAGGACTTCCCAGGAGATCCAGTGGTTAAGACTCATGCTTCCACTGCAGGGAGCGGGGGTTTGATCGCTGGTTGAGGAACTGTGAATTCTGGATGACTTAAGGCACTGCCAAAAAAAATTTTTTTTCCAAACATATGTTTGCTTGTCATTTTATAAGTTAACTTTTATTATGTTGATTGCATGCTGTTCCCTTTTTTGGACATGCTCATGTCCGGTAGATAATCCTCTGTCTGTGGAAACTGGCGTGGTTTTCAGCTTTTTCCTACAGTAAACAGTGCTGCTATTTCTGTGTTTGCCCACTGACCTGATTACTTCCTTAGTTAAATTCCTAGAAGTGTAGAGGAAGAGAGTGGGTCTGTGTTTGTGTTGAAATGTAGTCATATATTACACTTTTTGAGTTTTAAGTAATGTTTGAGAAAGGATTTTAGCTGTATTGCTACTACTTTTTTTTTTTTTTGGTCAACTGACTGTACCTGGTGTGAGAGTAATAGTTACTAAGCCTTTGAAGTACTTAACTTTGTCTACCAAAAACTGCTGGGAGAGCTTCCTCTGTGTCTGGTACATTGGTATGCATGTAAGGTGGCACTTAAAGCTTTGTTCTTCCTAACAGCCCGCTAAAGAAGTATGGAGCAGGGAGCAGGAAGGATTGGAACACCTTACATGTAAAGAGAGAAAGGTAGAAGAAAGGATTTTAAAGAGCATTTTTAGGGTTTGGGGTTTTTTGGCAGTGTTGCAAATAATCCACAATTTGACACTGAAGTTGTATAGGTGAAATTTTAAATTTGATATCACTGCTACTGTAATTGCACTGATGTGGTTGTATTGTGTTTTGTTTGATTTTTAATCTTTAATCTGTGCCTTGTAGAGTGGTTGCTCCGTGGTTAGGGAAACTTTAAGTTGGTGTTCTTCAACAGTGACTCTACTGACATTCTGGGTCAGGTCATTCTTGGTGGATTCTGTCCTCTGTTGCAGAATGTAGAGCTTGTTCCCACCGCCACACTTAAGATCCGAGTAGCACTCCTCTCCTTGCCCCAGTCGTGACAACCAGAAGTGTCTCCAGACTCATGCTTAATGTTCTTGTTGTGGGGATGTGCAGATCAAGTCACTTTAATCGTGTTTCGTCTTGAGTTGTGAGTAATAGAAAGCTGTTGGGGCCATAGCATTCTCATCTGCTGTGATTTTGCTGCTGTGTCCCCCCCTCACCCTCAGAGTTTACACATGTGAGAAGTACCCTTAATTTTCATCTGAATACTTCATACATTTTGGCTGTAGTCATACAAAACAAAGGGCGTTTACTTCATGAGGAAAGTGACAAGGTTGATGGGAATTGGGCATGTTTTGTTTTTGTTTTTTAAAACTGTTAAATCTGTCTCTAAAAGCTTGTGGTAGTGTTATTTTCAGGAAGAAACTCTAGAATAAATTTTTAAGTTGTATGTGCACTCAACTTGATAGTTTACTGATAAGTTAATATCAGGGAGCAGATGTTTGTGATCTGCTGTGGCAGCGCAGTCTGTTTATTTTTCTGGTACAGTAATAAATGCATCTTTTGTAACCCTGATTTTCATTAAGTCTTCAAGTCAAAAGACCTTGTTTTGATAATGACTAAATTTTTTTTTTTTTTTTTTGACAGTATCCAGTACTATACCCAGTACCTTTTGTTTGGCTATAATGTTAGAAAGTGTACATTGCCAACTTGAAAACTGATTTGTAGTTTAAGCATACTTCCTTCTTTGTGCTCTTGTGGTCTCTAGACTTGGAGGAACCATGAATTGGAAAAAAATAACACTGCATTCAACAGGGAGGGCATCCTTTGGTAATCACGTGCTTGAATCTTAAGATGTTTTTCTACATGGAAGTTGCTTTCATCCTTTAGTTACTGGGGAGACTATTGTAATTTAGGCTGGAGAATTTTTGATAAATATAAATTTTCTTTAACTGTGATTGTTCAGATTTTCCTTCTTTTGTACTTATTTTGCAGAAGCAAAAGTATTTTGAGTTTAAAATTTATTTTTGTGGCTTTAAGTTGGAAGAGAATCTGTTTTTAACATACCTAAGTATATTTTTCTGACTTTGCTGCAGATGTAGGGCTTCTATTTTCAGATAGCATTATCTATAACTTTATTTTATAACTAAAGTATCTGGTATTTGTTAGCATTTTAAAAATGATTTACTTAATGAATGCAGAGTTCTTCACAAATTCAGCCATCCCTAAATGAGGTTGTTTTAGCCCTAGTACCAGCAGCTTCAGAGCCCACTAGTTAGCTGCTTCAGTATTCAGAAAAATCAGGCTAACAAAGTAATAATTCTTTGCAGTTGAACCACTGTGGATGATACAGTCAATTATTAGAGCCAAGATCCATATTTTAAAAGCATGGATCATTTGCTTTTTCTGTTTTTAAAATATTTTTTTAATTTGACTGAAATGTTATAAATTCATATATTGATCTTTTTAAAAAATGTTCTGTTGGAACTATGGTGTGGTTCTAAAGAATCCCCGCAAACTAGTAGCCCACTTGAAATCTGAGAACAGGATTAATATTTATAGTCGATCTGAAATTCCTCTTCCAGTATTTGGATGTTTATATGCTAGTGGTAAAACTGCAGACACTAACTGGGCTTGCAGTTTTATAGAAAAGATGTAAGTACAAGTATGTTGCTAAATTAGCTGATGTTAAAGACAGGATTCTAACGTAATCTTTTTTCTTCCCCCTTCCGTCATTCCGACATCTCTTTTTCCGAACTCTGAACTAAAGTGGAAGACAAGCATTCCAGTGATGCCAGTAGTTTGCTCCCACAGAATATTTTGTCTCAGACAAGCAGACACAATGACAGAGACTACAGACTGCCAAGAGCAGAGACTCACAGTAGCTCTGCGCCAGTACAGCACCCCATCAAACCAGTGGTGCATCCAACTGCTGCCCCAAGCACTGTTCCTTCTAGTCCATTTACGCTACAGTCTGATCACCAGCCAAAGAAATCATTTGATGCTAATGGAGCATCTACCTTATCAAAACTGCCTACACCCACATCTTCTGTCCCTGCTCAGAGAACAGAAAGAAAAGGTATGCCGTTATTACTAGATGCTGCACGTTGAACTGTAGTGTGAGTTTCTGATTATATGACATTATTTCCGTCAGCTTCAGTGAGACTCTGAATTATAAATTCGTTTAAAAGTCTTTTAGAATGTTACTGCATAGATTAGATCTTGAGTTAGCTGTAATTAGTTTTTATCTCTTTAATTGTGGAGCCTCAGAACTGGTTTTGCATTTAACACTTTGAAGTCAAGTGCTTAATTTTTAACAGTAATGGATAAAACAACTTATTAAAGCTAAATGAGTGTCCCATCACACGTGTATACAAGTAATTTTGGGTGTTTTGTGATAATTGTCTTCATGATTTAGTCTAGAAATTGTCTCAGTTTTCACTTAAAATTTAATATGAAGAGAGACATTTAAAAACTTGTCATTTCCACGTAACATGCAACTATTGGTTTCAGTTTGTGAATTAGACAGCTGAGTTATGGGCCGTAAGATAAGGAGTCTTATGTCTGAATTAGGACTTAGTTGAAAGAGTAGAGGTTAAAATTTGCAACCCAAATTCCAGTTCTGTGCTAATAACCATAGAATGTTCAAAAAAATTAGAAAAAATTGGGAGATGATGGATAATGGGAAGCACGGTGATGGGATAAGCATATTTGCATAGACCAGTCACAGTCCCAGACTTAACACTGTTTTATGAAACTAAGGAAATTTAAAGGCATTAAGTAAACAGATCACTCTAATGAGTAGACTCATTAGTAGATTAGCATCAGTTAACTGTTGAGGAATTTTTCTTTCCTTCGGGTTTAGGAGATGTGACATGGACCTATTGAGTGTTCAAGCTTTTACTTTATCTGGCCCACTGTTTCACACTGACTTAATTTGTTGACAAAGGATTTAAGTATTTGGGTTTCTTTCGCTTCTAGTTTCTTCTCCTTTTACGTACATTGTTTGAATTTCTCCTGTAGCAGTTTTTGCACATTATTAAACCATGCTTTATCATATAGTGCATAGTACATAAACAGGATATTCCAAATGTTGTCAAATTCCCCAAAGATGGCGTATCAGAATTCACTGTACAAGTTATATTTGCCCTGATGCAGAACTAAATTTCCAAAAGAGAATTTCTTAGAAAATCTGATTTAATGCATTGTTAGTTAGTAGTACTTTCTAAAGGAAGTTTGGTTTTCCAGTTTTGTCCGTTTTATTTTGTTTACAGAACATTTTATTTTTAAAAGCCTTTCTCAGTTTGGAAAAAAAGAATCCTTTGGCCTTAAAAAAGATCTTTGGTATTTATCTCATTTTACCTCTTGTTCATTTAACAGCCCTTTTTTCAGCTCTTACCTTCATCTTGGAGTTCTTTTCTTCCCTGACTTCTAGAATACTGCTGCTCTTTAATTTCCCCACTCTTCTCTTCTTGCTCCTTAAATGTCAATAGAGTTTAGTCTCTTACTGTGTTGTTTTTCTTTTTTCTTCCCCCCTAACATGTTCTCATTTGCTGGCTGGCAATTCTTAGGACTACTTTGTCTCCATAAGTGACTCCCAAACTTTATTTCTAACTCATACACATGTCTGCTTCCTTATCTAAGTAGTTGGTATCCAGAAGTTATCCGGAAGTTAATGTGTACCAAATGCCTCCCTTTCCCCTAATTTGTAGGTTCTCAGCGGTAACGCTATCCTCCCAACTACTCCACGTTCTTTAACATTCTTGCCCTTCTACCCCTACCCATCCATCAACAACTCATGAATTCTTCCAGATTTTATTCATGTATGTCCTTCTTCTTGCTACTGCCAGTGCCATGAGACTCAGATCATGGCTCTTGAAATAACCTCTGATAACTGCTGTGCTTCCTTCGACCCAGTCTGTGCACTTAGCAGTGACATCATTATACTGGGTTGTGTTCTTTTCTTGGCTTAAAGTTTCCTAGTGGTTTTTCCCAAAGGATCAAAGTTGATACTTCTCAATAAGACAATAGCAAGTCCTTGACAGTCTGATTGTGTCTGTCTTAACTAGCTTGATCTCCAGTATTTCACTCTTACATTCTCTGTATAATTAATCTGCTAAAAACTTGTACTTCTTTTTAGATCATGTTATGCTCTTTCATGGCTTGATCCTTTGCTGAAAAGGATATATTCTTTCCTCCATTCCCATTCTGTTGAACTCAGGACTCTTTTTTCAGAGCCAGCTATGATGTCCTTCTGTTCTCAGTGTCAGTTAACCTCTCAAACACGTTTCTTTTGGTCTGTTATTGCACTTACAACTTTATTGTTTTAGTTCCTTCAATTAGACTGTCCTGTGTAGGGTGAGCCATTATGATTTATTGCTTTTTGTACTTTTTTCACTCCCTGCCCTCCTTCAAAGCTTCAAGCACCATTCCTGAGAAACTTAACATAATAAAAAGTAAACTGTATACCTAGTTTGGTGCTAAAAATTTTGTATACATTTTATTCTTTAAAACAACATTGTGAGGAAAATAATTGTCTGTTAGATATGAAAAGCTTGAACATTGCTGAAGTCTAAAGCAATGGCACCCCACTCCACTAACTCTTGCCTGGAAAATCCCATGGATGGAGGAGCCTGGAAGGCTGCAATGCATGGGGTCGCTGAGGGTCGGACACGGCTGAGCAACTTCACTTTGACTTTTCACTTTCACGCATTGGAGAAGGAAATGGCAACCCACTCCAGTGTTCTTGCCTGGAGAATCCCAGGGACGGGGGAGCCTGGTGGGCTGCCATCTGTGGGGTCACACAGAGTCGGACATGACTGAAGCAATTTAGCAGCAGCAGCAGCAAACGTATTGTGTAAGATGCGGTTTCTCCAAAATCCATGTTCTTTCCATAAAATTGTACGCCATGAAAGAGATTACAAATCAATTCATATTTAAATTCTACAGTGTGTCTTTGCTGATCACAAAGTTTATGTGAGAATTTTACATATAATTTTAAGCTTCTAGGAAGCAACCTGATTGCCTTGGAATTGCCTGTGTATTCCCTTAAATAAATTGTGTAACAATTTGGATCTTTTCAGATTGTTTTCCAGTTAGTCTAAATTTATAAAAAGGTCCATTAATTTGAAATACATTTTTTTCCCTAAATTGAGACATCTGTGTTATTTCAGTTAACCTCCCTGTTGACTCTTCTCATCAACACAGTGATTTCCTTGTTTGGATTTTCCTTAACAAATAATTAAGAGGTTGATGGTTCATATAAGATGGGTCTTGGTCTTAAGTGCTAAAAAGCTGTATTTCAAGGGTGTCAGCAATAGAATGCTCTAATAAAGAATACAAGAGCAGGATCTCTGTCCTGACCACTTCTGTATCCCTAGAATAGACAGTCGGTATTTGTGATATGTGAATAAATAACTGAAAGAATGGTAATGTGCTGTTGAGGGCTGGGGAAGCACCTGCCTTGGTCATGGTTTAAAAATGTATTTGGAGAAGAAGTGTTGCATATGTTGTGATCTAATTAAAGAAACCAGAAATAGATTTAGATCTGTGTAATGCCAGTGTGTCTTCCATTAAAAAGAACAAGGCAAATCAGTCTGTGCTTGCTTGAGGGATAGAAGTGTGGAGGAGCTATGAAGCTGTTTGGTTTTGCAGAGAATAATAATTCTAGTGTTAGGTAGAGTGAAACAAGTGTGTCAGGTTACCTCCCTACAGATTATATCTTTGTTATAGTAACATTTGAACATCTATTGGCAAGACTACTTTATTAGACAACAAAGTACAGAGAAACTCTGTGCTTAAAAAATGATGAAATTGAATTTTTACAGATTGGTAGCCTGTTGAACATTCTAAACTGGTCCTGACTCCACCCTCCTTTCCAGATGTGTGAAATGACAAAATAGGCAGGAGACATGGGTCCTTGTTTTCGGATTTGGCCAAACAAGTGCCAAAGTCAGAAGAGATTAAAATTTTTTATTTAATAATTTTGAGTTATATATTAAAATAAACTAGGTCTGCAGAAGCAGACCTAGTCAGTGGCCTTAAGTAATTTCTTAGGAAATTTAGCATGTCTAAAGAGTCAGTCAGTTACATGCTGCTTCTGTAGTCTTGTGCCTCAGCTGGTAAAGAATCCCCTTGCAATGTGAGAGACCTGGGTTCGATCTCTGGGTTGGGAAGATCCCCTGGAGATGGGAGAGGCTACCCACTCCCATATTCTGGCCTAGAGAATTAATGGATTGTATAGTCCATGGGGTCGCGAAGTGTCAGACATAACTGAGCGACTTTGACTTTCTATAGTCTTAATCTAATAAGAAAGGGATTAGTCATTCTTAATATGAGGTATAAGTTAGTCACCTAAACTTCCTTTTTGTGTTTGATGATGTTTTGTAGACTGGGTGAAATTTAAATGAACTCAAGGACTTTGCATTGTATGTTAAGGCAGTAAGCCCACAGAGGAGGTCATTACTGGTTTTAAGTGGGCCACCATTCAGCCCTTCTTTGCTTTGCTTTGAACTACTTTTAGGATTACTAAATATTCATATAAAATTAGACCAATTGGCCATAGAGGTACTCAGATATTTGAATAACTGGGGACATTAATGGGAAGTGGGTGGTTAGTCTGATTTAGTCAGTGAGTTTACTAAAATTACGTTAATAAAGATGGCATTTTGAATAGTGGGACAGAGGGAATCCTGGTGGTGAAAGAATATTAGAAAATATTTGTTTATAACTTGAGAGTCAAGGAAGATCTTTTAAATCAGACTCAAAACACATTTGCCTTAAAAAGTTCATAAAACTTCTCTATGACAGAGATACAAGAAACAAAGTTTGAAAGCAAATACTGAATTAGGAGAAAATATTTGGAACATATTTAAAACCGTACATTAAGGATACATTAAGAATTCATCAAAGCAGTATGAAAAAAATAATCCAGTTGAAAAATGAGCAAAGGATAGGAACCAGCAATTATAGAAGAGGAATTTTAAATTGCCCGTCTTGCTTTAGAATGGTTAGAGAAATTTACTCAAAATGGGACAAAGGCCTTAACTTAGGAGATAAAAGCTATAAAACTCTTGGAAGAAAACAAGGTAAAATCTTTATGACACTGGATTTGGTGCTGATATCTTGGATATGACACCGAAAGCACTGGCAGCAGAAAGAAAAAATAGATAAATTGGATTCATCAAAATTAAAAACTGTGCCTCAAAGGACACTCTAGAGTGAAAAGACCACCCATGGAGTGGAAGGAAGCATTTGCTAAGTCACATCTGATTAGGGATTAATACCTGAATATACAGTAGTATGACTCAACGAGAAAGTGAACAGCCCAGTTCAGAAATGGGTAAAGGAGTTCAAAAGACATTTTTCCAGATAACATAATCTAATGGCCAGTAAGCACATAAAAAGGTGTTCAGCATTATTAGTCAACAGGGAAAGCAAATCAGACCACAGTGAAATATCACTTTATACACATTGAAAAACAGCCGCTGTGGAATACAGTTTGGCAGTTCCTCAACGGGTGAGACATAAAATTACTGTAGGATCCTCCAGTGATTCTTGCTTAAGTGTAATCAGGAGAATTGAAAGCCATGGAATCAAATGGATATTCATACACCAAGGATCGCAACAGTGCTGTTCACAGTAGCCAAATTGCGGAAGCAATCCTAGGGTAAACAAAATGTTATATATATAAAATACACATGCGGTATTACTCAGCCTTAGAAAGTAGTAAGATTGTGATACACACTGCAGCACGGATAACTTTAAAAACCTTATGCTCAGTGACACAAAAGGACAACTGTTGTGATCCAGTTCTATGAGGTACCTCAAATGGACAAATTCATGAACACAAACTAGAGCTATGCCTCCTTAGGGTTTATGAGATGGGGAGCTATTATTTGTTTAGAGCATTTGTTTGGAAAGATGAAAAAGTTCTGCAGGTGAATTATGATGGTTGTGTGTCAGTGTGAATACACTTAGTACTACTGGATTGTAAACCCAGAAATGGTTAAAATGATTAATTTTTATTAATGTTGTATATTTTATCAGCATGAAAGTTCAAAAGAAAGATTACCGATTCAGTATTGGAAATTAAAATGACATTTTTTTCACTCTTAAGATTAATGACAGTTGGTAAAAGTATGTAAGATGGTTATTATGAAGGTCACTTAAGTAAAATCTGTTAAGCTTTAAAGTAGGTTTATCTTTTGTATTATCAACAATTTCCCTGATTGAATTAAAAACCAAGTTGCAAAAGCATAAATTGTTATAAAACATCAATACCATACTTATTTTTATGTATATTTTAAATGCCTAGGTAAGTTATGAACAGACATAAGATTTGAAATTATGAATTAAAAGGAAAGTCACAGATTATATACCAGGTGGTGTCACCTAGCTATTTCATGGTTGTTTTTTTTTTTCTTATTGTACACACTTTGTTTTCCCTTATTTCTCCATGTTGTACCCTCCCTGTGTAACCATTCCTACACAGTGGAATATGGAGGGTGCCCTCGTTGCATCAGTTGTTTGAGCTTTGTTCCTGTGTCCTGTTCAATATTATTGCAGCAACTATCAGAACATTGTAGGAAATTGTTTAGTAATGTAGTCAGTCAGTACCTTTTATTCTTTAAGTGCAGTATCTCTTTAGAGATCTTATTGCAGATTGAGGAGTTATTTGGCATACCAGAAAAGTCTGGGTCAGAAAATTTTGACTTTAGTATATGCTGTCTTGAGTGTTTTGAAAGCGTATCTATAATTAGAAGAGGTGAGTGCATATTATTTAAGCCTTGGAAAGTTAGGTTATGATAACATTTCTATGTGAATGGTCTAGTCTTTGGTAGATTACTCCCTCTACTGGTAAAAATTGGAAATATAAATGAATATAAATGATGAATTCATAAAGAGACAAAAAAGTTTTATCAAAGCGAATATATCCAATTTAAAATCAAAGGGTAACATACTTATTCCATGGCTTATATTAAAGACTTGGTTAGAGAATTACAAATGATTGAAATATCAGTTAGGAAAGTAACTTAGTTCATTTTAAATTTAAAGTATGGTAGGATGACATTGCTACATTTCCTTAAAGTCAGACACACAGAATAAAAATGCTGGAGCTAAAACTAGATACCATTGCTTTGTCAACAACTGAAAAAGCTTAAAGCAACCTACAAAATTAATGCTTGGGAAAGTTGGAAAGTTTCTCATTTAAAGAATGAGACTAGAGGCTGATTTTAAAAAGCAGAACAACGTTTTGAAGTGGCTTTGTAATGTAAAATGCTGCATTGATTTTCTTAAATTCATTGTCTTTTTAAGATTCAGATTTTTTGAATTAAGTCTAAGTTATATTTGTTTCTAAGATTATACAGTATTACTTGGCTTTATGAAAAATAAAGCAAGCTGGTCATTGTCTGCTTTATCAGTTGTATTTGGAGATCTTGGGCTTTTCTCCCCCACTTTAAGCTTTGAACCTGGGAAGGTTCACATGTGTATGTGGAAGAGGACCACATACACATGCCCCTGCACCTTTCTTGCCGAGTCAGGCATCAGTCAAGAAACATGTGATGCCATTTGGGTGCTGGATCCCGTTTTGCTACCAGAGTTACAGAGAGAAATACGACAAACTTCTTTTCCTGAAAGAGTCCCTTTTCTGCTAAAAGGGAGAGATAATAAGCTATCTAATAGAAGATGCTGAGTAATACCTGTGCTAGGGCATTCCGAACGTAGAGGAGCGGCACCCAACCAATAGCTTTCTTCTGTATTTTAGTGATAAGACTACCTTTCCGGGTAGCATTTTATGTTTTCATTATCACATATGATCTTTTGTTCTCAGTTATACTTCTAGATTGAGGCAATTAATATTAAAAATGTTAAAGATGTACTTTGGGAGGATGTTTGTATAGGTGTGTCTTTTAGGAAGAGTAGGGTGAGTGGAGCTGTTTAAAAAAGTGTGAACAAATAGCATGTTGGAAAATAGCATGCTGAAGACCTACCTGGAAAAAGCATTTTAGCTCTCCTGTCTTTGATTATGCCCTTGCTTCGTTATTTCTTGTTTGTGCTAAATTTTGTTTTGATTTTGTTTCCTTTTGTTTCAAAGTTAAATATCTTTTTTTTTTTTTCCCCATAACCAACAACGCCTGGCAGAATCACCCATAGAATTGCAAGTTTACCATATTCTTGGACTCTCTCACCCCCATTCTGTTCTTTAGAACTGGGGTGGAGCTCTGGTATCTTTTTCTTTTTGTTTTTAAACTTCATGAGTAATTCTGCTAAAGTCATTCTCAAAATCAGACCTTTTAAAAAGAGAATTTCTGGCCTTTAGAGATGTTACTTGCTGAAGGTTCCTATAAATACTGAGTGGTGTCAACTGGTTTCCATACTGTTCATCAATCTCTCACAAAACTGTGAAAGACATGTATCCATAGGATAAATAAACATTTATTTACATTATTACATTATCACTGTGAGAGTGATGTGTATTAGTTTTCTGTTTTGGAGTGTTCTTCTTTTCCTGGAATGAGGAATAACACTGAAGAATTTTCAAGCCCCTGTTCATTTTTCCAGTCTGGATTTGGCAGCTTTGAAACACATGTGGAAACAACACCTTCTCCAACTCCTGTCCTTGAAGGCAGAAGAAAACCTAAGTAAAAGCAACAAAAGGGTCATTTCAGAGGGATATAAGTACTGACTTAATTGTTCATAAAGGAAGTAAAAATAGAACTTGTTTCATTCTAAACATCATTAAGATATTTAAACTGTTTATTCCTTAAGCCAAACTTAAGGTATAATGATCTGGAGAAAACTGCTGCTATTGTCTAGAATTGCCTCATGAAATGTAGTAACTTTTCACAAGAAAGATCTTATTTCCTTTAAGTTTCTTTTTACTTGTTTATGATTCCAAACAAATGTTTGAAAGCAAAGCTGAACATGGTAAACAGTCTGCTAAGACTTACAGACCCTCCTTTAAAATGTGTGCTTTGTAAAATGAAAATATATGTCTTACAAAAATGAAGATGTGGAGACCGAAATGGATCATGAGAGATCAGCACATACATGAAATGTACTGAAAGCAGCTCTCAGTCTGGATTTTAGAGAGCTATTGTCCCTAGTTCTTTCGACCATTACGCAGTGTTGTTAAAAGGCTGGTAAAGGAGGTTTGGTTTTTTATTTTGCAATAAGCTTCCTATTAATTCCCAGCTTCTTTGGGGCCATGAAGATTAACGAATGTTTAGTTCCTAGAATTGAAATTAAAGATTTGTACTTAGTAGGTAGCAATGTGATCTTCAAATACAGGGTTCCTGAAACTTTTATATACCATAGTAGCAGTCTTAATTCAATTGTATAATGTATATGAGCTTGAAAATCTTAAGGAAATGGGTTTATAGGGGGAATTAAAACAGCCTTTCTGCCAGAATTGTAAGAGTGTATGGATATCTTGAATAATCTAGTATAAATGTCGTTACCTTCTGTTTTTAATTCTTTGCTTCATTAAGGTGACTGTATTAATAAAATATGACGATATAAAAATACCAGTTTGTGTTCCTTTTCCTGTTGGTAGACATATGGTTTGTTTCTAGTTTTGTGCTAAATTTTTTTTTAATTACAATACCATTTCAAGAATTATTGAATATTTTCTTCTAATTTACATACATTAGAGTTTCTCTAAGGGTGTATACCTAAGGTGAATTAACTGGGTTATGAAGTGCATGTACTTCCAGTTTTTCTAGAGAATGCCAAATTATCTTCCAGTGTAGTTATATGAGTTTAGCTTCCACCTGAGATGCTGTTTCTATTACTCCTTATCAGTATTTGGTATTTTTAGACTTGGACATTTTTCTCAATATGAATGTGAGAGAATATTCTGTTGCTTTTTAATATATATTTTCCTGATTATCAGTGAACTTGACCTTTTGTTTTTTAAGCCATTCAGGTTTTTCTTTGAATTGTCTTTTCATGTCTTTCATTCCTTTTTCTACTGTTTGTGTTTCTTTGATTTGTAGAAATTCCTTAAAGTATTTTGGTTACCAGTCCTTTGGGTGTAATTATTTTGCTCTTTGTCATTTTCTGCATCCTCACATCAAAGTTATTTTTCTGTGTTTTCCACTACTATTTCTTAAGACTTTAATGTATATATAAAAGTTAAATCTGCCTTAAATTGGTTTTGTTTTAAATTTTCACTAGCTATGTTCTTTTTCTTAAGAGTTTTGTGGCTTTTACTAACCCATACCTCTTCAAATGCTACCAAAAATGCTGTTGGGATTTTAATTTCAATTACCTTAAATCTATGTAAATAATTTGCAGTGACAGCTTTCAAATTATGATAATTTTTCATGCATATTTTATACTTTTTTTTGAAACACTGAGGTTGGGGTTTTGTGGGAATTTTTTTTTTTTTTTTGCTATTAAAATCATCTTTTTTAGTGCTGGTAACCTTTAAATGATACAAATAGAGATAGTTCATTGCCTTCTGTATTTAATTCCAGAAGAGGAGTATGTAATTCTAAAACTCAGTTGCTAAGTATAAAAGTTCAGGAGTCTCCTCTTATTTATCACATCCTTAGTCCATTCTGGGGTTGCTCACCATCATGCCTATTCTGATTTTCATATTTAAGTAGACTGTTTTCGTGGTGATGAACATTTTCACCTTACTTCATGATGCATATAAATTAATTCTTGGAGAATTGTATTGTCCCTTTATATCTTAATGGAGCCTTATTTGGAAGTGTAGTCAACACAGGACAGTACCATGGAGGTATTGAGAGTTCGGTTCTAGACTACGACAGTGAAGCAAGTATCACAAATGAATATTTTGACTTCCCGGTGTATATAAAAGTTAACCTCTGCAATATACTGTAGTCTGTTAAGTGTGTAGTAATAGCATTATGACTAAAATCTGTGATAACCTCTAGAGGGGTGGGATGGGAGTAGGTGGGAGGGAAACTCAAGAGGGAGGGGATATATGTATGTAGTATATATATGGTTGATTCACAGTGGTGTACAACAGAAACAACACTTTTGTAAAGCAATTGTATTCCAGTATTTTAAAGATACGTACCTTAGTTTAAAAAAGAATGCTGTTGGGAAAATGTGTGGGTAGACTTGCAATACAGAGTTGCTGTGGAAACCTTCGACTATTTGGGGGGGGGGGATGAAAAAGGCAGTAACTGAAAAGCAATAAAACAAGAAGTGCTTGTACATGTATTTTGAGACATTATTACTAATAAGCAGAGTGGTGCTTTGAAACTCAGATACAGGTTTGGTAGCATCACTGCTTTCCCTGGTGACTCTAAGCAAGTTCCATAGTCTTTTTTTGTACAGTGTTGTCATCTGTGAAATCAGAGTGTGACATATCTACTTCATATCTAGTCAGCCAACTATTTCCTGAGTCCCCTCTGATGCGATTACTTGAGTTAGGTGCCTGGCACATGCATGGATCTTGCTTGTTTGATGTTGGTTCCAATTTCCAGTATTCAAGTTACAGTTTTCAGCCTTATTGTCTCCTTTGTCTTTAGAATCTACATCAGGAGACAAGTCTGTATCACACTCTTGCACAACTCCTTCCACATCTTCAGCCTCTGGACTGAACCCCACGTCTGCACCTCCAGCATCCGCTTCAGCAATTCCTGTCTCTCCTGTTCCACAGTCACCAATACCTCCATTACTTCAGGACCCAAATCTGCTTAGACAGTTGCTTCCTGCTTTGCAAGCCACGCTGCAACTTAATAATTCTAATGTGGACATATCCAAAATAAATGAAGGTAAATTTTCATGGTAACAGTTTCTCAAAAGTTCATTTGCAGTGTGCAAAATTACATAATTAGTAAAATCCCCAGTATAGCAGTTAGCAATACTTTAACTTTCTGTATATTCTCCAAGACTTGTCTGTGTACCTGGTAGTTACCAGAGATAATTACAATTGTTCTGTTAATTAAATGTTTATGGTGAATTTTTTTTTTAATGAAAACAGAAAAAGTATTTGCTAAAATTGATAGAAAACGTTTAGTCTCTAACATATTTCAAAAAGCCTCCTGTATAATTTGAAGTATTTTAAATATGCTAATTACTAGGACTAAGCCAAGCGTAGGAATTCAGGTAGTTCTTGAACTACTTAAACATCTATGAGAAGGGAAGTAATGGATATCTTATGCTGTTTTACCTAGTTAAATTGCATTGTTAATTGCGGTTTTGCTTTTCAGTGTACTACTAAAGTATTTAGACAGCCACCTCAAAGAAATCTGAGTAAAAATGGATATAGTTTGTAAGCCATTCAGATTGAAGTATTAAATCTTAGGAATATTGCAAAATTTTGTTTGCGTGCATTTTCATATAATATATTTAACAGTACTGTTAAGTGGTTAAGTCTTCCTTTATTATAAAAATGGAGCTATTCGAGGCTAGTTGGTCATTAGTTGTCCAGTCTTATTCTTCTCAACATTTCTGTATTCTCTTGTGTGATAGGTAAAGGTTTTACTAGACAAAGTAGGAGTTTTAAATAGTTTGAAGAAACCATAGCCTAAGAAAATGTTGATAATAAAAGATCTTACGCTTCAAAAGTACATAGTATTCCAAAGTACCCAGCTTTTTAATATCCATTTTTGAAAGATTGTTGAGGGTAGATGTTGATGTAGGATTTGAGTGCTCAGCTTATCTAATAAAGCAGTTGCATGGAACAGCTGCTATTTATCCCGTTCATTCCAAGTAATGTACTAAGCACCTTGCCTATGTATGGATAGGTTCCTGGTATAGTCAGAAGTTCCAGTGACGACTATGCTGTTTTAACGTCTCAAGGAGTTTTCCTTTAACTGAACACCTAAATTTTACTGGAAAGGAAACTCTACTGTTTTATTGTATAAGCCCCTTCAGTTTCTTTGCCTCTGCCTCAGATCATTCCCCATGTCTAGACCTGTTGTATTACTCCTGTCTTCTAGACTCAATTTGGGAATTCTAGTATGAAGCAATTTTTTTCTGGGTTCTTATTTGAATTTTCAAGTTTTTACTAATACTACATATGCTGCTGTGTTTTTATTTGAATTTAAGATGTACTGTGTTTCTAGTTCTTACAGCAGCTGTGACACAAGCCTCATTGCAGTCTATAATTCACAAGTTTCTTACTGCTGGACCATCTGCTTTCAACATAACTTCTCTGATTTCTCAAGCTGCTCAGCTCTCCACACAAGGTATTAATGTATTTTTAGATACCTCTAGAATTGTGTCTTTAAGGCAAGGCAGGTGGGATTAATAACAGATTTCTTTTAATCTTTGAAGAAAAAGTAACTATGATAATTTTATTTTGATTTTTTAACACTGCTTTATACAAGTAGTATTTTTCTTTACCTTTTTAGATGAAACAGGCTTTTCACATTTATCTTACGCTGTATATGTTTAATTCAGCATGTAAGTCGTTAATGAGGTATCCTGCTCCAAAGCTAAAATATACTATGATATGCTCTCAATCTTTGTGAATCATTGAATCTGTTTTCAGAGTTGAACTTTGGTTCAAGTTGGTGTTAGATGATTTTTGATCAGAGGATGTGGAAATGCTTTAGTCCTGCCTTGAGTTAACCAGCCCTATTCTTCATGCAGGTGTCTAGTTAGAAGTGACACCAAGGAGCAGATGGGAAGTAAAAGGGTCTCTTGATTTATCCCTGAGCTCCAGTGCAGAAAGCTGCTCAAGTGAGCAGGACTGCTGATCAACCAGTGCAGTGAAAAGACTCTTGAGAGACCCTTTGGGTAGTCTCATGGGGTGGGAATCTGAGGGGGCCAAGAAGTAAGGCTGAGATCAGGATGCTTTCCCAGTGAGACTGTGTTCAGACTTGGAGTGGGTGCTGCACTGGGTGGCTGGTCTCTGACGGGTCATGTGGTCAGTGTGGCCCCAGTGGGTAGAGATGCTGACTTTTTCAGATAGGTGTTCTTTTTGGGGTTATCGGGCATGTGCAGAGTTGTAAAGATCGGCCTCATGTCAATTACAGAGGTTTCTGGTTTATTTTACTCTTCACAGCCCAACCATCCAATCAGTCTCCAATGTCTTTAACGTCTGACGCATCATCCCCACGATCGTATGTGTCTCCAAGGATAAGCACACCCCAGACAAACACAGTCCCCATCAAACCTTTGATCAGTACTCCTCCTGTTTCATCACAGCCAAAGGTAAGTTCTGACAAAACGTGGTCCACTGGAGAAGGGAATGGCAAACCACTTCAGTATTCTTGCCTTGAGAACCCGATAAACAGTATGAAAAGGCAGAAAGATATGACACTGAAAAATGAACTCCCCAGATTGGTAGGTGCCCAATATACTGTTGGAGAAGGGTGGAGAAATAACTCCAGAAAGAATGAAGAGACAGAGCCAAAGCAAAAACAGTGCCCAGTTGTGGATGACTGGTGATGGAAGTAAAGTCCGATGCTGTAAAGAACAATATTGCATAGGAACCTGGAATGTTAGGTCCATGAATCAAGGTACATTGGAAGTGGTCAAACAGGAGATGGCAAGACTGAACATCAACATTTTAGGAATCAGTGAACTAAAATGGACTGGAATGGACGGATTTAATTCAGATGACCAATATGTCTACTGCTGTGGGCAAGAATCCCTTAGAAGAAATGGAGTAGCCCTCATAGTCAAAAGACTCTGAAATGTAGTACTTGGGTGCATCTCATCTCGACAGAATGATTTGTGCTCGTTTCCAAGGCAAATCATTCAGTACACAGTAATTCAAGTCTGTGCCCAACCACTAATGGTAAAGAAGCTGAAATTGAGCGATTCTGTGAGGATCTACAAGACCCTCTAGAACTAACACCAAAATGATGTGCTTTTAGGGGACTGGAATGTAAAAGGATGAAGTCAAGAGATACCTGGAGTAACAGGCAAGTTTGACTTTGGAGTGCACAATGAAGCAGGGCAAAGGCTGACAGAGTTTTGCCAAAAGAACGCACTGGTGTTAGTAAACACTCTCTTCCAACAACATAAGAGATGACTACACATGGATATCACCAGATGGTCAGTACCGAAAATCAGATTGATTATATTCTTTGCAGCGGAAGATAGAGAAGCTCTATACAGTCAGCAAAGACAAGACCAGGAACTGACTATGGCTCAGATCATGAACTCCTTATTGTGAAATTCAGACTTATATTGAAGAGAGTAGGGAAAACCACTGGACCATTCAGAAATGACCTAAATCAAATCCCTTAGGATTATACAGTGGAAGTGACAAATAGATTCAAGGGATTAGATCTGATAGAGTGCCTAAGATCTATGGACAGAGGTTTGTGGCATTGTACAGAAGGTGGTGATCAAAACACCCCCAAGAAAAAAGAAATGCAAAAAGGCAAAATGGTTGTCTGAGGACTTCTTAAAAATAGCTGAGAAAAGAATAGAAGTGAAAGGCAAAGGAGAAAAAGGAAAGCTATATCCATCTCAATGCAGAGTTCCAAAGGTGGCAAGGAGAGATAAGAAAACCTGCCTCATTGATCAATGCAAAGAAATAGAAGGAAACAATAGAATGGTAAAGACTAGAGATCTCTTCAAAAAACTTAGAGATACCAAGGGAACATTTCATCCAAAGATGGCACAATAAAGCATAGAAACGGTATGCTGTGAAAGTGCTGCATTCAATATGCCAGCAAATTTGGAAAACTCGGCGGTGTCCGCAGGACTGGAAAAGGTCAGTTTCCATTCCAATTCCAAAGAAAGGCAGTGCCAAAGAATGTCCAAACTACCACACAGGTGCACTCATCTCACACACTAGCAAAGTAATGCTCAAAATTCTCCAAACTACGCTTCAATAGTTCGTGAGCTGAGAATTTCCAGATGTTCAAGCTGGATTTGGAAAAGGCAGAGAACTGGAGATCAAATTGCCAACATCCATTGGATCATAGAAAAAGCAAGAGAATTCCAGAAAAACATCTACTCCTGCATTATTGAATATGTCAAGCCTTTGACTGTGTGGATCACAACAAACTGGAAAAGTCTTCCAAGAGATGGCAATACCAGACCACCTTACCTGCCTCCTGAGAAATACGTATGCAGGTTCAAGAAGCAACAATTAGAACCAGACATGGAACAACGGACTGGTTCCAAATTGGGAAAGGAGTCCGTCAAGGCTTTATATTTGTCAACCTGCTTGTTTAACTTATAATAAGAGTACATTTCACAGAGTACATCATGCGAAATGCCAGACTGGATGAAGCACAAGCTGGAATCTAGATTGCCAGAAGAAATATCAATAACCTCAGATACGCAGATGACACCACCCTTATGGCAGAAAATGACGAGGGACTAAATAGCCTCTTGATGAAAGAGAGGAGAGTGAATAAGCTGGCTTAAAACTCAACATTGAAAATACTAAGATCATGGCATCCAGTCCCGTCACTTCATGGCAGATAGATGGGGAAACAGAAGCTGACTTTATTTTCTTGGCCTCCAAAATCACTGCAGATGGTGACTGCAGCCATGAAATTAAAAGATGCTTGCTCCTTGGAAGAAAAGCTGTGACCAACCTAGACAGCATATTCAAAAGCAGAGACATTACTTTGCCGACAAAGGTCCATCTAGTCAAAGCTATGGTTTTTCCAGTAGTCATGTATGGATTTGAGAGTTGGACTATAAAGAAAGCTGAGCATTGAAGAATTGATGTATTTGAACCATGGTGTTGGAAAAGACTCTTGAGTCCCTTGGACTGCAAGGAGATCAAACCAGTCAATCCTGAAGGAAATCAGTCCAGAATACTCATTGGAAGGACTGATGCTGAAGCTCCAATACTTTGGCCACCTGATGTGAAGAGCTGACTCATTGGAAAAGGCCCTGATGCTAGGAAAGATTGAAGGCAGGAGAATGGGTCGACAGAGGATGAGATGGTTGGATGGCATCACTCTCTTGATGGACATGAGTTTGAGCAATCTCCTGGAGTTGGTGATGGACAGGGAAGCCTGGCGTGGGGTTGCAGAGAGTCCACTGAACTGAACTGACTGGTAGGTACATCGCCTCTGAGGGGAATTGGGAAAGAACACACTTTGGCTAAAACAAGTTTTCATAGTGTTCTAGACTGTATGGAGGAAGAGCCCTTTTTTGGGAGTGAGGTGGTGGTGGGATGCATGGCTGGTGACTGAGAATAGATGCAGGTTAATCTCAGCTAATGGAGGGCTTGGAGGAGTGAGTTGCACTGGTGCATTGATGCTGTTTTCTCTTTATTGACTTCATGGATAAAGAAGGTTTACTAATAGTCTTATTTTTGTAGAATTTTTAGACTCCAAGCTGTGAGAGAACATGTTTTCCAGTGATTTCCCCATACGTTTTTATAGAAATTTCTGTGGCAAGAGCTTTGTATCTAATTTTCACATCAGCTACTGTTTGCTTCATTTGATAGAAACTTAACTCTTTGATTAAGTCTGATGTTTATGGTCGAGTCATTTTTAGACCCAGGTCTTTCTGAATATAGAACCCATTTTATGAAGCTATATTGCTTGTTTGTCCAAGTAAAACCTTACATTGTTGGCTCCTCACAGCACAGTTAGACTGTTGCTAGTCTCTGTTCTTATTGGGCTGTGAACAGGACCTTATGATGCTGCTGTTGGATTTTACGCTGCATTCTTTGATCCTTGCTCACAAATTCATAAGCAGTTCCCAGTCATCCTCATTCTTTTGTAGCATGCCACCAGTAAAACTTGAGCTATTTGGAAGTTGAAATGTATGCGTTTTAACTTTTTTTGAACTCTTACTGGTAACTGTATGGGGAAATTATTTTTCAACGCTGTAAAACAGGGGGCTGTTTGACCCTTTAATGGCAGAGAATGCCTTACTTAAATAAAATCATAAGCAGAAGCCTAAAAATAAAACTGTATTGAAACATGGCTTGAAATGGATGGTAGGCCAGCTTTTAGGTCTTCTGTTGGCTCATCCCTTCCCTACTTGAGTCATGTTTTTGTGTGTGTTGTAGATTGCTGTTTTAAAATTTTGAGTTACAGTTGTTAGTTTTCTGTGTAGTTCCTTATTGTTTACTTGTATTTTGATGAGAGAAAAATTAAAATGTGAGTTTTAGCACAAGAGACCTATTCTTAGAGCTTATAACTTACCCTGTGGTATTCTAAGAGCACAGTGAAAGATGGCTATACACAGCATAGTGGTTGTGTTGGGTTTACAGTTGATCGTAACATTGTCACTTCAAATCCTGTAAGCAGATGGCTTGTAGTTTTTTGCATTATAAACCTTTCAGATTGTCTTTAAAAGTAAGTGGGCATTTGATCTTATATATATCTTATTAAAATGTTCTTTATAAAAGAACATGCTTTTGTATATATTTTGGACTTACATTCAAAACTGCTTGTTTTCTGTCACATGTGTGTATGAAAATATGTGTGTCCACAGTGGTAACCATGGACCTCTTGGTCTGCCACTGTAGGGTGCCATCTCTTTGAAGCCCACTCCAGTTAAATTGCATATGGGCCATAGCTCATTCTCTGATAGACAAGTCTATACATTCTCTTCATTTGTGATTGAATTTTAAGCAGCTGTATTTGTATGATGTGGTGTAATATATTTATTGATACAGAAGTAATAGTAAATCAGAAAAGATGTTACAGTATACTGGAAAGAAAATGGGGCTTAAAATCAGGAGAACTAGTTTCTTAAGCTGGTTGGCTTAAGTAATTGTTTGGCCCTGGGCCATTTTATGAAGAAATGAGATCTAAGCCTCAAAACTTTCTTCTAACTACGTAACCTTTGGAAACTCATTTGATTCCTCTTCTTTAAATCTCCATACTTTATATTGTTCAAGATTACTAACTAGACTTGGAGGGATCTGAAGATTTGGGCCCTAAATGACAATAGTTTACATAATTAAGTGTGGCTGTATTGCTAATACTGATCTTATTGTGAACATATAAGACAATTCTTAGCTTTAAAAAAAAATCACTGAACATAAATAATTGGAAAGTTTTCATTGGCAGAACTTTTGCTCTTATCTAGTTTCCACTGCTGTTTGTCTATGTGGTAGAAGCCTGTCTCACCAGATTTTGACATTCCAGGTTAGTACTCCAGTAGTTAAGCAAGGACCAGTTTCACAGTCGGCCACACAGCAGCCTGTAACTGCTGACAAGCAGCAAGGTCATGAACCTGTCTCTCCTCGAAGCCTTCAGCGCTCAAAGTAAGTTGATTTTGTGTGTTGAGACAACACTGTTTTTTCCTTCTATTACCATATTATTTGGATATTATATATGCATAGTAGACCTTGATCTTGGACGAATCCATGGATAGCCTAACAGTTTTGTGTATTATAAAATTTACAAAGGCAAATCTTACTAGATTGTCTCTAGTAGTGAATCCTGAGTTATTTTGAGGAAGAGGCTCTCTGTTTAGAATTTTGCTTGATGGAATACAATGGGAGTAACTATATATGACACTTCACTTGTAGAGGCACATGATTTTATACTACTTCATTCATTGGAAATGATTACTTCCCAATAGCAGTTTTGGATTTGAGTTTATTGATAAAGCCAAAAACCTCACATCTGAAACTTGGGTCAGTATTTTCCAACTGATGTGTGTAAGGCCTTCCTGATAGCCTCAACTCCGAACCTTTAGTCTTTAGTGGCTGCATTATAATTTTAAATATACTCAGTGATGAAAACTCTTCATCTTTTGGGAGACTTCATTTTTGGAAATATCTGAAATTCATTCAGAGCAAAGTCTGGTGTGAGGCAGCTGGAAAGTCAGCTTTGGGGTATTACATTCTTGATTCTCATCACCACATCCCCAAATCCTGGCCCAAACCATACAGGTGAAAAGATATGCAACCTCAGAGTGTTCCCCATTTTTGGTCTTATTTGCCACTGAACTCATTCATTGTGAGGCAGTTACAGTGTCTGTTTTGCTTCACATTATTTCACCCTCTCATTACACGCTTTACTCTGATTTTAAACAGTCAAAACCTCTGAACTTTTCACCCTCCATGTCTTCATGTATTTAAGATATATTGATGTGCCTTATATCTACAACTGTTCTAATGTGACCATTGCTTAGTCACATCCTTATTAGTGTTTGTAGTATACAAAGTCACAGGTTCCACTGTCAAGTTTGGATGAGTACAGATATTTTAAATTCAGCCCTGACATTACTGTTTAAAGGGCTCTTTTAACCTCCAGACGTGTATTAGGAATATGATGTAAATATTCTTTGGATTTGAAATTATGCTTATTTAATATTAAAATAATGTTATTCTTAGGAATTTGGGTATCTTTAAGTTAATGAAAGGTATTAACAGGCAATGTTTAGGATACCTAGAAACCACTTTTAACCATGCTCCATGTTCGGTTATCTTTTCTCGTAGCAGCCAGAGAAGTCCGTCACCTGGTCCAAATCACACGTCTAGTAGTAATGCATCAAATACAGCAGTTGTACCACAGAACTCCTCTGCCCGACCTCCGTGTTCACTAACACCGACGCTTGCAGCACACTTCAATGAAAATCTCATCAAGCACGTTCAAGGATGGCCTGCAGATCATGCAGAGAAGCAGGTACGCCACAGTCACAGCAGGTGCTCTGCCCGTGGTTTGCTGGCAGCTCAGTTCCACTTTGAGAAAATCTGACCCGGACCCTGTGGATTCGAGCAGTCTTTAAACTTATTTCTCATTAGATTGTCTGTGGTCACTTTGTAAATATTTGATATGTACTTACAGGATATTTGTGAGGTAACTTTCTGTTTTTCACATATTTTAATTACCCTTATAGCTCCCATTATCAAGTGCTCAGCGTTTAGCTCTGTGCTAAGTGCTTTATGTTTATTTTTTCCATTTTCTAAAACTACTGATCATGAGTTTTTCGTTTTACTAATGAGGCCCTTAAGACCAAATGATCTATACCAAGGTCACTCAGTTACTAGATATGACTCAAAGCCAGCATGCTTTTCCTGCTCAGCCAGCTACTCTGATACTTATAGTACAGTTGACCCTTGAACAACTTGGATGAGGGGCTGACTCTCCACACAGTCAAAAATCCAAGTATGGTTTATAGTCAGCCCTCCATATCCACAGTCCCTCACCCCCAGATCAACCAACTGTGGATTGTGTAGGACAGGGGTGTTGATTATTGGGAAAAATCCATGTGTAAGTGGGCCTGCCTGCACAGTGTAAACCTCTGTTGTTCAAGGTTCAACTAACTACTGAAAGTTAGAAAACACTTGTACTTTGGGATGAAGGACCAACCCTAGCACATTCCAGTTATTGCCACTGGCTGCTCCGTTTTATCAAATGACTAACCATCTGAAATGTTCTGTAAGCTCATGGTCATGGCATTGTGTATCTCTTGATATGGGGATATGGTAAGGCCCTTTTATCAGTGTTATACCTGGACTTCACTTTGGCTGATCCAGCATTTTTTATTAACCACAAATCATGAGTCCTTCTATCTTACTGCTGTACCACCATGAGACTGAAAATAGTATCTTCTCAAGAAATGTGAGGGGTGAAATCTTAAAGGAATACACTTCACCATTAGAGATGGTTTTTTTTAAAAAAAAATCATTCCCTGCCCCCCCCCCCGATCCATGAGCGTTAAGATTTATTTTATAATCTTGATATAAAGTTACATTCTCTATTTTTGTATGTGAATATGACTTATATTTCATGAGGTTTTCATTTCTTTTATAGGCATCAAGATTGCGAGAAGAAGCCCATAACATGGGAAGCGTTCATATGTCAGAAATTTGTACTGAATTAAAAAATTTAAGATCTTTAGTCCGAGTATGTGAAATTCAAGCAACTTTGCGAGAGCAAAGGTAAACTTTTCACTGAAGTAAATTTAAAGTTCTCTGTGATAATATCACATTCCATAATACTGTGAACTGTTTCATGAGTTAGTAATATTCCTGATGAATAATAATGGCATCTAGATTTTATTTCTCTTAACCCGTGGTATATAATGCTTTATTATTAAACTTTTTTTCTTGGATAGTGACTACATAAGGTACTTGTTTTATTTAAAAAGTGAGATGTTGACAGTGACCAGTTATCAGGAGTCCCCTCTTTGGTTGAGAGCAGTGCCCTCTTACTGAGGGTAAATATCTCAGTTGACATTCAAACTACTGATTACATTGTCCTTGAAGCATCAATAGATCCCTTGCAAATTACATGAAGAGTTTAGTTGTCTAGGAAGTTTAATGATGTATATGTGCTTTCTTTAATTGTTTTCACCTTAACTCTGTCTTGTATTTCTTAATGATGTAGTATTTTATTCAAATAGGATTTCTATATTGGTTAAATAGTATAGGTTATTTTCTTTTTCAATGCCTGTTACAAAATTGAGGACACACTTTGAGTGGCTTCACATCCTGTCTCTTGAGTCACTGTGTCAGACGTAATCTTGTCGTGAAACCACAGATACCAAGTCATGGTTTATGGTATACTTGGCAAAGTGAGTTTTTTCCTAACCTTTCAACGACTAAAAAGTCTGGAAACACTTCCTGAATATCAGTTGGGATTAATTTTTACTCTAGGATTGCTTCGAAAGTAGTTCTGACATATGTAAAACCTTACTTTGACTTGCTCGACAGATGTGCAGCTACTGAAACAGTCACAAACCGTGTTTGATCATATGATATCAAGCAGTAATTGTCACAGTTCACAGAAGAGTAGTGTTAACGCAGCTCATAAAAATCTAGTTAGCTGTGGAGTTTGTGTTTTTATATTTTGTTTTAAATATGCATGTCAGCTGGACTTTGCTCCATTTTTATGAACCTACATTTATATTGAGAATTATTCTTCGTAATTATTGAGAAAGGGTTAGAAAACTAGGAAATATTTTAACTTTTGTCATCCCAATACTTTAATATTTGTCATATTTTCAAATGGTTATTTTGTCCTAACTAAACTGAACAGTGTTTAATTACTTCATCATAGCTAGTAGTTAGTCATTTTCTTTGTAAAGCTATTTTTATAGTTAAAAGTTTGCTTTTTCTGTAAAATTTATAATGACTGCATGGGCTCTAATGCCATCTTTTATTTTTCAGGATACTATTTTTGAGACAACAAATTAAGGAACTCGAAAAGCTAAAAAATCAGAATTCCTTCATGGTGTGAAGATGTGAATAATTGCACATGGTGTTGAGAACAGGAACTGTAAATCTGTTGCCCAGTCTTAACATTTTTGAGCTGCATTTAAGTAGACTTTGGACCGTTAAGCTGGGCAAAGGAAATGACAAGGGGTCGGGGTCTGTGAGATTCACTTCAGGGGAAAGATACAAGATTGATTTGTAAAACCCTTGAAATGTAGATTTCTTGTAGATGTATTCTTCACGTTGTAAATATGTTTTGTAGAGTGAAGCCATGGGAAGCCATGTGTAACAGAGCTTAGACATCCAAAACTAATCAATGCTGAGGTGGCTAAATACCTAGCCTTTTACATGTAAACCTGTCTGCAAAATTAGCTTTTTTAAAGAAAAATTTGGGGGGTTAATTTATCATTCAGAAATCTTGCATTTTCAAAAATTCAGTGCAAGCGCCAGGCGATCTGTGTCTAAGGATGCGATTTTGAACCATATGGGCAGTGTACAAAATATCATGAAACAACTGTTTCCACACTTGCACCTGATCAAGAGCAGTGCTTCTCCATTTGTTTTGCAGAGAAATGTTTTTCATTTCCCGTGTGTTCCATTTCCCTTTGAAATCCTTGATCTGATTTTATTCATTTTTTAAGGCTCCTCTTTTTCTCCTTTCTTAAGGCACTGTTGCTATGGCACTTTTCTATAACCTTTTCATTCCTGTGTACAGTAGCTTAAAATTGCAGTGATTGAGCATAACCCACTTGTTTGTATAAATTATTGAAATCCATTTGCACCCTGTAAGAATGGACTTAAAAGTACTGCTGGGCATGTGTGCTGAAAGTACATTGATTGCTCAAATATGAGGAAATGGCCCAATGAACATGGTTGTGGGAGGGAAGAGGAAACAAAGCTAGTCAGATGTGAATTGTATCTGTTGTAATAAACATGTTAAAAGAAACAAAAATTGTTATTTTTCTTTACCTTCGGTCAGTGCATATTAGAATTTGAACTACCTGGGGATTCTTTATCAAAACTATTCTTGTTGAACATTTATACTTCATTGAAATAATTCCTTAAGGAAGGTTTTGTTTAAAGCATATTAACAGGAAAATGTGTATAAGACTATTTAATGAAATAAGAAATTCAACAAGAACAATTAAGTCACTTCCCAAGTGGTTGTCATTTGTTAAAACCCTGGTTTACCTGTCTTGCTATTATGACATTTCATTTTGAAGGATGTTTGTGTTGTAGCTAACTGTTCAAGTCTGGTGCTGACTGCTGTTCTTAGCCATCACAAAACGCTAAATTTGTGTAATTGGAGCTTCCTGCTGTTACCTGGAGATGGTGGGAAAGCTCAGCTTTGTATATTGTTTCCTAAAGTATATTAAAATAAAAAAAGAAACTATTGCTACTATAAAATTACCTTGGCTTTTTTTTTCTTTGCTAAAATATTGGTCTCGTGGCCTTAGCATGACACTGCCAGTATTAAATCAGATCACAAGGGTTTCTTTATGCAGAAAAATCTCCTAATTCAAAATCTTATCCGATTTAGAGACTTTTTTTCCTGTTGAGGCAGATGCATTCATGTGCTTTCAGAACTGCCAGCACCAAGGGCTTATTTTGTGATGCTAGACATTGTTGCTACATTCTGGGATGCAAAAATTCAAAATGCTCTTGTGCTTTAAGCATATTTAAAGTATAGAAGATAATGCTCAGACTTCTTAATACATTTAAAAAGGTAAATTGTGATAGTATGGTTGATATTTTCTAAATACAAAAATATTCCAGTGTAATTAAGAATTAAGATCATACTGGAAACTGACTTTTTTTATTGTAACTTGAGGATAAAATGTAAGAAAAGACAAATGTCATAAATTACATCATCATGAAATGTTAATACCTGTGAGATTGTTAATATTTGCTGGGCTTGATTAGTGCATGTACATGAAATTCGGAAGAGCTCTGTTAAGTTAGAACCCTTACTGATGTAGTCCTGTGTCTTTTCTGGAAAGATGATGGGGTAGGCAGATATTTCCCCATCAGATAGCAGCTTGGCTTGTGGTTTAAGGTAACTTTGAATTTAATTTGCTAATTGTTTATTGATCTGTATCACCTTATTCATTGGACTTCTAAAAAGTGTTTTTATCCCTAAATTAGGAATTGCTCATATATATATATATACATATGAGAAGATGCCTAATTTGAAATTTCCCAGTGAATTTTTAAACAATTAAAGATTTTGTGGAAATATTTTTAACTATTTGATTCACTTATTCTGTAGTGAATTATTTTAAATACTGCACTTTAATACTAATTACAGACTTGGTGTCCAGCTACTAACTTTCTTGAGGTAACCAGGGGATATTTATTAAAATAGGTATTATACCCCTCCAGAATATCCTTTATTTGTCCTGTTGCCATGGCTTTGAGCATGTATCTCATTTTGTGGACACTGTGGTTCAGAGAATTTGAGAATAGAGATACAAATTGCCCCTAGGAAACCTCAGGATTTTATTTTAAAAGGGACATTAGTAGTGTTACATTCACATCTTAAAAAGTGATGTAATAAAATATTCTGTGAGGGTGGGTCTGTTAGAAAGTCTTAGCCTTGAAGAGCCAGCCTCCTATTTTTCCCTTTGTTTTCTGCTTAACTAATTTGACTAACCTTTAATTTGATAACGGGCTGTACTGCCAGACTTTAAGCACACTGAAAACTCTGTGTCAGCCTTTTTTTAAAGACATTATGCTGCTTTTAATAGCCCAAATGAGTGATTTTTATCTTCCAGATTTTATATATCTGCTTCATAATTGTAAAATATTGGAAAGGAGGTGCTTAACACTTTGCAAAGAATTAATTGTTAATCCATGTCAGAAACAATCTGTTCTCTTTAAACACAACCTTTAAGGGATTATTTCAAAGGGGAGGGGGCAGGGGGCAAAGTCATTCACTGCAAACCAGAACTATTGTAGTTCAGGACTTAAAGCTACTGTATTTAGATGTGGGGTTTGAATATACGGATTTCTTTTCAATAACTGTAAATATGGCTATATTCTTGTATTTGTACTGGAGTGTACAAAATGACACTGAAAAGTAATAAATATGTTTTGACTATATTGTGCAGTTATTTCAGAACAGTCTGTTTTGAAAGTCAAAGTGCATAAATTACGCACTTGAGGAAGAATACTTAAAATACCAGGTTACTACAAAATTTTTAATAGCGGTTGTGTTCCAGTCATGTTTCACATCATTTGGCTTAAAGTTGGGATTCTTTAGATCCTGTTCTGATTTGCTGTACCCTTTTCCCTAATTCTGAACTTGGGGAGTGCCCTCAAAATGCAGTCCACCTAAAGAATCCCACTCTTTGGTCGATTTCACCCAGATTATCTCCAGCCTTGACTCTTCTTGAGCTCCCAACAAGTGAGTTTAATTCTTGCCTTAACATGGCAAATTTTCTTAAAAGACGGCGAGGGAGGGGGGATCTTTCATCCTCCACTCTTCCCATTCTCAGTAGCTGACAGCATGGTTGCCCCAGTTGCTCAAGATCCAAATATTTTTGCTCTAATAGCATGTGCTTACCCATCACCAAGAACCACGGGTCTGCCTTCAGAAGTGTGCTTGACACTTGAGAGCTCCCTGCCCTGAGGTTTCCCACTCCAGCCCAGTCCTCAATCTTCTAAGCCAGAGGCAACCTCACCCTCCTGCCTTTTCATCTTGCTTCTAATGCCCGCCACACACACATGCACAGGCTGTCAGAGAAAGAAATCAAAAACTCCTTTGGCTTACATGTTCAAACCCCAGAGTATCACCATAATCTCATGTCAGGTTTCTCTGCTGTTTGTCCCTTGTTGGCTGCAGTGCCCCTTTTCCCCCGCCCCAGTGGTCTTCTCTTCCTCTGTCCACAAAGCTCTGGTTCCAGAGGTCAGTATAGCTGGCTGCCCAGTCGGTCTCATCTCAGAGGCCTGCCCTGACCGCCCCCCCCTCCCCCATCCAAATCAGTATCCCTAAGCCTGCATGCGGTTTTCTTCGGAAGTGTCTTGTGCAGAGTAAGCACTCCATAAATGTTTGTTGAATGAATTATGAGTGTTAAAGGGCTATGGACAGAGTCAATTTGCGAAGACAAGATTACTGAGTTTTTTCTTCAAGTTGTGATTTTGATCCTCACCATGAGAGACAAGAACAGCAATTAGCTTTTTTTCTTCTTTTCTAAGAAATCACTATTGACTTAGTTATCAAAACCTAACTCCAAACCCATCTTAATTGCTAGTGTTATGAAATGTTACTCTCAGATGATCAGTCAACTGAATCAGTAATAATCAGTCTCCTGTAGTACATTTGAGGAGTAAAGAATCCCCTGAGAGGCAAGGTGCTCTTTCTGATGTGATAATCACAGGGAGATGGACCGCCAGGAACTGTCTGCTGTAGGGCATGACTGACGGGGTTGGGGACTGGGTCCAGGTTTCACAAATGGCCTTAATGGGGCCATTTGTTTGGTTTAGATGATGCCTTAACTTCCAACTAGATGCTTGTAACTTTTAGGATGGGTGTAGGCCTACTACGTTCTAAGATGTGTCAATGGTAGAAAAATGTCCTTATTACATACACCCATCCTAGAGGACCCTGATGCTGGGAAAGATTGAGGGTAAGAGGAGAAGGAGGCAACAGAGGGTGAGATGGTTGGATAGCATCACCAATTCATAAATAGGAGTCTGAGCAAACTTCGGGAGATTGTGAAGGACAGGGAAGCCTAGCATGCTGCAGTCCATAGGTTGTAAAGAGTCAGACACAACCTAGCAACTGGAAAACAGTCCTAGAGGAAAACAACTGGAATGTGAGAATTCCCTGCTTTTGTGACTGGGTGTACCTTAGAAGGGCTTCCCCGGTGGGGATAGTGGTAAAGAGCACACCTGCTAGTGCAGGAGACACAGGTTCGATCCCTGGGTTGGGAAGATCCCCTGGAGGAGGGCACAGCAACCCACTCTAGTATTCTTGCCTGGAGAATTCCACGGACAGGAGCCTGGCAGGCTAGTCCATAAGATCGCAGAGTCAGACACGACTGAAGTGACTTAGCATGCACGTACTTTATAACTCCAATTCTGGGAGTTGATGATGGACATGGAAGCCTGGCGTGCTGCAGTCTACGGGGTCGCAAAGAGTCAGACATGACAGGGACTGAACCGAACTGAATTTCATAAATGGGCATCTCTTTCCTGTTTTAATGTGCCTACTGTTTAATTGCCCAATTTGACCAGCATATGTTGGTGTGTGATGATTGTAAGTTTTCTCATCCTATTTAGGTAGTTTAGGGTTTTTACCTTAGTGAAAAAGGCAGGATGCAAGAACAAGGTTTTTTGTATTACGTATTCCCATCACCTAGAACAATCGGCACGTAGAATGTGCTCAAGTATTTTTACATGAATGAATGAAATATACAACTTACATATTTCCTTTCTAGGATTGCCCAAATTTGTGTTTAATATTTAAGCATAATGCACTCATTTTTTAATTTTTTAAAGTTCATGATTAAAGAAAGATTGAGCAGTCATTCTGAAATAAGTCAACAAGCTGCTTCCTTAAATTTCATTTTTTTTTTCCACTTTGATACCTTGACATTTATCATGTTATGAGCTAAAACTGTTAAAGTGATAAGCAGAAGGCACTTCTGTGGTTGGAGAAGCTATAAGTTGTAAACTGTGAATACAGTCTCAGGTTCCACCCATATCTCTTTACCTGTTTCACAAGCACAAGTGTGCCAAAGATATGACGTAAAATACATGACAATGGAATTATAAGATAGCTGATAAGATATCCCCCAGTGCTTAACCAAAGTATTTGAAGAGCCAAAATATTCCTTCACAAACTTCAAAACAATGAACAAAGCACAAACCTGTTCTATAATCTTTGAAAGGTGATGGCTGGAGAGAAATGAAGACAGAAAATGTTGGTGGAGGTCAGCACATCTAGTCACCCCTTACTTAGGGTCCAGTCAGAAGTCACCCTGGGTATTTCCAAAGGCGGGAATGTGGAACTGGCGGACGATAAACCAAGGCAGGCCTAACTAGAGGATCCAGCAAGGCAGAGACCCAGGAGGATGCTCAGAGGGCAGCTCCTGCCCAGGAAAACATGAGTCCCTTGACTAAGCTGCCAATCAAGCAGGGTGGGAGAAACCCCACTTCCCCACCTCCCCTGCTTCAGAGCAGAGTTTTCGCAGAAGCAAGAGAGCCTGGCACACAAGCTCTGCAGCCCTGAGATGGGAAGACATGGGAGAAACAGGGGCTTGAGCACAGACAAGCAAATAACCAGCTTACCCTCCGATCTCACTAGCAGAACCAAGAGAAAGGGTGCCGATTTCAGCACCGTTTCCTGACAGGAGGTCATGGAGCACTCGTTTATGACGTTCTAAACAATGTTTGAGAAAAAGTGACCCAAGTGTTAACAGTTAGTGACTTGTTCAAATATAAGAATAGCAGACACTCCCGAACAAACCAGGGTCAGAGACCTCAAAGAAAGCAATAAATGACCAGATCTAACCAAAAGGTGAAGGGAGAAGGTGGTGGGAGCAACTGAGGGGTTGGGCCCCGATGACGGTCAGGTGATGTCAGAATAAGAAAATGGGAGGAAAGACAAGGGCAGAAGTTTTCTTAGGGAGACAACTTGGAGTCCCATCTGTAGAAATGTGCTCTATACTGGGCGGGTCAAGTGCCTGCTCCAGGGAAGACAATGAAGAAGGCATAAACAGATTGAAAATATAAATGCACAGAAAATTTAGAATTCAATGCAAAATGCTTAATAACTACAGAAATAGTTGCTATGAAGGAAACAAGGCAATAGTTTAGAGACCCACAGGGAGAGAGGTGAGGGGTTTTACACCACGGAGCCTGGAAAAGCCTCCCTAACAATGAGCTCTTGAGCTGAGATGTGAGGAAGGAGAATAGGATATAGCATGTCAGGCTCCACGTTACATCAGGGCTCAGTGACACTACACCAGAAGCAGTCCCGTACAATCTCAGTCACAAAGAAAGACTTTTTATCACCTCTGTCACTTTCAGTCCTGTTTGGGAAATACTGTTGTGGTGGTTGTAACATGCTGAAGCCAAGCTCAAGGCCCTGACTGTGCAATGATGCCCATTTATTCCCAACTCTATGTTGAATGACTTTTTATCAGCCACTCAGAATTGGCCAGTGATAGTATTGACACCATGGAAATGGGCTAACCCTCCAACCAGGCTTCACTCCCCCAGACCTATTTTAAGCATTCATTAGTGCACTGATTGATGAACATTACTGCCATACATGATGTCCAGTTAATAAATACATGGACAAGTCCCCTGGCCAGTCATCCCTGCCCTGGACACAACCAGAAGGAGGGCAGTGCGCAGGCAGCCCCACTGGACCATCTCTCAACCAGGACCAGCCACGTGAGGAAGAGAGGGGCTGCACTCAGTCAGTGAGGACTTTCACAGTCTCCATCAGTGACCTTAGGTAAACTGCACAGCGGGCCCTGGTGGCTCAGGGGTAAAGAATCTGCCTGCCAGTGCAGGAGATAAGAGTTCGATCCCTAGGTCTGGAAAAATCCCCTGGAGAAGGAACGACAACCCATCCCAGTGTTCTTGCCTGGGAAATCCCATGGACAGAGGAGCCTGGCAGGCTATAGGTCGCAATGAGTCAGACACAACCAAGCAATTAGACAACAATAACAACAAATGCAGGCCTCAGGAAAAGGGATGTGGATTGGGACATAGAGGCTTGCTTATAAAGCCCTTTAGAACTATTCCCTGGCAGCTCAGGGGTTAGGTCTCCATGCTTTCACTGCCTTTGTGTCCCCCCTTGATGCTGCTTCCAAGTTTGCACGTTTTTGTTTTTAACCATTTTCTTTAGCTCAGTGTTTGTCCACAGCAAGAATGGTTTGGGTGATGCCAGTGATAAACTTCAGGGGTGACACAGCCTTTGGCTCACGTGTTCCCATCACGCTCTGGGAGGATTCTCCTCCCCCCATGTGCATGTCCCCTGTGCCCCAGCCCCATGGGAGAAGGGCTCAGCCTCCACTTCAGGGCCCTTTCCAGTATCCCTGTTGTTACTTTCCGCGTTGTTTCTGACTCCTGCGCTCGTGTGAAACAGAAGAGGAATGTCATCTGGATGGAGACGGGAAAGCAAGCATTTGGAGGGCACACATGTTTCACACAGGTAACGTGCACACAGGTAGCATGTGCACACATGTAATGTGTGCACACATTTGGAGGGCACACATGTTACACACATGTAACAACCTAGAAAGAGGGAACCTGGGCTCAAGCCAGGCAGGTGCTTCCCAGTGGGATCCTCCCCCTGCATCCTCTCTGCTTCCTAATCCTCACTCATGTCCCTCACCTCGTCTGTAACCAGGTAAGGTTTACCATATTCTGTTTGGCTGGAGCCAGCAAGCTTATCCAGCAGGGAAAGTCACTCATTTTCATTGGCTGGAATCCAGCCCCCCAGGATCTGATTTGTCCACAAGCAGCACGCAGGCCCCAAGACCCACACAAGGACACACACCGTCCACATTCCTGAGTCTGGATGTTTTTTTTAAACACAACATATATCTGCATTTTTATTATTGAATTCCAAATGTCATCATTGGGAATGGATAAATTAGGGTATGACATCAACTGACTGTGACAGAGACCAATCAAAAGGGAAATTTCAAAAAAGGAAAAGAAATTATCTGACGCATAAAAGTGTGAGCTAATAAGACAGTCGGGACTTCCCGGGTGGCTCTAGTGCTAAAGAACCCACCTCCCAGTGCAGGAGACACGAGATGGGGTTCAATCCCTGGGTTAGGAAAGTCCCTGGAGAAGGACATGGCAACCCACTCCAGTATTCTTGCCTGGAGTATCCGATGGACGGAGGAGTCTGGTTGGACTACAGTCCGTGGGGTCACAAAGAGTCAGACATGATGGAAGCAACTTAGCACGCAGCACGAAATAAGACAGTCAGCTTCATAAAGTCATCTGAAGTCCAGCTCCCTCTGGGTATGACTTCACAATCCCTATGGACTGTCTCTCATTTAGGTAGTACAAGATGGCTGACCGCCAGGCTTTGTTGTTGTTGTAAACTATTTTCTATTGGGGTATAGCCGATGATCACTGTTGTGATGGTTTCAGGTGAGCAGTGAAGGGCTGAGTCTGGATATTGACACTGGGACCATGCTTGGCCCCTCTTCTCACACATCCCAGTAATGCTTGTGACTTTTTATTTTGAAAAACAGCAAATTTATGAAACATGAAGAGGACTGTTCACTGAACACCTGTGTGCTGCCTTTGGGAGTCACTCACAAGGTCACTGCCCTGTCCCCTCCCTCCCCCCTAAACCACCCCACAGGCAGTAGTAGACACTGTAGCACTTTCCTTTACACACTCTTCCACAAATAAGGATATTACAGTACATAACCAGATAACATTGTATCACAAGAACAGATACAATGTGGTGGAGTTTGGGAGCAAAGGAAAATTAGAGAAATATCCATACAGGGGTCAAATCAGAGCCCCTTTGGCTTTGCCCTGTAGAAGTCAGTTTTCAGAATCATTCTCTACAAGCATACTTGAAAGTTTTACAAGAATCTTCTTTTGCAGTCATAGTGATAGTGTCAATCATTCAGCTGTGTCAGACTCTTTGGGACCCCATGGACGGGGCTGTAGCCCACCAGGCTCCTCGGTCCATGAAATTCTCCAGGCAAGAATACTGGAGTGGATTGCCATTCCCCTCTCCAGGGGATCTTCCTGACCTAGGGATTGAACCTGGGTCTCTTGCATTGCAGGCAGATTCTTGACCATCTGAGCCACCACCGAAACAGTTACGGGAGGGAAACTGCACCAGACTTAGGATGTTCTTAGACACTCAGTCGTGTCCGACACTTTGGGACCCCATAGACTGCAGCCCACCAGACTCCTCTGTCCGTGGGGATTCTCCAGGCAAGAATACTGAAGAGGGTTGCCATGCCCTCCTCCAGGGGATCTTCCCAACCCAGGGATCGAACCTAGGTTTCCGCATTGCAGGCGGATTCTTTACCATCTGAGCCACCAGGAAAGCCCACAGCAGTACGAGATCTGCGTGCTGCGGGCTGGGCTGCCCGGCTGGTGACACTAGGTGGCAGTATTGGGCTTTATTCAGGCATATCGGCCGAGCAGGCAAGAAGCTCCCCAGACTTCAGGGCTGGGGTGAGAGAGAAGGTCGTTATGCTTTCAAATAGCTGCAAGAACTGTGAGCGGACACTGAAGAGACAGGAATTTATTTTAATGAACACAATTCTTCTGGGAGGATATTGGGTGAGCGCTCCCTGGGAGTCTGACTTACTGAATTCAGATCCAGGCTCTCGGACGTCCCTGGTGGGCCAGTAGTTAAGAATTGCCTGTTAGTGCAGGGGACACAGGGATTTGATCCCTGGTCGGGGAAGATCCCACGTGCTGCAGGGCAACAAAGTCCGTGGGCCTCAACTCCTGAGCCTGCACTCTAAGAGCCGGTGCTCCAAAATGAGAGAAGCCAGTGAAATGAGAAGTCCGTAATCCAAAACCACATATTCAGGGCAGAACGGCACAACCTCAGAGAGACTGAGTTTTTATGTATTTGTGGCCTCACTCCCTCAGCTTGAGGAATGAACTCCACAAAGGCAGGGCTTGTGTGTGTCTGTTTCCTGCAGGGTCCCCAGCCCCTAGAATAGGACCTGGCATGTAAGAGTTTAATCAATAAAGTTTGATTGAATGAGTGAACCCTCCACCTCTTAGCTGGAAGCAATCACAGCTATGGTAAATTCTTTGCCCTTATCTGAGCTCTCCTCCTCCCATTGAATCTGATGGTTCTGGACCTGTTGGAATGGTAAACAGTGCTCACAACAATAGCTCAAATTTGCCTCCACTGAGATGCTTGCCTTATGTACAGCAGTTCCTTTGTTGTTTTTGGTTATTTCTTTGACTGTAAGTTTACTGTTTGGTGTTTAAATCATAGGGTTGGAGTTTTCAGAGCTGGAAAACACCCTTGAGGCACTATTCTAGTGCCCCTATGGACAAACCACTTAGCTGTTCACTTGGAGATGAGCAGATTAGGGTAGAGCCTGGGAACAAAGGAGAAAATTTATCTGAGCAACATGGATACTTCAGGAAGGATGTGCTGTTGCCGGAAGCCGCCTGCCTACCCCCTCTATCTACTCTCGATAAAGCTAAAGGCTGTGGCTGGCAGGGTTCAGGTCTAGTCACCTATCACCCACTCTAATCACAAAAGTGAGCTTGACTGTCAAATGTGCCAGTACCCCTGGGCTGGAGACTGGTTTGGAGGAGAAAGAAACTGTGCTAACCGGAAACAGGAGAAGGAGAGGGAGGGAAAAGGGGGTCATTTGATGAGAGTGCCAGCAAGTAGGTGGGGCAGGTCAGGAGTCTAGGGGGACAGCAGCCCAAAGTGGAGAGTGATCCATTTATACAGAAAGATGCCAGCCAGGGGCTGATGGCAGGACCAGTCCTCAGGGATGGGAGCCCAGATGAACTAGGAATAATGGCTAGATCACAGGCAAGGACACCAGCGTCTAGCTCAACAACCATGAACACTTAATGCCTTAAGACCAGGGGAGCGAGGGTCCTGGCTTGCAAGAAACTCACAGTGTGGTTTAGGGCTAGGCTTTCTGTTCTCAGAAAGGGTCTGGATTGGAAGATGAAGAAACTAAGGTGGCTGTGTTCCAAGAGGATATCGTGGACAAGCTGAGACTCAGCTTGGAGGTTCTATTCAAACCAGGAATGTGTGCATTTGTTTCCTCCTCAGTCAGGTCTTCATTTTTGCCATCCTGTCAAGAGAAAGCATGATGGGGATGAGCAAACTGAGCTCGTTAGTTATTTTTGCGTAAGTGACTGCTCAGGGCGTTGCATGTCTCTTCTCATTCACCTGCCCATGTAGTGATGTGTGATTGGGGGTTAGAGCAGGTCTGTGAATGAGACCAGAATGCCTCCTCCTCTTCACTTTCTCTGACATGGAACTACATCGAAAAGGCTGCCTCCAGCAGCCCTCCTGCCCTTTTTCATATCTCCTTCCATCTTTGGCTTAAACCGGTGATACCAGTTTAATCCCAGTTGCGCAGCACTGCTGAGAGTCAGACGCACCTACGAGTTAGCAGAAAGGAGTGTTCTCACCGAGGGCTCTGGAAGGTCTGGCAGCACCAGCAAGGGTGGCTTCAGGGCCCACATACAAGCTGTGACATCTGTTGGTAAAGGGTGACATTCTTCTTGCCCATTCATGAGGAAATACTGAGCTCCTTCTCGTATGCCAGAAAATGTCCCAGGTATTTGGGACACATCACTGAACTCAAGATTCCCTGGCCTGCGGACATGCGCACTTCCACTGGGAAGCAGACGCTAAACGGTAAACATCGTTGTTCTTGTTGTTGTTGTTCAGTTGCTAAAGCCGTGTCCGACTCTCTGTGACCTGGTGGACTACAGCACGCCAGACTTCCCTGTCCTTCACTATCTCCCGGAGTTTGCTCAAACTCATGTCCGTTGAGTCAGTGATGCCATCCAACCACCTCATGCTCTATTGCTCCCTTCTTCTGTCTTCAATCTTTCCCAGCATCAGGGTTGTTTCCAGCAAGTCAGCAATTCACATCAGGTGGCCAAAGTATTGGAGCTTCAGCTTTAGCATTAGTCCTCCCAATGATACTTAAGTAAATTACACAGTGAGTTAGAAGGTGATAAGTGGTAGGAGTAAAGCAAAAGCAGAACAGGGTAAGAACATCCAGATGGATGTGTAGTGCACAGTGTCATTAAAAAGATTTTTTTAATTAAAAAATTTTTGAGGGGCCAAGAAGCATGTGAGGTCTTAGTTCCCCATCTAGGGAAACTCAAACTCATGTTTGGCCACCTGATGCAAAGAGCTGACTCACTGGAAAAGACCCTGAGGCTGGGAAAGATTGAGGGCAACAGAAGAAGTGGGCAACAGGGGATGAGATGGTTGGATGGCATCACTGACTCGATGGACATGAGTTTGAGCCCATGGCTCCTGCAGAGGAAGCTCCGAGTCTTAACCACTGGACTGCCTGGTAAGTCCCCTGTTTCTGCCATTTTGAATAGTGTGTTGGAGGTCAGCATGGTTGGCGGGAAACACAGAGTCGAGATTTGGAGGACAATGAGCTGGCCACGTCTGGGGGGGACATCAGGAAGAGTAAGCTGCTGTGAAGGCCCGCTGGTAGAGCAGGCCTGGGTGCGGTGGGTGGAGTGATCAGCAGGGGAGACTAGCAGGAGGCGAGGTTGGGTGAGTGGCCAGATCCAGGCCACAGAGGGCCCGGGAGGCCTCGTGAGGACTTTGGCTTTATCTCCGAGTGAAACAGGTCCACAGGAGGGTTTGGTCAGAGCACATCATGCTGCCATCTTCAAGTGCTGTGTGTTGAGAACACCTGAATGGAGGTGGTGTAGCAGGAGAAGCATGGCTCTTGGGAGCTACTGCGGTGGTCCAGGCTTGAGATGCTAAGGCTTGGCAGAGACAGGACACAGGGTTCTGGGAGGACCAGGAAGGTGGCCAACCGAGATGCTTGATGGAACGGATGACAGTTTGAGAGGGGAGGGGTCAGGGTGACCCCAGGGTTCTGGGAAGAATCAAGGAGTGTGGTAGGGAGGTTTCTGGCTGCGGACGATGCAGAGTCACTGTGGGTGCCCGCCGCGCTGGCCACTGTGATCTGGTGGAAGGACCCCTTTACCCCACTCAGTCCTCGGGGCCCTCAGGCGGCTCAGAGGAGCAGTGATGTTGGCCTCCTGGGGGGGGTCCTCTAGGAAAGGCCCGGGGAGGTGCCAGGGAGGGGTTTCTGTCTTGGGCAGGCGAGGGCAGGGGTGTGACCATGGGTGCAGCCTCACTGGGACCTAGGTCCTCTGGGGGTGGAGGGACCCCAGTGGGGCAAGGACGCAAAGAAGCACCAGGGACCTGCCGAACGCATCAGACGAGGTCATGCGCCAGAAGAGCCCGCCTTTGTTTTGCGGGCTTCCCTGGTGGCTCAGACGGTGAAGCGTCTGCCTACAATATGGAAGACCTGGGTTCAGTCCCTGGGTTGGGAAGATCTCCTGGAGAAGGAAATGGCAACCTACTCCAGTATTCTTGCCTGGAAAACCCCAAGGATGGAGGAGCCTGGTAGGCTACAGTCCATGGGGTTGTAAAGAGTCAGACACGACCAAGCGACTTCACTTTGCTTCGTGAGCCCTTTATGGACCCCTGGCGGTCAGATCCCAACACGAGGTGAGGTAGGCTGGCAGCCGTGCAGTCAGAGGAGGCAGGGCAGATGGCGCTGTGCCTCCTTGGCTACTGACTGTCCCTCTCTGTGCCCTGGACCGAAGCTCCCCCGGCCCATCGGAGGCACAGCCAGCACTCAGACCGCAGGTCTGGGGCCGTGCAGCTCACGTCCACTGTCTTGGCGCCTCCAGTGACCCCAACCCTCACTCTCTGAGCCCCTGCGGAGTGGGGAGCAGATCTTAAGGCCACCGGACAGGCATTCCCTGGCCCACCGACGGCTGGAAGAAGGGCTGAACAAAAACGGATTTCATTGTTGAGGTGAAGAGACCAAGTCCGTGTTTTTCTTTACTTCTGCTCCAACCACTGAACAGAGTCCAACCAGCTGATTGTTTCTCAGGAGGAACCAAGCCTGCCTTGTCAGAGGGTCGGGGGGCCTCGGGGGTTGGGGGTGGGGCGGTAAGGAGATGGGACTCCAAGAAAGAAAGGCCTCTTCTGTGGGAGTCGTGGAGGAGGGGGGAGTCACATGCAACTTCTATGTATGGAAGCCTCTAGAGGCCCATTGAAAAGATAGGCAGGTAGAAGGGAAGCCAGGGAGCACATAGAAGTCAGGGCCCCCATTCTGCCCCCTCCCCTTCCCTTCTCCCCCTTCTCCCCATCCTCAGACCCAAGGGACCCCTCCTCCTCCGGTTAATAAGCTCCTCTAACCTCTTCTCTGTGGGGAGGGGGCTGGGCCAGCCAGCAGTGCTAAGGTGTGAAGTCTGACCACACTGTCATAACCCTGGTTTATAGAAGGTGCTGGAAACTTATGTTGAACCTTCACCACCCACCGCCCCCCCGCCTCTGCCCCAGCTGCTCTGCCAGGTGCCAAATAAATATTTGGGAGGAACAGTTTCCTTTCTGCAGAAGGGGGCCCCTTTCTTGGTCCTGGGTGCTCTCTGATGTGTGGGGTGGTGGCACGGGGTCAGGCTGCTGCCTGGGCCCCTACCTTGGGGGTGAAGGCCCTTCGCCAAAGGCTGGGGGTGCTGGACAGGGGGGTTCTCCTTGAGAACCTGCTCAGGGGGCACTAAGGTCCTAGAGGCTCCTCAGGGACCGTGAGGCTGTGGCCTCTGCCTCGGGGAGCTGCCTGAACGCCTGTCCTGTGGGGAGAAGGGCAGCCTCTAGGTGGACCTGGTGCTGGGGTTCCACACCGGAAGCCCAGGCCTGGGCGTCTGCTCTTGTGTGCTCTCACCGAGGCCTTCTAACACCCCTCGGGTCCCCAGGTGTGACAGCGATGGACTCGTGTGTCTCACCACACAGAGACTTCCCTGTTCTAGGATGCCCACCTCGCACCTCTGCCACCAGCTCTGTGATCAGGGCGTGGGGGTGCGGGTGCTGCAGTCCAGCTGGGGGACAGCTCTTCTGTCCCTGCCAGACCTTCACCAGGCTGTGTGGTGTCCAGCCCTGGGCTCTGAAAGCCCAGGCTGTGCCAGGCAGGGCAGAGCACTGGAGAGGATCTGGAATGACTCAGGTAAGGAGAGGTTCGGGTCGTGACTTCCTGTGGTCCCCAGGCAGGTGGAGGGACATCACCAGAGGGATTGTGCTGAACCGTCCCGTGACTCAACTAAGGATGCTCCGAGGGGAAATGAGACCGGACTGTCGCGTGTGTAGGTTTGGCAAAGGAAGACTTTCCAGCTGGGAGGGTCTCTGAGCCCTAGGAGGGCTGCCGAAGGGCATGGGGACTCCTGGGCGGCAGTGGGGAAGACACGGTGGGAGTGCAGAGCTCTCCTCCAGCCTGGGGCGGGTCAGGGATCTGAGTTCACAAAGAACTGGGTTCGGGGGAGGGAGAACCCTCAGCAGACAGCTGAGACACGGGCATGTGCAAAGTGTGCAAGGCAGCTGCTTGAGAGTCAATGCTGACACTTTCTGACTCAAAGGAGGAGTGAGGAATCCGAGTTCTGTGATGATGGCTTAATTAGACACCCTCTGAGCCTTGAACAGTCACTGTCGCCAGTGACACCCGAGAGGACCTGTGGATGGGGCCTGATATTTCTTCCAGGGGCTCGTAGGTACCTGATTCAACATGAGCTCTGGAAGCCTTCTGCTGATGCCAGATGAGGTCTGCACTCAGCAACGTTGCAGGATCAGGGCTGGGAGCGTTTATTTTTGTAGAAAACTGAATCGGGGTTGGACGTACAACCAGAAGACGGTGACGTATCTAGGCTGGAGCTGGGAAAACCTCCCCCATGTCCGGAGCCTTCTTGTGGCGTCTCCTCCCTCAGAGTTTATTTGGGGCGGTGATGCTGCAAGTTCTCAGACTTTGCACAAACCTCCTGTATTTTGTGGCCCTCATGCATCAAGCTTCCAGAAATTTGTATTAAAGCCAGCCTGCATTTACAGTATTGGAGGGTTGCCATCTGCTCTGAGTTCTCCTGTAGTCCGAGCAGCTTGCCTGGAGAAATTTGGGTTTGGGAGAGTTGAAGGTAGGACCCTGCGATAAGCTTCCAGACCTGCAGTCATTTGGTGAGAGCTTCTCCCTTGTTAAGGATGGATTTACTGCTCAGAAGCACTCAGAATATACAATAGGTGTCCTCTCTGGCTCTTCCCCATTGAGCTACCCAGCTCACTCCCTCACCTCCCCCAGACCTTACTAAGATGTTCATTTGTAGAGAGGTATCCCTTGGTTGGGCTTCCTCAGCTGGTAAAGAATCTGCCTGCAATTGCAGAAGACCTCAGTTTGATTCCTGGGTTGGGAAGATCCCCTGGAGGAGGGCATGGCAACCCACTCCGGTATTCTTGCCTGGAGAATCCCATGGACAGAGAAGCCCGTTGGGGTGGGGGGGTGCTTTGTGCAGCTACAGCCTAAGGGGTCGCAGAGTCAGATACGACTGAGCGACTAAGCACAGCACAGCATCCCTTGGTTACTCCTGACAGTGGCTCATGGCTCCCTGCTTCCCTCCTCGCTCTGTTCTTCCACCTGAGTACTTGCTACCACCTGGCATCTCCTTATGTTAGTCAGCTGTGTTTTGCTGTCAGTCTGCCTTCATGAGAATGCAAGTTCCAAGAGATATTTGAGTTCCTCGCTGTCTCCGTGATCTGGTCCAGTTCCTGGCATAAGGTACCTGCTCTGTTAATACTTGTTGAGTGCATGCCTGCCATGCTCAGCTGTGTGTACCCACCTTCACCGTGTGACTCCATTCACTAGGCTGTCCTCTTTGCTCTTTTTCATCTACCAAGTCCTGTCTTTGCTTTAAAGCCCAAGTCAGTACCAATGTCTTCCTGGTCCTTCTCCTGGTTTTATGTTCTCAAGAGTATTAGAGTTCTTCCGCCCACCCCACCCCACCCCCACCACTCCTGGCAGGAGTTACAGAGTTAGAATCAAATACGGAAACCTGAATGTTTTTCTTTCTTCTTGGTCTCTGCATATGCGCTTAGTTGCTTCAGTTTTGCGTGCTCACTGGTAACCCACCGGGCTCCTCTGTCCATGGGATTCTCCAGGCAAGAATACTGGAGTGGGTTGCCATGCCCTCCTCCAGGGGATCTTCCCAACCCAGGGATCGAACCCACCTCTCTTACGTCTCCTGCATTGGCAGGCGGGTTCTTTACTACTAGCACCACCTGGTCTAATCAGCCTCACAGCTACTCAGTGACACTTTTAGCTCCAAGAGATGCTTGGTTGTTCCTGAAACTATGAATGTTTATATGCCAACAAAAGGCTAAGTTGGGGTGAGGCAGGGTCAGCTTCTGAGTTGACTGTGTGGACATAAAGAAAGGAGAGAAAACCATTTGGTCTTTAGGCTGATTAACACTGTTAAAGGGTGCTTTGGGTGGATTCAATCGGCCTGGTGCTACTGGAAGTAAGGAATATATTTTCTTGCTGGTTTTCACTGCATTAGATCATGTTGTTTTAACCCAAGGGCCTCAGGAAGTGCAGGGTAAATTAAAACACTCAATCAAGTTTAAAGAAAAAAAAAAAAGGACCTTAAATGGAGTTATGGTTGATTGTGCCACAAATGTTAAAGTTCAAGTTGACATTCCAGCCTGAGCTCGTAATGTTATTACTGAGGACCCCGTAGCAGGGGGAGGGAGAGAGGGGGTATCAGACTTCAACACACCGGTCGTGACTTCTGTTACTTTAGAAGAAAATGAACCTTGTGATAACCTAACTCTTCTGTGTTTATTTATTTTCTCGCCTGTTCAAAGGTCAGTCCAGGCTGGACAGCAAGGGTCTATATACTTTGCCTTTGCCATTTGCTCGGGGGGCCTCAGCTGGTGGAGCAGAAGTGCCTTAGGGGAAAACTGCATTCCCTCTGGCCCCTGCTCTGGCCACCCCATCTCTGCAGCACTGGCTGACTTGGGGTGGGATGGGTGGTCCTGTAGCCTGGAGGACATGCATACCAGAGACTGTAGCATCTGGCACTATCTCTGCATGCTGTTGACCCGGGAACACACACGGCGAGTCTGCAAAATCTCAGTTCAAAGACTGACAGTAAACTATTGCCTGTGGAATGAACCAGTCCCAGTGACACCACTGTGTTTGGGGAACTGGACTTTTCAAAGATAGCAGGTTGCCTTTGGGCATAATTAAGGGTGGGAGAAGTCTGTGATAGCATCTGCCTGGTTCTTCTCCCTTCATCCTCATCCTCCTGGTCACGGTCCATCCTCAAATGTCAGCCCCTGTTGTTCAGTTGCCTGGTCGTGTCCGACTATTTGCGACCCCATGGACTGCAGCACGCCAGGCTTCCCTGTCCATCACTATCTCCAGGAATTTGTTTCAACTCATGTCCACTGAGTTGATGATGCCATCCAACCATCTCATCCTCTGTCACCCCTTTCTCCTCCTGCATTCTATCTTTCCCAGCATCAGGGTATTTTCCAGTGAGTCAGCTCTTCACATCAGGTAGCCAAAGTATTGGAGCTTCAACTTCAGCACCAGTTCTTCCAATGAGTATTCAAGGTTGATTTCCTCTAAGATTGACTGGTTTGATCTTGCAGTCCAAGGGACTCTCAGGAGTCTTTTTCAGCACCACAGTTTGAAAATTATCAATTCTTCCGCACTCTGCCTTCTTTATGGTCCAGCTCTTACAACTGTATGTGACTACTGGGAAGACCATAGCCTTGGCTATACTGACCTTTGTTCGCAAAGTGATGTCTTTGCTTTTTAACTCACTGTCTAGGGTTGTCAACACCTTAGAATATAGTAACTGATCTTTATGGCTTATGGAACAGCCTCTTGGGTGATATTTAGTTAATCTTCGTGACGTTCCCAGGTGGCAGGAATTGTCATCATGACCTCTGTTTGGTCAACAAGAGAACAGAGGGAGACTCTGAAGCAGGAAACACACCTAGGCCTCACTTCTCAGATCATATGACCCAGGCAGCACACAGCCCCTGCCCAGAGCCCTCGGAGTCCCAGGGTCAGCCTCACCAGACAAGGGCAGCGTAACAAGGAAGCCAGATGCATCTTCCACGATGGGCATTGTTTCAGGTGCTTGGCACACAACACCTCATTCTTCTTCCCAATAGCCTTATAAAGTAGCTATTCTATTCTCATTTTTAAAATAAAAAAAATAAAGGCTTAGGAAGACATGAAGACTGCCACCAAGTGTATGACAGACAGCTCCGTTAAACCCATCTTTATTAAAAACAACAACAACAACAAAACCTGGAGGAATCACAACCCCAGTGTGGCGTTGCCAGGAGGCAGGTGGCGTTTCGAGTCCAGAGTGCACCTGTCCACAGCCCCCGAACCCTGGGGAAGAAAGGCTTTGGGTGGATATAGGGCCAGGAGGTTTATAAGCAGAAAAGCACCCCGGCTGGACCGTTAACTCAAAAGCCAGCGATTTGCATCTCAAACCAATGAAGTAGTTGAAGAAGAGGTGTAGGTGCTGCCAGGTTTAGGTGAGAAGCTCGCTGGCTGAGTGCGTGAAACCCAAGCTAAGGAGACATCAAGGCAGAGACCCACTGGCAACTCTGGATTTCTAGCAAACTCAGTTTGCTGGAAATCATTTTTCCAAAACCTTAGTACATTTTTGTCAAACACTTATTTTAGTAATTTTTTTTCTCCTTTTCTTATGGCTGTTTGCACCCCAGTCCACACACAGACCAGCCTTTGCCCTTCTCTGCTTGGCCACTGCCTTCCTTCTAGGCCCAGCCCGTCTCTTGCCTACTGGGACTGGGAGGCTAGTGATCCAACTTTCAGGTGGGCCAGAAAGCCATCGATAGCTGTCCTTCTCTTTGCCCTTAGAACCTTGTCACAGGGCCTCAGGCTTGCTGGGACAGGAGTCTGATGGTCAGACTGACTGCTCAACTCTCATGGCACTAGTCAGAGCTCATGCCCCCACCCCACCCTGTACCAGCCTCACAGCATCGCTAATAAGAGATCCAGGGCCCCGTGACAGGTGAGAACCCTGGGATGAAGGGGTAAGGATTTTTTATGGTATTGATGATCAAGTACTTTTAATTTATTATTTTTCTAATTTTTATTTGAGTGTAGTTGATTTACAATGTTGTGTTAGTTCCAGGTGCACAGCAAAATGAATCAGTTAGACATAGACATATGTGCGTGCGAAGGTGCTTAAGTTGTGTATGACCCTTTGTGACCCTATAGACTATAGCCCGCTAGGTTCCTCTGCCCGTGGGATTCTCTAGGCAAGAATATGGGAGTGGGTTGCCAAGCCCTTCTCCAAGGGATCTTCCCAACCCAGGGATCAAAGTGGTGTCTCTTTACGTCTCCTGCACTGGCAGGGGGATTCTTTACCACTCGTGCCTGGTTTGGGTCATGAGTCCCTCTTCCACTGCCTTTCAGCTTTTTGATATGATCAAAGATGGGATCACTAGGAACTACAGTTTCCTTTTCTGAAAACAGGGATAATAATATCTCTTTTCTATGTATCACAGGGTAGTCAGGATGAAAAAAAGAAGTACAGCAGAGCTCTTCAAAAACTGCAAACCACTATATTAGTTATCACTATATTCTCCTCTGAGACTAACCCCAGGAGACAAGTTGTAGGTTATTTGGAAACCTGTTGGCAGTTGCAGGTCTTGACATCTATCTGGAGGAGCCCCTGTCTTGTTGGTAGAGCAGGTGTACAATCCCTCAGCCATCTTTCAACACATCTCCTGAGGACAGGGGGCAGTACTTGGTGTCTCTATGAAGCTCAAGGCCAAAGGTTCTCAAAGTGTGGTCCCCAATCAGCAGCATCAGCGCCACCCGGGAACTAACTAGAAATGCAGATTCTCAGGCCCCATCTCTGACCTACTGAATCAGAAACCCATTAATCTGCTTTAACAAGCCTTCCAGATAATTTTCACACTTGTTCATGTTTGGGAACCAGGCACTTGATCTTGGAGCTGCTGTAGAGGCCAAGAACAAGGGCCTTACCTTTTTTAAAAAAAGTATACTGCAGTGTTAGTTGATTTACAATGCTGTGTTAATTGCAGGTGCTGGCTAAACAATTCAGCTATACATGTACATATATCCACTCTTTTAAGATTCTTTTCTCATACAGGTTATCATAGAATATTGAGTAGAATTCCCTATGCTATATGGTAGGTCCCTGTTGGTTGTATATGCTGCTGCTGCTGCTAAGTTACTTCAGTCGTGTCCGACTCTGTGTGACCCCATAGACGGCAGCCCACCAGGCTGCCCCGTCCCTGGGATTCTCCAGGCAAGGACACTGGAGTGGGTTGCCATGTCCTTCTCCAATGCATGAAAGTGAAAAGTGAAAGTGAAGTTGCTCAGTCGTGTCTGACTCTTCGTGACCCCGTGGACTGCAGCCCACCAGGCTCCTCTGTCTATGGGATTTTCCAGGCAAGAGTACTGGAGTGGGGTGCCATCACCTTCTCCTTGGTTGTATATAGTAGTATGTATATGTTAATCCCAAGCTCCTAATTTACTTCTTCCTACCTTTCCCCTTTCGTAACCAGAAGTTAGTTTTCAAAATCTGTGAGTCTATTTGTGTTTAGTAAATAAGTTCATTTATATCATTTTAAAATAAGATTCCACTTAAGAGTGGTAGCCTGTGTTATTTATTTCTCTCTCTCTGAAGGCCCACCCTCCTCCCGCTTGCCAGCCTATTACTGGCCCTCCACAACATGAGCAGGCATCACAGGGAAGGTTTGTGGAATTCTAGAGCCTAGAGGGACTCCAGAAGCCAGTTTTCAGGTTGGCTTATTCTGTAGCTGAGGTTCTGCAACCCCACGGGGCTTAGTGAGAGCGGATCCAAACCCAGACCCAGAGCTGGGGTCAAGGTGATGCTCAGCAGGGCTCCCACTGTCTCTCCTGCATCCACACCACAAAGTTCCATGCACCTGCTACTCAGAGGAGGAGGGAAGCTGGGTCCCTGGAGGGCAGGGCCCCTGGGGTGATCTGGGCTGTGTTCCTTGATGGCCTGGAAGATGATGTCATCTCCAGGAGTGACTGTGTGTGGGGAGGGTCCTTCCATTCTCCTGAAGATGGAATCTGGTGTGGACCTTGGTCAGAGCCCTGAGGGGTCCCTTCCCTGGAGGCCTCTTTCCTTGTGGGCGTGAGCATCCTGGCTGGTGGGAAGGCTGTGATTCTCACTGCTGCTGTTTATGTATGGAATGATGCCAAGGTCAGGGTCAGGGTCGGGAAACATTTTCTCCAGGAGAAGGCCAAGGTCGGACAGAGCTGAGGAAGATTGCAAATAAAACCCAGCATCAGGGAAGAGAGTCACTGCCAGCTACCTAAGCTGGCTGGTTTCTGCAACGAAAGTTGAAATTCTAGAATGACAGAAAAACTTCCCAGAAATCCTTACTTTAGGCTCCTAGGAAGTAAGGGAAGTCTGAGAGTAATGGTGATTCAATTAACTCGTAAACAGCCTGATTCTCAGGAGCAAAAGTTATCTCTTTTCCTTTTCCCCTCTCCCTCAAATTTCTCCTTTGGTCCAGAGGTAATTTGACCTCTTAATAACGTCAAGATGTTTCTATGGAATCACAGAACACCAACAATTTCATCCCACACCCTGGTTCAAGGAGAAGTCTACCACAATTTACCAGTGACTGCAATGTCCGGGAATAACTTTCCAGCTTTGAGACGGCCCTACAGTAATGCCCTGAGCCCAGAGTCTCTGTGCAGCTGCTTGGCCCTGGGGTGGGGGGTGGGTGGGCATCGAACTGCCTCGGTTTCCTCAGCCCTAAAGTCAGAAACTGGAGTGATCATTTTTACGATTAATTTTAAAGGTGGCTGACAAGGCCTCATATAGCTCTTAGGACACAGAGGAACTGTTCGATTAATTTGATCAGTCTAGACTGGTGACTCACGTGGAGTTGGAGGGCAAATTACCCTGTTAGTTTCTTGGCTTTGATCTCAACCCAAATGAGAGTCAGGTTGCCAGGTCACATGAGGGGGTGTAGCCCCCAGCTGCTTCCTCCAACACTGCCACCTCAGTACAGAATCAGGATGGTCCGTCACCTTTCTTTGTTTTTACATGAATCAGGTATGGAGGATGGCTTTGTTTAATTCATCTGCTTGGAGGTTTTCTGTTTGCTTTCAAAAGCTGAAGCTGGCCAAAACAGCTTGTGGGCTTGTAGGAACAATGCACGCATTTAGAACTTAGAGGTTTGGGGCGATGCCTCTCCTGGATTCTGTTCGGTAAACACATTTCCATCACAAATATGAAAAAAACAAGAAATGAACCAGGGTCACCCAGAATATGAACTCCTCCTCAGGAAGCGCCCTGGGTTGTGGTGGGAGACACAGGCTCTCGGAGGAATTTGAAAACCAGGTTATGGAAATGGGCCTCATCGCACCTGGACCTGCTGCTATCATCACCTTTCCTGGTCTCATGCACAAAGGAGCTTGTTCGTTATTGTCTGAAGCCCTATGAAGCTTCTGGAACAGGGCTCACAGCCGTCTTACTGACTTTACCGCGTGATAGTGAGACAGGGTCGTTGAAATACTGGGTCTCAACTTCCCCTAGAATGATCTGGCTTCCCGTGTCAGTAGCAAAGCGCAGCCCATCTTCCCAGGTGGGCGCGCTGCTTCACTCTCGCCACTAGAGGGCGAGAGAGACCCACACCCAGGCCCAGGCCCGTTCTGTCCGGCCAGAGAGGACACCCCTCCGAGAGGGGAAAGCTGCACAACAGTGACATTTAATTCTCTGAAAAACAAACGTGACAATGGTTGTGCAAGTTCCAGTGTTGGGTTAGGAAAAAAGGGTCACCTGGTGCGGTTTTTTAATACTTTTTTTTAAAACATTTTGTTCCCCATTCTCTAAAGAGTTGAAGACATTATTTTAAATAATTTGTACGATGCATGTGTAAGAATCAAACGTGTGATAAAGGAGTGGCTGGTGACTTAGGGCAAAGGCCCTATTCCCGGTTTTGATACTCTGGCCCTAGGGCCCCAAGATGCAAGCTGGTTCCATTCTCGTTTCTGGAGGATCTGGTCCCAGAAACATCTCAAGGGAGACTTTTCAAGAATTTAAAGTAACATGTTACAAATGAACTTATCTATGAAACAGAAACAGACTCACATAGTGAACAGAGGCTGTGGTTGTGGGAGCCCGGTTAGGAGGATGGGGGAGGGGAGATGGACTGGGAGTCTGGGATTAAGCAAGTGCAAACTGTTACATATAGCATGGATTAAACAACAAGGTCCTGCTGTTTCAATTCAGTTCAATTCAGTTCAGTCGCTCAGTTGTGTCCGATTCTTTGCGACCCCATGAATCGCAGCACGCCAGGCCTCTCTGTCCATCACCAACTCCCGGAGTTCACTCAGATTCACGTTCATCAAGTCAGTGATGCCATCCAGCCATCTCATCCTCTGTCGTCCCCTTCTCCTCCTGTCCCCAATCCCTCCCAGCATCAGAGTCTTTTCCAATGAGTCAAATCTTCTCATGAGGTGGCCAGAGTATTGGAGTTTCAGCTTTAGCATCATTCCTTCCAAAGAAATCCCAGGGCTGATCTCCTTCAGAATGGACTGGTTGGATCTCCTTGCAGTCCAAGGGACTCTCAAGAGTCTCCTCCAACACCACAGTTCAAAAGCATCAGTTCTTCGGCGCTCAGCTTTCTTTATGGTCCAACTCTCACATCCATACATGACCACTGGAAAAACCATAGCCTTGACTAGATGGACCTTAGTCGGCAAAGTAATGTCTCTGCTTTTGAATATGCTATCTAGGTTGGTCATCACTTTCCTTCCAAGAAGTAAGCGTCTTTTAATTTCATGGCTGCAGTCACCATCTGCAGTGATTTTGGAGCCCCAAAAAATGAAGTCTGACACTGTTTCTACTGGTTCCCCATCTATTTCCCATGAAGTGATGGGACCAGATGCCATGATCTTTGTTTTCTGAATGTTGAGCTTTAAGCCAACTTTTTCACTCTCTTCTTTCAGTTTCATCAAGAGGCTTTCCAGTACCTCTTCACTTTCTGCCATAAGGGTGGTGTCATCTGCATATCTGAGGTTATTGATATTTCTCCTGGCAATCTTGATTCCAGCTTGTGTTTCTTCCAGTCCAGCGTTTCTCATGATGTACTCTGCATAGAAGTTAAATAAGCAGGGTGACAATATACAGCCTTGACGTACTCCTTTTCCTATGGAATTATATTCAATATCCTGTGATAAACCATAAGGGAAAGAATATTAAAAAGAATGTATATATATGTATAACTGAATCACTTTACTATTTAACAGAATCTAACACAACATTGTAAATCAATTTTTTTTTTAAATGGAGAAAACAAAATAACATGTTAGCAGAAGTTGGGAAAATAAACTAGAATGACACCAGGAAAAAAGATGTAGGCTCTCTCCCTCCACCCTCCTCTGCCGTTTTTTTTCTTTCAGTCTGGAATTATGATACGGATGTAAAATGATTTCTGAGAAAGCTTTTTAGAGTCTGCTGAGTCTTTATTCCCAAAGTTAAATCTGTCCAGTTGGTGAGTGAAAGAAGACGGACTCCATCAGGACAGAAAGAGATTCAGGTTTGGGAGAATTTTATCAGTTTAAAATGGTTCTGAGATTTTCTCTTTGGTCTTGTGTGGATTGCAAACTTGACTTGAGAGCCCAGTTATCAGCTGGCTTCCTGTGGGCCATCTGCTGTTTGCAGTCCACACTGTAATTCTCTGCCAATGAACCAGACCTGCCAGGTTAGTGAGGGTTGGGCTGTACTCTGCTTTTGTGTGTGAATTAGAGAAAACTCTCAAGCGCTCAGGGCCAGCCCAGGGTGCACAGCGGTTCTGAGGATGGGAACTGAACTTCAGTCCTCACTCAGCCCTTCAGCGGTGTGTCCTTGGTCGGGAGCAGCTTGGGACAGTCTGAGCTGATTCTTAGGTCCTGAGTCCTTTCAGAAGAGTCAGGGCCCAGCATTTCCCCTACTTTTGGAAAATGACACATTTCATCCATAACTAGAACCTGTGGCTGAACTATAGCATCTTCGTGTTGAAAGAGGTTTTAAAGGGTCACCTGCTCCAACCATTAGTTCACTCGTCCTTCACTGCTCTTCCCTTTAAGTGCCCAGGAATCACGGCTCTTCCAGGCTCCTGACAGCAATCATGCTAGGAAGGTCTTCCTTATTTTTAAGCTTTCCTGACAGCTTGCAGCTGGCTTCTACTGGTCCTTGGGGCACCCCTGCCATTATACAAGCAAGTCTCCTTTTTTACCATTGAAAGTTTTCCCTTCACTTTTATTGTTAAGCGTAACATTGAGTGCCTTTATCAACTTAATCACTCTTTCATCAGAGACCTTTTAAGGTGCTCCACCTGCATAAGGGATATATTCTTGAAAGGTCTGATCAGTTTCCAGTAAGACAGGCATCGTTTGGTGCAGAACTTTTTTTTAACTTGCATTGGCATCAAGTTGCCTTGTCAAATATGTTTGTTATTATCTGCACCATTTTTTTTTGTTTGTTTTTTTCTTAAAGATCTTTATTTATTTATTTTTTGATGTGGACCATTTTTCAAGTTTTTATTGCATTTGTTAGAATATTGTTTCTGTTTTATGTTTTGATTTGTTTTGGCCATGAGGCCTGTGGGATCTTAGCTTCTTAATCAGGGACTGAAGCCTCACCCCCTGGTTTGGAAGAAGTCTTAACCACTAGACCACCAGGCAAGTACCTCTGCATCTCTCTTTTTAGTGTTTGGTTGCCAGGCTTCTTATGCAGGGGCTTCTCTTGCTGCAGAGCACAGGCTCCAGGCACATGTGTTCCAGGAGTTGCAGCACTCGGGTTCGGCAGTTGCAGCTCAGAGGCTCTAGAGCCCGGGCTCCGTAGCTGTGGTACATGGGCTCAGTTGCTCCATAGCATGTGGAATCTTTCAGAACCAGGGATCAAACCCGTGTCCCCTGCATTCACAGGCGGCTTCTTATTCACTGGACCACTAGGGAAGGCTTGCATCTGTTTGTAAGGGACAGCGCTTCTAAAGGATAAGGTTAGATGGCTACTTTTTGGAGGCCTTCTTAAAGCATTTCTTGAAAAGTAGTAACTCCACTCTATGACCGGATAGAGATGGTGGCCCTCGCACTGGATCTAGATTTCACTTTTGAGGCTCTTCCACAGAATCTGGAGATGATCTTAGAGATCACTCTACTGGTCCTACATGTATATATAAGGTTGGTCCCACCTGTTTATATAAACAGGTGTGGGGAGGTGTCTCCATGTTTGGCCAACATGGCGCGCTGCTGGGCTGAGTCCCACCTGGAGCCCCAGAAGCAGTGCCCCCTGCCACCTGTCCTAGCCACAGACACTTCACACTGCTTTGCCGTGTGTTCCAAGTTTTCTACAAGGATGCACAACTTTTGCAATCGGGAAAAAATATATATATATTACATTTATATTTTATTTATATAAATGTAACTGTGGTTTTTCCAAACACATCTCACTCTCCACCCCTAAACTCCCCTGGCCTCCTCTCTACACCTGCAGGGGGCCAGTCGGTACTGTCTATTCCATCACCCCTGACTGCTTATCATGAATGATTATAATATATAATTCCCGATGCCCATTTTGATCGGTTGTTAGACAACAACCGTTTATTTTTGACAAAATCAGGGAGGAGGCGGGGTGGCAGAGAACAGCGGGGAGGAGCAGACAGGGGAGCAGGTGAGCGGGGCAGGTGAGTGGGCAGAGGGGGCGCAAGGGTCCTGACCTTGAGCCTGCGCGGCAGGACGCCGGCGGACCCCGACGGGTGCGATGCGCTGGGATGCTCGGTGCCCGGGCACCGTTACCTGCAGTTAAACTAACCGGGCGTCTCTCCGCGCTCGGTTCCCCGGAACCTCGCCTCCCAGCCTCCCTCCCTGCCTCTCCCTTTTCTGGGCCCGCCCATCCTCTCCGGCCTCGCCATTCTTTCTTCCTTTGATCTTTGCCGGTCTGACCCTCTCCGGCCCGAGGCCTCTCTGGTCTCCCATCGTAGGACCCAAAAGACGCTGCTGCTGCTGCTATTTTTTTCTGTTTGCAATGGAAACTCAGAGAAACCTGCATTAGCATTTATGTTCTACCTAAACGCATATCTCCAGGTACACTTCTCTGCTTGCAGTAAACCGGGAGCCGCACGCCTGTGTGGAGCCTGGGGTTAACTTTCCCAGACTTCGTGTATCTGTCGGGGTGAAAGATGCTCCTCCCCGCCCCGCCCCGCCCCATCTCCTTATCTCCCTTCTCTTGCTGAACTCCTGAGTATGATGGAAACAAAAAGATCTTAGATCTGAAAAGGCTTTGATTACACCTCCAGGCAAAAATATGGAAACCTGGGCTCTTTTTCTCTGTCTTACCTACATCTGTCAGGGGCTGAATTCACCTATTTCCAGAAAGATTGCAGGGCTTCCCAGGGGGATGACTTGAAAGATTAGGGAAAAGTAACGTCAGCACCCTCCCCGCTCCCAGGTTCTACAAACTTTTGTTAAAATTAGACAGTCACCTATGTATACCTTGTGTGTGTGTGTGTGTGTGTGTGTGTGTGTGTGTGTGTGTTACTTGCTCAGTCATGTCTGACTGTTTGCAACCCCATTAACTGTAGCTCCCCAGGCTCCTCTGTCCGTGAAATTCGCCTGGCGAGAATACTGGAGTGGGTAGAAGTTTCCTTCTCCAGGGGAGCTTCCCAACCCAGGGATCGAACCCACGTATCTCATTGAAGGCAGATTCTTTACCGTCTAAGCCCCCAAGGAAGCGCCTTTGTATACATAGGGGCGTGAAATAGATAACTAATGAGAACATACCACGTAGCATGAGGAAGGAACGCTACTTAATGCTCTGCGGTGACCTAAATGGGAAAGAAACTCAAAAAAGAGGGGATAAATGCATATGTATAGCTGATTCACTTTGCCGTATAGCAGAAACTAACAGAACACTGTAAAGCAACTATACTTCAATTAAAATAAAATACAGTTTGACAGTCACCAAAAAGAAGGATGGCAGGGTTGTAAGCATTTTGAGGGCAGGAGGCTCTTCAGGAAATTTATTGATCATCCATGTAAGAGAGTGTGGCTCATGAGTAGTTCATGGCAAGTGTATCCATAATCAATCAGGGTTTTATTGGGAAATGCAGATAAGTGGCATCAGAATTTTTTGAAAAACGCTGTTGAATTGGAGATGGGTAATCCAAAGGAGGGGGTTCCCTGGTGGCTCAGTGGTAAAAATCTGCCTGCCAATGCAGGGGACACAGGTTCAATCCCTTGATTGGGAAGAGCCCCTGGAGTAGGAACTGGCAACCCACTCCAATATTCTTGCCTGGGAAATTCCATGGACAGAGGGGCCTGGTGGGGCTACAGTCCATGGGGTTGCCAACAGTCAGACATGACTGAGCGACTAAACACACCAATAATGGTAAAAGGGAGGACCTACAAATTCAACACATGTATATCAATCATCAACTCTGTCTTCCATATTGAAGGAGGTGCAAAGACTTTAAGACATGAATCTCATGTTTACAAAGCCCTTTCATATTTATTATGTGACTTCCATACAAGAATCAGCTGACCTCTTCATGAGCAGCATGAACGTGGTGGCTTCCAAGGAAGCCTTGAATCTGACCCTGATGGTGATTTGCTTCTTGGCCATCTTCTGGCTCAGAAGGCAAAGCAGGCTGAATATTATGACTAGAGTCCAGGGGTCTAGAAACCTCCATTCAAGACACAGATTGAAGGAAGCCCACCCAATGTCCCCCATGCATTAGTTAAAGAAACTTTTTAAACTGAGCATGCGCACACACACACACACACACACACACACACACACACACAATCCAAAGGCATCCTATTCCAGAGTGGAAGATTCTTCTTGTTTTCCCCAGAAGACCAGAGGCATGAATTATGGCTCCTGGGAGCAGCTAAATCTCTTGTGTAATGATAAGTTAGCTGACCAATTTGTCTCGGCTGATTCTTGGACTATCACTAGTCATGGGAGGTAAGCTTTGTGGCAAGATTCTTGCTGTTTTTAGGGAGACAGCATCACCCTGCCAGCCTGGCTTGGCTGCAGCCTCGTTTGTGCCCCAGATCCTCAGCTCCCAGGAGAAGAAAATCCTAAAACCACCCAGATAGCCCTGAAGCTATCATCAATGCATCTAGATGATCAAAAAAATGGATTTGATTTGCATAAAGCCTGTGATTTTAGGGAAAATCATGCAACACTTCTATAGAGTGTTACACTTAAAAACTTGATAAGACGATCTCATGTTCCTCTCATAGGAATCTCAGAGGCAGCCTGGTCACCTACCACAGCTGTCCCTTGCGGGGAGGAGGTGGTGAGATACAAAGGGGACAATTGATTCATCTCTCCTGGTCACGTGCTGAGTGACGGAGGGTGGGTTACAATTCAGGTCTTCCATCTCCTGGTTAGTGCAGTTTCCTCATCTGCAAGGTTACCTCGTTTTCACTGAAAACACCCTCGTTCACGTTCACTTATTAAAAATAAGACATATTCAGGACCACACTGTGCAGGTGCCCAAGGGAATAAACAAGTGATAGAAAGGATTTCTGGTCCTTCAGGGTTTGCAATCTCCCTGGGGAGCCTGATAGAAGAGGAAACATTTGGTGTCGATGCAAACAGTGCTGCTTCTTCCGAGCACGCTCTTCATACTCCTGTGATTTTATGAGGAGCAACTGAGTGGTATGGGGTGGGGCAGAGAGGGTGGAACTGTCAGGAGGCCAGTGACTCCTTTGGCTTCTGGGTTGTAAAGTTGATGGTTTTGGCTTGTGTGTTACATACAGACTGGCAGGGACTTTGGTCTCCAGTATTCAAACTACGTGTGTGGAAAAAGCCAGATGACTATTCACCCTGAATGCTCATCTTTCTCAGGCTACTGCATAGAAAAGCTCTTTCAGCTGCCATGTGTGTGGCGTGCTAAGTCGCTTCAGTGGTGTCTGACTCTCTGCAACCCTATGGACCATAGTCTGCCAGGCTCCTCTGTCCATGAGATTCTCCAGGTAAGAATACTGGAGTGGTTCCCATTTCTTTCCTCATTAGTTGCCATAGTCAACTGAAAAGATAGGAGAGTCCAGATTGCTGTCTATTAAAAATAATCCAAGTTCAAAGTGTTTTTTCCTGGATTCTGGAAATGTTTTGCGTCTTTAGTTCACATAAGATGGGCCACCTTTATTTGGTTACATTGTTTTTCATTCTTTAATTTTTGAAATTTGGACATTTTTAAACTTTTATTTCTTTAATTACTTTTTCTGAGCCCCTCTCCCGGAATTTTGGTTACATGTATGTTAGACTGCTTGACAGTAACCACAGGGGCACTGAGGCTCTGTTCTTTTTTTTTTCTGGCTGTGCTGTGCAGCATGTGGGATCTTAGTGCTCTGACCAGGGATTGAAACTGTGCCCCTTGCAATGGAAGTGAGGAGTTTTAACCACTAGACTGCCAAGGAAGTCCTTTAAGTTTATTTTTGATGAAGGAGTTCCTTGGCAGTTCAGTGGTTAGGGCTTGGCTCTTTCACTGCTGGGGCTGGGGTTTCATTTCTAATCAGGGAACTAAGATCCTGATGGCAGCAAACACTAAAGTGATAAATTCACAAATTAATAATTGAAAGGAATAATCTTAATTCCCCTCACTCATACTTTTCTTATTTAAAAGGTGAGTTAAATATGAGGGAAAAGTTTCTCTTTACAGAAGTGTTCCAGCCAATAAATGAAGCGAAAACAATAGAATATTATTGTTTTGCAACCGCCAATGAAACAGTGAATCTAGGCAATGATTATCAATAACTTCATATTACACAGATATGAAACAGAGTGAACTTCTGAGAAACATACATATCATCACCTAGGAGATAGTCTTGCCAACTGAGTCTAAACCTGATCCAGCTTTTTGATCTAACAACCAGTTCACAGGAAATAACAGCAGGAAAGGGGAACATGTTAAGTGACACCGTGGAGATGCAATCTCATGGAGAAGCAGATTCCAGACCACAGAAAACTCTGTAGGACATGTGATTTGATTTTTTCAATAAGTAACCAGCAAAGAAAAGAGGAGGGGAGGTGCAACTGATAACTGTAAAGAGTTTTAAGGACATATCGATTAATCACAATGTATGAATCTTTTTTCAAGCCTAATTCTAACAGCAACAAAATAAAAATAAAAAGGAGAGTTAAATGATAACCTCATTTGTATCTGCGCATCATATATACATATGTCATATGGCAGGCGAGCACCATAAGGCATAATATGGCATATGTATGTAATATACCCTATAGTCTTCCTGGCCCATGACCTTGATGAGGGGCAGCAGCTTAGTAGGGTTGTTGGGTTTTTTTTTCAGCCATTCTTGTTATTAGCCAGGACCCAGTCCTAGCTGATCATACCATAAACTGAGCGTTTTGAAATTGTCTCTCCATAAACTGAACAGCAACCTCTCTAATGGGGGCTTCTGATTGTATAAAAGCAAACAGAAGTTATGAAGAGCAAAAACTAGAAATGGGGGAAGGATGCCAGCTGTCTGTTAGAGAGGCGAGAAGCAAGGAGAACCCTGGGAAAAAGAGACCCAAAGTCTTCTAGTTTCTGGTTTCAGCGTTACTGGCTTCCAGGGAAGATAAGTAATGCTTATAAATGACCAACTAGCCATATACTTACAATAAACCTATTGTGTCTTCCCAAGAAACCCCTCCTAAAAGAACTCATCTTTAAGTGTGTCTTTTATTCTTCTAATTAAACAAATTTGACTGAATTATAAGTGTGTACATTTTAAATGATATCTTTGAAATCATAGGCAAAAAATCTAGGCAAGTGACACCAAATTATGAATGGGCCAGTGCTGGGGGGAGTTACTTGTGTTTAAACAAATGCACAGCAGAATAGGAGCTGATGTGTTAGGTGACCAAGGGGAACAAAGGAAGATTATTGAATATGGGGGAAAATGCATTGTAAGTTCTTCCAATGATATCAAGGATGTGAGCAAGAATTGTTCAGTGATGTTCTTAGGGCAGCTCCGGGCTCTCTCACAACCTCTGCCCATAGGGTACACTTCCCTGCAATGTATTAAATATTAGAAGATATGTTCATCTGGATGGCATTCCATTTCACGGGTTGAAGGCATATATCATATTTAATGTGTATCTTAATACTTTGTAAATGGCAAAACAAATGCTGTATAGCTCATTATTTCCTTGGAAACTGTTATGAAATAAGAACAGTGGCAGGGACAGAAACATGATGGCAAATATTAGTCATTTCAAAGTCCCATGGCAAAAGACATCATTCTGTTCTGGCAATGAGATTTCAGTTTGGAAGATCCAGCATCAGAGGAGAATAACTGGAGGAGAGAAGTCGTTACTCTAGTCCCCGCCTTGTCTGCAATTCTGATATCCACCCAAGGTTTTAGTTACCTGCTGAATTGTCCAAAAATATTAAATGGAAAATTCCAGAAATAAACAATTCAAAAGTTTTACCTTGCATGCCATTCTGAGCAGTGTGATGAAATCTCCTGCTGTCCTTCTCACCCTGGGATCATTCCTGTGAATTATCCTCTAGTTCAGGGTGTCCTGTCTCTTAGTTACGTAGTAGCCCTCTCAGGGCTTCCCAAGTGGCACAGTGGTGAAGAATCTGCCTGCCAATGCAGGAGACATGAGTTCGATTCCTGAGTCAGTAAGATCCCTTGGAGTAGAAAATGGCAACCCATTCTAGTATTCTTGTCTGGAAAATTCCATGAACAGAGGAACCTGGCAGTCTGCAGTCCATGGCGTTGCAAAAAGTTGTACACAATTCAGTGACTCAGCACACACACATACACACAGTGCTCTCAGTTATCGAATGAACTGTCATGGTCCCAGTACTTGTGTTCAAGTGATGCTTACTCTTAATAATGGCCCCGAAGTGCAACGAGAGTGATGCTGGCAATTCAGATATTCTCTTACTGTGCCTAAATTATACATTAAACTCTTTTCTAGGTATGTATGAAGAGGAAAAAATCCCCATAGTCTATACTGAGTTTGGTACTATCTAAGGTTTCAGGCATTCACTGAAAGTCTTGGAAGCTATACCCCATGTATAAGCTTGAATAAATGTAGAACCGTGGAAATACAGGCGGATTTTGGAGAGTAGCAAGGATGCCAAATGTCCAGCAAGAGTCTGAATGTTGGATTGTCTAATGAAAGTATCAAAGCTTTGAATTTCAGTGTTTTGCTGTTGTTGTTTAGTTGCTCAGTCATGTCTGACTGTTTTGTGATCCCATGGACTATAGCCCACCAGGCTCTTCTGTCCATGGGATTTCCCAGGTGAGAATACTGGAGTGGGTTGCTATTTCCTTCTCGAGGGGATCTTCCCAACCCAGGGATTGAACTTGCATCTCCTATATTGCAGGAGGAGTCTTTACTGACTGAGCCAACAGGTAAGCCCTCAATGTTTTGTACATGAACAGTAAAAAGAAAAAAGAAAACCCCCAAAAAAGGCAAATGATGTATTGCCAGTTGAGAAGATAGAACCCCAAATACTATACATTGAATGAATTTGAACAGCGTTCTGGGTCAAGGATGTTCTTTTAAGCAGGAATTTAAGGTAATTTCTCTGCTTTAAAAGATTAATTTACCATTTTAGTTAAAAGAACAAAAGGAATCAATCTGGTGATTTGATATCAGGTAGGAAAAACTAATATAAATTATTGAATAATTTCCAGAAGTTCTACTGGCTGAAGTGGAGACTATACTAATATAAGTCAATAGAACAAAGACTGTATCAAGGATCACACAGAATATATTTGATACTATTTGATTATAAACGATGTCCACTGTTAAATTCATAATGTTCTTTTAATCTGTTTCTCACTGTATTCTTTCTGGTAAGTCTTTATTGAATTTGTTACAATACTGCTTCTGGTTTATGTTTTGATTGTTTGGTCTTGAGGCATGTGGGATCTCAGCTCCCCAACCAGGCATCGAACCCTCATCTTCTGCACTGAAAGAAGTCTCAGCCACTGTAGGACCAAGGAGGTCCCTGTTACTTACTGCATTCTAAACTTAGTTGCCTTAAATTTTTTTTTAAGAAAACCTCAACTCAACAGATGCTCCATGGATACTTTACAGAAATAAAGTACACAGTAAATGTAATGCACTTGAATCTTCTTGAAACCATCCCTGCCCCAGCCCGTGGAAAAACTGTCTTCCACGAAACCAGTCTCTGGTGCCAAAAAGGCTGGGGACTACTGTTCTAGAGTATCCGTAAGATCTATGGTGTTTGCAAGGCTTGATAGCATTTTTGCTAGTTTGTGGGAGAATGGATGTTTGGGAGTCTTCTCCTTTTTGTCTAGGCCCTATCACACTGCCTCCTGGACTCCGCACTCTGTTCTTTATCTCCTTTTCCGTTTTGAAAGAAAAAAGAAAAGAAAACCTTTACACTAGACAGTCATTCCTTTGAGCTGGGCTAATCTCTCACCTTTGACCATATTCCAAAGAAAGTAAATTTTAGCTCTGCCCTCCAAACTTCTGAGAACAAATGACTTCAAAAAAAACCCTGCTACTGGGAATTCAAAGTGTTATCTAACCTCTGTGGATTGTTGGTTGGTAGACATTTGTATAACAGGCAGAAATGTTAGATTCTATCTCTAGACTGCAATAATTTGCATGCTAGCCAGGAACTTAAACATAACTGTTTCTGGACAAAATGTACCAAGTTATTTTTCATCTGCATCTTGGAGAGAGGCATTGCTGAAATGGGGGATCTCGTATAATTTTGGGAAACAACGGCGTTATTTGTGTAAGCAGAGATTGCAAGGGTACTTACATCTTTGTTAAAATGAGGACATGAAAACCCTCGAGGTTTTATTTTTTCTTCTCCTATTTAATATAAGAAAAAAATAGAGTGTTTTTCTGTGGTATAGAACAACCATGAAAGTGTATCATAGTGGCATATTGTGATTATATAGCATATAGTTCATAGATATCACATTTAGAACACTGTTAGAAAGTACAAAACTATTATAATGTTTAATTAGTGCAAGTTTTACATCCCAAATCAGCTTTCTGTTCTTGGGTATAGATAGCTGGTTCCCAGCTTATATTTTCAGAATTCTCTTCAAAAGGGTAAAAAGAATTTTGGTCACTGATTTCATTTGTTGATTTAAATAAAAGAAAAAGCCCATTAGAGTTTACTATTTTCTCCTTATCAACTTACATGTGGGAAAGTAATAACCAAATCATATACAAAACAAGTAAAATTCTGTATAGAAGCAATTTTTCTTGAGCCTTAAATTGAATTAAAATTGTTGTTTATCCTCTCAACTATTGATATGGCCTCATAATTGACATATTATCCCTAAACTGATTTTGATTTTCCATATTGATTCAAACACTAGTTCATTTAGTTGAAAAGTCCATGTCTGCTCCAAAACCATTAAAGTGCAGACTTGTTTCTCTCAAAACTAATTTTTAGCCATTTAAAAAGCTTGCCCGTTAAGCTAATAATGAAAGCAAAAGAAGTAGAATCATTGCCTGATCATGACGTTCTCATTCTGAATTGTACTTGGAACAAAAAAATTATACATCCTGGAATAACAACAATTGATATTAATTCAGCAAAATATAAACATCAGTGTTTGAACTCTTCGGGTTGAAAGTAAAGGAGCTTAAGTAACAAGAGGACCTTATAGTTAACATCTGTGCCACCTTACATATCTCTGTCATTTTTTTTTCCTCTTGCTTTGCACACAGATGGACTCTGAATTTGTCTTCCATGAAGTGACCTCTAGAGATTGACTAGCATCTCAGTCTAAAGACCCAGAAGAGAGAACCTAATTTGTCCAGCTGGGGTCATGTGACAAGCTATCGGCAGAGGGCCTAGGCTGGTGGCCAATGCCCACTCCAGAGAAAATGGACAGTCTCTGAACAGGGCTGGAAAGGCACTCAGAAAGATTTTACTACAATATGACTTTCATCAACACATCCCCATACACCCTCTTCCATTAAAAAGTAATTTTTATCTGTATCACAGGTAAATATGGTTATTTCCTGGTGCATCTCTGTCTACTCCTTGCTCCACCTTTCATGCTCCAGCAATAAACAATTGCTTGTCCTCCCATCCACCCAACCCCTCCTTACCACCCACACACTCCAGTGCGATCAATGAATATCATGCCCAAGTTCCTGGAGTCCCCTGTGCTTGTAATGGTCCCCTCCCAATTCTTTCAGTATTTAGGAGTCATGGTGCGTGTCACTGCTTCCAGTAGACCTTCTGGACTTGCTCCCCTTCCTGGGCTGATTCCCTCTGCTTTCTTTATGCATCACCACTGTGCTCATAATCTCTATTATCTGCCAGCTCCATTGTTTGTGATTTACTTTTTAGTTTCTGACTTTTAACACACAGACTGTGAGCCTGAACTACAATGGGTGGTCCAAAAGTTGAATGAATGTACTCCAAGTTTCCTGTTAGCTAATAATTGACTCTAGAGTTAAAAGGGAGTGTGTCATTATAAGAACAGTATTGTCTGCATAAACCCCTTAGAACTGTTAACTTGTCAAGGAATTAGATGTCAGGAAGTGCTAATCAAACCCCTCCTCAGGGCTGCTGGGCAGCTCCCCCCCTCGACCAACCCCCCAACTAAAGAAATGCCTGCTGTTTACCTGGTGCCCTAACCAGTTTAATTTCCTCTTTGACCTTCTGCTGGGCCAGCCCCCTGCTCTTTTAGACACAATTTTGATCTAGTGAAGTAATGGGCAGGACATCAGTTTATGAAATTATTTTATTTTTCTACATATAGATATTTTTCAAAGGCAATTTCATTAACTACATTCTGAAGCTCTGTGGACTTCCAGCAACTTTTCAAGGTTCGCCTGGATTATCAGTCCTAGAGACATATATACATAAATATATATAGTTTTTCTTCTTAGTCTTAAAGCTCATTTCCTCACTCTAGTCCTCAAGGTTTGACTGCTCCTCCTGCCTTAACTTTAAATGCGCCTTTCTTCCCCGCCCCACTCCTGACATTGTTATCAGGTCGCACAATGTTGGCTGATCCTAAAAGGAAATTTTGCAAATGGTTGACTTTTGTTAATCCTGGGTTTTGGGGAGAGACAGGAGGAAAGAGCTTCCCCTCAGATAAGAGTTTTAAACTGAATTTCACTTCCACAAAAATAAAAAACAGCATCCTGCCACCCCCCCCAACCGCCTTTGGGTACGTTGGGACGGGCAGCCCCCCAAGTTCTAATAAATGAATTAGCATCTCAGAAAGGAGATCACCGCCAGGCTGATATTGATCAGGGTCAGCCGCTGTGTTTGCCTGCGACTGTTTGGGGGGTGGTTAATTGAGTGTCAGTCTCGGCCTGTGTCGTCTCGCTGGCGCCGGGTGCTTTTGGATTTGCTAATTTTCGTTAAGTGTCTGTAGCCAGCTACTCGTCCCGTCTACCCAGGAGAACTCGGCGGCTCCTGCTGATCAACAGTCTGTCTGTCTGGGCTTTTATTGATCACAGGGCGGGCGAGCGAGGCGGATGCGCAGAGGGGAGGGGGAGAAAGGCGGAAAGCGCCCCGCGACCCGCCGCCCTCCCCGGGCGCACGCGGGCCGGCAGGGCTCACTCGAGGGTCCGCCACGGCTTTCCCCGGGCTCCCGAGGCAGCCGCACGGCGGGACGGGTCCAAAGGCGGCCACGCGGGTCCCTCGTGAGTTTCGAGGAAACGAAGAGGAAGCCACACGTTGGGGCGCGCCGGCCCGAGGCCGGGTGGGGAGGATCGTTGAGGCGGGGGCCAGAGGCAGGGCCCGAGGCCGAGCTCGACCCGCGGCTCCCTAAGGTCACGGACACCCGGCCTCCGCGAGGGGGAGCGCGGGAGACGGCCGGCGCCGCCCGCAGCCCAGACGCCGGCGCCGCTCGGAGCAGCGGGGCAGAGCTCTCCGCCCGCGCCCGGCCCGCCCCCCGGCGGAGCGGCTGGAGCCCTACGGCCAATCGCACGGCGCCAGGGGCGGGGCCCGGGCGGGGTCGGAGCGGGGCGGGGCCTGCCGGCTCCCCGCGCGGGGCGCTATTTACGGCGCGGAGCGGGTCGGACCCAGGCAGGCGCAGGCGGGAGCTCGCGGCGGGCAGTGTAGGCGCTTTGGGTTGCTGGTTCCTTTTGCTGAGTGGCCGACCGAAGAGAGCAGAGCCTGAAGCCCACCCAGCTGTCGGGCTGAGCGGAGGGAGCCGGGGTTGTGGAACCGGACAGTGCCCCTCGCGCCCCTCCAGCCGCTCTCCATGCTCCAGCTGCGGCCCGGCCCCGCGCCCCGGGCATTACCCATGCACTACGCGCGCCGGGAGCCGTAGGCTGCAGCTGAGCCGCGGCTCCGGGAGCCGGCGGGGGCGCCGGGGCCGTGGAGGGGGGCGTCCATGGATCGCCACTCCAGCTACATCTTCATCTGGCTGCAGCTTGAACTCTGCGCCATGGCGGTCCTGCTCACCAAAGGTGGGTGCCCGCCGGCCGGCGGGGCGCGTGCTCCCCGGGGAGGGCCGCGGGGTCCCGGGGCTTTGTTAGCGGCGGCAGAGGCGGCCTCCCGCGCCGAGCCAGCAAGTCGCGACAAGTTGTCTGTTCTTAGAAGTCGCGGCGGTGGCTTTGGGGCCACCCGCCCACCCCGGTGTCCTGGGGCCGGGCGCGTGGAGGTGGAGTGAGACCTGGGCGAGTGGTTGTCAAACTGTTTGTGCGAGTCTGTCGGTCGTGAACTTCTGAGCGTTTGCAGCCGCTGCGTGGGGCGGGAGCGGCCGGGAGGGACCGCAGTCTCCCGCCCGCCGTTGCACCGTGCCCGCGTGTTTCGTGTGTGTGTCCCAGTTTGAGTCCGAGTGTCTCGGTTTGTGTGCGCGACTCTGTATTTGAATGTGTCTCTGCTGTGAACGTGTGTCTGTATTTGAGTATTTTTGTCGTGAGTGCACTTGTGTGTCTGTTGTGTGTCTCTCTGTATTGGAGCATCTTCACCTGTGAGTGTCTCCGTGTTTAAATGTCTCTGTCCGTGAGTGTCCGTGTGTGTCTGACTGTCTTTGTGAGCCCGAGAGTGGTGCCTCCCCGCGTGTAGGTATCCCAGGTGTGTGTCCGCGTGCAGCGGTGTGGGCAGCGCTTCTGCTTGGGGGCTGGGAGGTGTGGACTCCGTCAGCAGTCTCTTTTCCCACTCACCTCATATTTTATAAACACTACTCAAAAAAAAAAAAATTGCAGCGGTCAGTTTCTTTTTTTCTTTTTTCCCCCTCTGCAGGCTTTCGCCTTTCCCCGACAACTCTCTCTTGAATTTCAAGGGCCCGCCACCTCTCCTGCCACGAACTCTGCCTACTGTTTGTCCTGTGAACAGATAATTTTTCTTAAAAATAGGAGGCATTTTTAGCTTTTGCACCCCCCCCCCCCCCGCCCCTTTTCTCTAATTGCCATGTAGCAGGCATGAGGTTGAAGGATCAGCCGGGCCAGCAGAGATGATGTGCTACAGTATTTATTTATTTTGGAAGAAAGGCTGTAATTAACCCTAAATAACAGCCCTCGTAGCAGCCTGCAGAGGGAAGCCTCCCGGTCTATCAAAGACCGGCCGAACGGGGCCGGACCGCGGCTGACATAAGTCACAGATACCGAAACTATGCGCCTGATAATGATATAATTAGGGGATCAGAGGTTTCTGACTGCTGCGGACTTCAAAAGCTTTAAAAGAAGCCAGCAGCCTCTCCTGTAGCCGTCCTGACTGAAGCAGACATTTTTGTTTAATCACCACATACAGTAACCAGAAAGGGGGGCAGACAGAAGAGCATTGTTCCCTGCTTCAAAATACCAGTCCCCTCCTGGCCTTTTCGCATGCCACAGGAAGAAACTTTATGAAACAGCAGAAATATAGTTTTAATACAGTTACACAAAAGTCTATTCAACTTGCTCCAATGTGGCTCCAATTAAAAAAAAAAGTTGTTAGAACTTTCCTAGTTACCTGTCAAATTTTTATTAGACTGTTTTAGGTCATTGAAAATATAGTCTTTAAAATAGGCTCTCATAAATATTTAAGCAGCATTTTGCTTGTATTCAGCTTTTTTTCTGCATGATGTCTGAAGTGCATGGGGATCAACATGGACTTTTAATCTGCTTTATTTCTTCTTTCAATCTATATGTGGAATTTGTCAGACTTAGGGATATTCAGTCTCCACCCACTTAAGATCAGTGAGCTTCTGCGAAAAAGCGGGGTTGGAGAGAGAAGTAAAGAACTTGTGCAAAGCAGGATTCTAACTGGAAGGTCTTATTTACTGGAGAAGGGAAGGGACCCAGGCCCAAACCTAGGACAGGAGGAGGACCTCTGGCTTTGCACGGTGAAACTCAGCTTGCCAAAGATCTGTGTTTAGTTGGCTGGGTTTTTTTTTATTTTTTTAAAAAGAACTGAAGCACTAGCAGCCTTACGGTGGCCTGGAATTTGGACAGATAATTAAATGAGACATCTTACTCAGGCATTCACGAAAGGAGGAGAAAGAAGAAAGGTGAGGCTGGGAGGAGATTTGTAGAGCAGCAATGCCGGGTGTTGGTGTTTAATTTCAGAGCTTTGGTTTCTGAAACTAAGACAGCACTTCAGATGGAGAAGCTGGGGAGAGGCATGTACCTAAGTTCAGTTCACAGCAGGCTATAGCCGTGGCCTGTGACAGTGGCTGAGGTCCACCAGGTCAGGTATCATGTGAGTGATCACTCCCAGCCCCAGGTTGTTTCAACCAGAAATTGACATGGAAGTCTCAGATCTTGTGGCAGAATGTTAACAGGCTTGCAACTCACAAACTAAGTTTTATAAAGGAAACTTTTAATCACTTCCTGTAGAAAAATTTGAGGTTTCCTTTAGGATTTTTCATTCAACCAGCAGAGGATTTTCAGTTTCAATGTTTCCCGTTTTAGATCCCATGTTGTTACATATAAAACTAGGGAGTTGAGGGGTGGGGGGAGGAGGGAGCCTTGCAGTTTCACCCCCTCCTCCCTGCCCCCAGTTTTATGACTTTCCATTTGGGCTGAAAGAAATTGACTTTGGCAAGCAAACCACTAATTGTAAACTGCCTAGTTCCTGTTTTACAATATCTGACTAAAAGCTCCCCTGCATGAACAGATCTTTATAGGCAAAGTTTGCCTTTTCTAGAGAGGTTGCAAATAGCTGCCCAGTTTCATAGTTTTAAAACCTCCTGACCAGAGCAATTTCTAGATTGTTGTGTTTCTAGTTAATAACTTTATAAGGTGTTAGCGAAAGCTCTTAAACCTTGGCACAGCCCTTCAAGGTAGTAAACAATTAAGCAGTTCCGATCAAATATTTATACTAACAAAATCAAAAAGCCTAGCATTTTAGGTATATGGTCATGTAGGATTAAAACAAGTCAATAATGTAATTTACCTTATGGTAGGAAAAATCCTGGTGATGATTATTTTGCTTCAAAGACAAAAGTGTTATTTTTAATTACTTGCTAGCTTATCCTACACTGAACTTTCATCCTCTGCTATGTGAATTAATACATTTCTAAAATGATATTTACCTGACTTGGGATTCGAGCACTGACTTGCACAAGGGGCTCCAGGGATCCATGTGGTCAGCCCTTCTAAGCCCTCAGCTGAATATTCCCTAAAGTGAATGTCTTTGAAATTTGGGGTCTGGTGGTGCTAGCGGTAAAGAACCCACCTACCAATGCAGGAGACTTGAGAGACGCAGGTTCAGTCCCTGGGTCAGGAAGATCCCCTGGAGGAGGGCGTGGCAACCCACTCCAATATTCTTGCCTGGAGAATCCCATGGACAGAGGAGCCTGGTGGGCTACAGTCCATGGGATCTCAAAGAGTTGGACACGACTGAGGGACTTAGCATAGCATAGTTGTTGAAGCTGATGCTTTATCTGGTCTCTGAAGCCATTTGATGCAATTGCCCATCATTTTCAGGTGAAATCAGATGCTACTGTGATGCAGCCCACTGCGTGGCTACTGGTTACATGTGTAAATCTGAACTGAGTGCCTGCTTCTCCAGACTCCTGGATCCTCAGAACACCAATTCCCCACTCACCCATGGCTGCCTGGACTCCCTGGCAAGCACAGCAGACATCTGCCAAGCAAGACAGGCTCGCAACCACTCCGGCAGCCCCTTGCCCTCTTTGGAGTGCTGTCATGAAGACATGTGTAACTACAGGGGGCTACAGGATGTCCTCACCCCGCCTAAGGGGGAGGCCTCAGGTAGGAGCGGCACCCACTCTGACCAAACCCTCGCTTGGCCTCTAGGGTTGTGACAGCCACAGCTTTGTCTGTCTGCTATTGATTTTGTTGTTGATGTAATTAGAGACAGCTGAGGGAGAAGCCAGGCTGGGCGCAAAGATGCATCTCTTGAGTGACTTTCATGTCTGCCTGAGCCCTAGATTTCTGTCTGCATAATAGGTTTTGCCTGTTTTTTTCCCCAACATTTTGAAGCCATTAAAAGGCCATTAATAATCAGTAATGACAGTCTGTAAACAAATGTTTTTGGAAGCTCCTCTGCCTCGTTGGGCAGCATTTCTGTTCTAAATGTTGGTTGAATTGGAAGCCTCTGTTTAAGGGAATTGCTGTTGTTCAGTCACTCAGTTGTGTTTAACTGTTTGCGACCCCATGGACTGCAGCACGCCCGGCTTCCCTGTCCTTCACCATCTCCTGGAGTTTGCTCAGACTCATGTCCATTGAGTTGGGGATGCCATCCAACCATCTTCTCCTCTGTCATCCCCTTCTTCTCCTGCCCTCAATCCTTCCCAGCATCAGGGTCTTTCCCAGTGAGTCGGCTGTGCACATCAGGTGGCCAAAGTATTTATTGGAGCTTCAGTTTTAGCATCAGTCCTCCCAATGAATATTTAGGGTTAATTTCCTTTAGCGTTTGATCTCCTTTAAGGGGGGTACCGCGTTTAAAAGGAGAGATGCTCTCGCAAAGCTCCAGGAAGGGGTGACCGAGTTTGATGGTTTTGCTTGTGCCCCCTCTAGGACAAGGCAACAGGTATCAGCACGATGGTAGCAGAAACCTCATCACCAAAGTACAGGAGCTGACGTCCTCCAAAGAGCTGTGGTTCCGGGCGGCTGTGATCGCAGTTCCCATCGCTGGGGGGCTGATCCTGGTGTTGCTAATTATGCTGGCCCTGAGGATGCTGCGGAGTGAGAACAAGAGGCTGCAGGAGCAGCGGCAGCAGATGCTCTCACGCTTGCACTACAGCTTCCATGGACACCACTCCAAAAAGGGGCAGGTGGCGAAGTTGGACTTGGAGTGCATGGTGCCCGTGAGTGGCCATGAGAACTGCTGTCTGACCTGCGATAAGATGAGGCAAGCCGACCTCAGCCACGACCGCATCCTGTCGCTTGTGCACTGGGGCATGTATAGCGGGCACGGGAAGCTGGAGTTCGTATGACTGGGCCTCACGGAACTGGACGTCTGGGACCCTCTAGAGTTCTGCTGGGCGGGAGCACTTTATCTGAAGACAAAACTAACTCGCGTCATCATCTGCGAGAGATGGAATGACCTCTGCAAACAGAATCTTGGCTATTTCTTCTGAAGGATTATTTGCACAGACTTAAATACAGTCAAAATGTATTATTTCCTTTAAAATTATTAAAAAGCAAAGAGAGGACTCTGTACACTGTTACCAGGGTTATTTGCATTCAGAGGGAGCTAGAATTGAGTACCTAAATAAACAAATGTGTTCTCTGTAAGCTCCTACATCTTGATTTATTGTAAAGATTTAAAATATATATATATATTTTTTGTCTGAAATTTAGTGGTGTCTTGTCATAAATTAAAAACTAAGCCGGAAGGGCAAGGAACTACATGTTAATTATACAAGTGAAGACCTATGATTGCTCAGTGTAGTATCTCAACTATAGATCTTGGCTTGAGTCTTTTTTTCTTAACAAGACCAAGATCTTGTTTGTTCTTACATGGCCCGTGTGTTGTTTTCTTACAGCATGGAGAATTTCTAAATGTGTACTGCCCATCATTCAGTGTCTTACTCACAGTTTTTTGTTAGGATAATTCTGGTTTTAGCTTTCATCCAAGAGAAATTGGAAACTTACTTATACCGGAGTCAGATATCATTGATCAGTTTCCGAAGTTGCCTTACCAAAAGGTGATATTTATCAGCTTGGTCCAGGTGCTCTGGAATTTGTTTTTAAATGTGTCTCTACCTCCCATCAGAAAAGGAAAAAAGCCTACTAAATGAATCTTTTTTTTTTTTAAAGTTAATCACTGCCTACTTTTAATGTTAATTAATTCATCGGTTTATTCTGGACTTAATTAAATATTTTGGACCCCAGATTAGCCAAACATTACTGTCTCACACTCGTAGTTTTTAAACCTTCCTTCAACAGAGTGTTATAACGATAATTTTTTTTACTTCTCAATCTTAGATTTTCAGTAGTGAACATTATATATAGTCGATTAAGATTTAAATAATAATTTCTCCCCCAAATGATTTTTTAAAAATATAATCAAATAGACTGTTGATTTTAGCCACTAACACACTAAATAATAGTGTTTCCATTCCTGGAGGACTTTGGCAATAAAGCCCAGCCTGAATTTAAAGCTATGCCACATGTATACTTTTCCTCTAAAATGGGACTTTATTATCTTAAATATGAGAATAATTTGTAGGTTCTTTTCTTCTTTTTTATATTTGAAACTTTTGCTTTTAACTTACAGCGTGCATATTTGAGTACCTGTGGGGTTTCCTTTTGTGAATGTTAAAAAGGATATTTTGCATATATTCGGGGATATTTTATGATCAGCATAATTTGGGTCCCTTAAGACAGGTGCCGTCACCCAGTTGATGGAAGAATCTGAGTTGAAATGAGTAGTCTAAAAACGAATACCTAGGTTATTTAATAACTAACAAGCCACAGCCCCAAATAAATTAGGCTATGGAATAAATACACATTTTAATAAATGATGGCGTTCATATTGTGCTTTTTGAGACTGAGAATTCTTGCATGGGTGACTTACAGTTTCTTAAAGTGTTACATTTTATGTGCATCCATTTTTTTTGAGAGAGTTAAAGAATTTTGGGCCTAACTCTCCAAACCTAAGTGAAGAGAAGGAATCAAAATGGCCAGTTGGTGAAATTTTTGCCCTCACCATCTCTTTCAAGCTTTAGGTCAAATTACAGTAGTTTTGGGGCTTGAAGATCAAAAGGCTTCTTGTCTCTTCTGTGTTCTTATGTCATGAGTGCATCGTGCAAATACCATGGATTCTAAAGTGGTTTCTCCTTACTCACCCTGGTGTTTCTTATTCATCACGTTTCTTCCCAATACCAGTTAATTAGGAGCTCAGGAATTCATTAGGAAATAAAACCATGAAGGATTGAAATTCATCCTCTTTGAAGCAATTTGACAACAGTGAACTCCAGGGAAGTTCCAGGAACTTCCTCCAGGGAAGGCCTGGGTGTGTGTGGGTGCTAAGATCACAGACCTTTAATAGATGAATAGAAAAGCCTCCACCTGGTTCTTCTGGGCTGAGCTTAAATCTGCAAGGCTGTTCACACCTCCCTGTTGGGTAGGATGCTGGCTCTGTGCGCACAGTGGGGCTCTAGTTGTCGCCACGTAATAGGTCGGCCCTGTCTCTTTTCCTAACAAATCCTCTCCCTTTGCTGCCTATTTAATATTTGTGTGTTTCTGCCACCAGTTTTAAAGTCAAATCTGCACATAACTTGGCCTTTCAGCAAAAATACTGTACGTTTCTCCACTTTGATTTTTCTAAGAGCTAAAATATAAAGTCTACTTTTGGTTCCCTATGAGAGTGTAGAGGTTGCCAAGAGTGGAGATAAAGGACCCTTCATGAAATAGCGACCTACCTGATTCGGTGATGTAAGGAGGATGACGGGTTTGTTTGTTTTTCCCTTGTAGAGATGTTTGCCGTTCCTTTGAGGTGTCAGTGCATGGCTGGGCTGATCAGGAACAGTTCTTGTTTAATGTGGACATAGAACTCCCCCCAAAAGTGATTTTCCCTTTTTAAGCGGAAATTTGCCCAAACCAGAGACAAGTGCTTGTCATGAGGTTTCTGTATCTGCACCCCTTAGACATTCTGCCCCTTCTGAAAAAACTGCTCTGTCGGTGGTTACATCTTTTATGTTATTCTCCCCTCCCCCCACCCTGCCCCTTCCCTTATTTTGAATGGCTCCGAGGCTTCCTAGAAATTGACTGGTGTGTCTCTAATTTCTGCTGAACTGATTTTATTAAAAACACTGCACCATAGGGGGTTTGACCTCCCTCCTAAAATACCAAACATGTCTGCTTTAGAAAATCACAAAGGTCTCTTCTGAAGAGCTTGTAAATCTGGTTTCAATATGCCTTGATTATAGGCTAAAAGCTTGAAAGCAGTGGCATCTAGTATCGAGTCTGGAAGTAGCCTATTTGGGGCCTGGACAGCTTTTTTCTTTAAAGCCTTTAATTGGTCCTCTTCTGTGTCTCTTCACCCACATAACTTTAAACCTTCAAAAGCTACATGGTGTGATGAGGTTGAACTTAGCCAAAGGAGCAATCAAGTGCGCTTGGGGGTCTCGCAGCCTGGATTCCTATGTAGACTCTATTTCCATCAGCTATGTGAACTTGGGCACTTTACTCAGGCTCTTTGGCTACTCAAGTTTGGTTCCCCACACCGTGGGGGCAGTAATTACACTTTATATGACAATTGTGGGGAGGTATAGGAGTAGGTATTCCTACCAATACAAGAGTCTTGGATGAACTCAAGTGGCCCCCAAATCCTCAAAATTGTCCCTACAAGTTTTTATTTGTCCCTACTATTTATACGGTGAATATTTTTGACTTTTTAGTATTTCAGATAACATATTTGAGTTTTGCAAGCCCGTCAGTCACCTGCAGACTGGATTTAACTTTTTAAAAATTCGCATTCAATTGATTGCTTTTATTGAATGGCATCACGGACTCAAGGGGCATGAGTTTAAGCAAACTCTGGGAGATAGTGAAGGACAGGAAAGCCTGGTGTGCTACAGTTCATGGGGTTGGTCATAAAGGGTCAGACTCAACTGAGTGACTGAACAACAAAGTCTCTTCTAGGTACAAATTATGTTGGTTTGTAACTATTTCCTTTTGGAATAATCTAAATGGCTACTGATAAGAACCTTTCCATTGTGTGTACCTATTCTGTTTTTCCATATTTGACAGAATGAAGTTCTCTTAGAGTTTCAGCTGCTCCAGGTGGTTAATCCATTGAGAAGATCACAGGAGCCAGGTTAGGTGAGAGAAGGTGTCAGAACTGCTTGAACAGTGTGTGTCTGATTGATGCATTCAATTACATTTGGCCTCATAGGTAGTCCCAACAAAATCCAATGGTTCTACTGGTTTGGGGGACTTTGTGAATTTGGGAGGGGCACCCTACTTTGTGAGCAACCTAATTTCCCTGGATGAAGTTAATTTAGTTACTCTGTGGGTCACAGTCATCGTGAGAAAATAAGTTGCTCCAACATCCACATGCTCCCTCCCCCCCTCACCTCCTGCAACTCATTCAGTGCAAAAGTCACTCTGCAGACTTAAAAAAATCAGATCACTGATCAGAGAATTTGAGATCTAATGAAATAATGAAATTAAACACTTTCAAGTTTTGACATCTCTTTACTGGAAGTACAGTTTTAGACTTTAAACACACCCTTGTTAATCTGCTAACACTGCTAACAGTTCTGTGGTGTGGTGGTATCGTTCCCTGGTCTGCCATTCCAGAAGTTTGGAGAAGGAACTGAGAAGGGAGAAGGACTGAGTTTAACCAGATAGGGGTTTACTTTTAACAAGGCAGCAATTTTCCACTGGTTCTGCTTTGTAGAGTTTACTAGTATTTGTTACTAAGGGAGGGCTATACCAACCATTCGGCTGCAAACTTTCCCCTTTATATGAATATGAACGGTGGTAACCAGTTAGGCATTGATTAGCAATCTTGGAAGATTCTTTGGATAAGCAGTTAGATAATGTCTCAAGGCATTTAAGGAGATTGTCAAGAGTTTAAGGAGATTCATTCTTCCTGGTAGCCAGTGGCCAGATGGCCTCTCGGGGGTTATTTCAAATTTGTATTTAGCTGCCTGTATCTTGCAGGGCTTCCCTGGTGGCTCAGAGGTTAAAGCTTCTGCCTGGAATGCAGGAGACCCGGGTTCAATCCCTGGGTCGGGAAGATAGCCTGGAGAAGGAAATGGCAACCCACTCCAGTACTCTTGCCTGGAGAATCCCATGGAGGGAGGAGCCTGGTAGGCTACAGTAAAGAGTCGGACACGATTGAACGATTTCACTTTCACTTTATCTTGCAGATTAGATTGATATTGGACTAAGCCTGAACAGAAGCCCGAGAAGATGAGTTGATAACTATTAGTATTTATTGCACACTGGATATATAAACAAAGGCCATGCCAGCCAAAGGGTCTTAGTAATCCTAGAATGATTTTATGTTTAACAAATTTAAAGACAGTGTGTAAGTAGATGTTGGAATTTGTCAGTGGTTTGTTTTTAGACATGTGAAGACTGTGAAAGATCTTGCGTTATAAACCTAATGGGACAAAAATTGTTTAAGCAGTGAAAACCAAGCGAAAGGCATGAAGCTCCTTATCCTGGGTCTCTCCCTCTTGGAACTGCCCTGGGTCTGATGAGAACAGTGGAGAAACACCGCACTTCAAGCAGTTTCTCTTTTCAAGTGTTAGACGTTCAGGTGGAAACATGTTTTACTAAATGTAGTGGATGTGATTTAAAAAAAAATAATTTATTTTTAATTGAAGGATCCTTGCTTTGATACCACAGATTTTAACTCACAGTTGCCTTGGTGAATGGGGTATTTCTCACCTGGACTTAAGGCTTAAACTGTGAACTCCCAGCGGGGAGGATCTAGGATTAGTCACCTTTGTAGGTTTCCAAAATCCAAGGGGAGAATGAGATGAAGAAAGATCAAGGCTTCTTGTCAACGGGTGCCTGAGTTTAGATTATCAGTAAATAAACATTGTCTTTCTGTTTGTTTCTTTACCCCAAACTATTGTTTCTACCCGCAGCCTAAAGGAAAACGAATTACTTATGAAGGGTTTGAGGTGTGGCCAGCTTGTAAAGTTAGCGTAGCCTCCAAGCTCATTGAAGGAAACGGACTCACCAAGAAGTACGTCCTCACTGCCTATGAATCCAAGAGTTGTATTTTCATCTTATTATTTTAAAATATTCAAAGTTTCGTCAAACATGGTTTCTCTAAGGAGTTAAGAACAAGCCCCTGAGAGCTGTGGTCATCACAAAGCTCAAGGTTCCAGAATGTGCGGGCAGACACACCATTTCACCTTTAATCGTTCGTCTCAGCCCCATTGGGGCAACTTTAGCAAGTGCTTTTTCCTTCTCTTGGAAATGAGCCTCTGACCAGAGGCTGTAATGAAAGCAGTGTGTAGTTTGCTCAGTCTTTCATTCAAGGGCACACCAAAAGTTATAAATAAATCCCCTGCCCCCCTCAAACATTTAGCATTTTCCTTTGAAAATGCTTCACTTCAAAACTCAAGTGGTTCTGGTGCATCCATTTACAGTTTTATAATTTAGACTTTTGCAGGGCTTTCTTTTATTGTATTATTATATAGTTTATATTATTTTAATATTATATATTATATCACTATTATGACATAATATCATAAGGTGAGTGTTCAGTCACTTAAGTTGTGTCTGACTCTTCTGTGACCCCCTGGACTATAGCCCACTATGCTCCTCTGTCCATGAGATTTCCCAGGCAAGATTACTGGAATGAGTTGCTGATTCCTTCTCCAGGGGATCTTCCTGACCAAGGAATGTAACCCATAGGATAAAACTGATAGAACATCAATAACATTAATTTATTGATATTGTTTATGTATTTCTACATATATCAATAACTTATTTATATTTATAATATATACAAACATACCAATAATGTATTAATCATATTAATATAATACCATAATATATAACATAATTTATATATACCGAGTGTAGCCAAAAATATTCTATGTGTGTGTGTTAGTTGCTCAGTTGTGTCTGACTCTTTGTGACCCCATGGATTGTAGCCCACCAGGCTCCTCAGTCCGTGGGATCCTCTAGGCAAGAATACTGGAGTCACTTGCCATTCCCTTCTCCAGGGAATCTTCTTGACCCAGGGATTTAACCTAGATCTCCTGAATTGCAGACAGATTCTTTACTGTCTTAGCCACCAGGAAATCTGTAAAAAACAATTCTATATTATATTATTATTTTATTATTATATCATTTATTATATTTTATATATATATTATTTTTCTTAAGAAATAACTTAAATAACCGAAGGTAAATTAAAAAAAAATGTACGTATGGGTAGAGGGTGATCATTTGTGCCTTCCCAGTTGTTGTATTATTTCCAGTTTCCCATAGTCCCTTTCTGTCCTTTATCGAGCCCCTCTTTGCATGAAATGTTCCCTTGGTATCTCTAATTTTCTTGAAGAGATCTCTAGTCTTTCCCATTCTGTTCTTTTCCTCTATTTCTTTGCATTGACTGCTGAAGAAGGCTTTCTTATCTCTTCTTGCTATTCTTTGGAACTCTGCATTCAGATGCTTATATCTTTCCTTTTCTCCTTTGCTTTTTGCCTCTCTTCTTTTCACAGCTATTTGTAAGGCCTCCCCAGACAGCCATTTTGCTTTTTTGCATTTCTTTTCCATGGGGATGGTCTTGATCCCTGTCTCCTGTACAATGTCACGAACCTCATTCCATAGTTCATCAGGCACTCTATCTATCAGATATAGACCCTTAAATCTATTTCTCACTTCCACTGTATAATCATAAGGGATTTGATTTAGGTCATACCTGAATGGTCTAGTGGTTTTCCCTACTTTCTTCAATTTAAGTCTGAATTTGGTAATAAGGAGTTCATGATCTGAGCCACAGTCAGCTCCCAGTCTTGTTTTTGTTGACTGTATAGAGCTTCTCCATCTTTGGCTGCAAAGAATATAATCAGTCTGATTTTGGTGTTGACCATCTGGCGATGTCCATATGTAGAGTCTTCTCTTGTGTTGTTGGAAGAGGGTGTTTGCTATGACCAGTGCATTTTCTTGGCAAAACTCTATTAGTCTTTGCCCTGCTTCATTCTGCATTCCAAGGCCAAATTTGCCTGTTACTCCAGGTGTTTCCTGACTTCCTACTTTTGCATTCCAGTCCCCTATAATGAAAAGGACATCATTTTTGGGTGTTAGTTCTAAAAGGTCTTGTAGGTCTTCATAAAACCATTCAACTTCAGTTTCTTCAGCGTTACTGGTTGGGGCATAGACTTAGATAACTGTGATATTGAATGGTTTGCCTTGGAGACGAACAGAGATCATTCTGTCATTTTTGAGATTGCATCCAAGTACTGCATTTCGGACTCTTTTGTTGACCACGATGGCTACTCCATTTCTTCTGAGGGATTCCTGTCCGCAGTAGTAGATATAATGGTCATCTGAGTTAAATTCACCCATTCCAGTCCATTTTAATTCTCTGATTCCTAGAATGTCGACGTTCACCCTTGCCATCTCTTGTTTGACCACTTCCAATTTGCCTTGATTCATGGACCTGACATTCCAAGTTCCTATGCATTATTGCTCTTTACAGCATCGGATCTTACTTCTATCACCAGTCACATCCACAGCTGGGTATTGTTTTTGCTTTGGCTCCATCCCTTCATTCTTTCTGGAGTTATTTCTCCATTGATCTCCAGTAGCATATTGGGCACCTAATGACCTAAATCAAATCCCTTATGATTATACAGTGGAAGTGAGAAATAGATTTAAGGGTCTATATCTGATAGATAGAGTGCCTGATGAACTATGGAATGAGGTTCGTGACATTGTACAGGAGACAGGGATCAAGACCATCCCCATGGAAAAGAAATGCAAAAAAGCAAAATGGCTGTCTGGGGAGGCCTTACAAATAGCTGTGAAAAGAAGAGAGGCAAAAAGCAAAGGAGAAAAGGAAAGATATAAGCATCTGAGTGCAGAGTTCCAAAGAATAGCAAGAAGAGATAAGAAAGCCTTCTTCAGCAGTCAATGCAAAGAAATAGAGGAAAAGAACAGAATGGGAAAGACTAGAGATCTCTTCAAGAAAATTAGAGATACCAAGGGAACATTTCATGCAAAGAGGGGCTCGATAAAGGACAGAAATGGTATGGACCTAACAGAAGCAGAAGATATTAAGAAGAGGTGGCAAGAATACACAGAAGAACTGTACAAAAAAGATCTTTACAACCCAGATAATCATGATGATGTATTCACTAATCTAGAGCCAGACATCTTGGAATGTGAAGTCAAGTGGGCCTTAGAAAGCATCACTAAGAACAAAGCTAGTGGAGGTGATGGAATTCCAGTTGAGCTATTTCAAATCCTGAAAGATGATGCTGTGAAAGTGCTGCACGCAATATGCCAGCAAGTTTGGAAAACTCAGCAGTGGCCACAGGACTGGAAAAGGTCAGTTTTCATTCCAATCTCAAAGAAAGGCAATGCCAAAGAATGTTCAAACTACCGCACAATTGCACTCATCTCACACGCTAGTAAAGTAATGCTCAAAATTCTCCAAGCCAGGCTTCAGCAATACATGAACCGTGAACTCCCAGATGTTCAAGCTGGATTTAGAAAAGGCAGAGGAACCAGAGATCAAATTGCCAACATCCACTGGATCATGGAGAAAGCAAGAGAGTTCCAGAAAAACATCTATTTCTGCTTTATTGACTATGCCAAAGCCTTTGACTGTGTGGATCACAATAAACTGTGGAAAATTCTGAAAGAGATGGGAATACCAGACCACCTAACCTGCCTCTTGAGAAATCTGTATGCAGGTCAGGAAGCAACAGTTAGAACTGGACATGGAACAGCAGACTGGTTCCAAATAGGAAAAGGAGTACGTCAAGGCTGTATGTTGTCACCCTGCTTGTTTAACTTCTATGCAGAGTACATCATGAGAAACGCTGGACTGGAAGAAGCACAAGCTGGAATCAAGATTGCCGGGAGAAATATCAATAACCTCAGATATGCAGATGACACCACCCTTATGGCAGAAAGTGAAGAGGGGCTAAAAAGCCTGTTGATGAAAGTAAAAGAGGAGAGTGAAAAATTGGCTTAAAGCTCAAATTCAGAAAACGAAGATCATGGCATCTGGTCCCATCACTTCATGGGAAATAGATGGGGAACCAGTAGAAACAGTGTCAGACTTTATTTTTTGGGGCTTCAAAATCACTGCAGATGGTGACTGCAGCCATGAAATTAACAGACGCTTGCTCCTTGGAAGAACAGTTGTGACCAACCTAGATAGTATATTCTAAAGCAGAGACATTACTTTGGCGACTAAGGTCCGTCTAGTCAAGGCTGGTTTTTCCTGTCGTCATGTATGGATGTGAGAGTTGGACTGTGAAGAAAGCTGAGCGCTGAAGAATTGATGCTTTTGAACTGTGGTGTTGCAGAAGACTCTTGAGAGTCCCTTGGACTGCAAGGAGATCCAACCAGTCCATTCTGAAGGAGATCAGCCCTGGGATTTCTTTGGAAGGAATGATGCTAAAGCTGAAGCTCCAGTACTTTGGCCACCTCATGCGAAGAGTTGACTTATTGGAAAGGACTGTGATGCTGGGAGGGATTGGGGGCAGGAGGAGAAGGGAACGACCGAGGATGAGATGGCTGGATGGCATCACGGACTCGATGGACGTGAGTCTGAGTGAACTCCGGGAGATGGTGATGGACAGGGAGGCCTGGCGTGCTGCGATTCATGGGGTCGCAAAGAGTCGGACATGACTGAGCAACTGAACTGGAACTGGAATAGTCCCTTTATTTATTTAGTAATATTTTGTATGTACACGTATTTACATTTTCCACGAGACCTGGCTCAAACCAAATTCAACCTGCTTCCAGTAGTGTTTGCTAAAAATACAGATAAAGTGTGGAAAGAAGAAACCCCATTTCTCCAAAAGCAGCTCTGTTGTCCGTCAACATTTTCAAAGGCAAACTTCTCTGCAAACCTGGTGTGGCTGCCAGCCCGCTGGACTCCCCCGGGACTCTTCCTGTCCGAAAGGGTGGAGGGGCACTGCTGTCGAAGGCTGCCTGAAGGCAGATAGTCCGTCCCTCTGGGATGCTATTGTCAAGGGTCATTTCCCAGGCCTGACACTTGATTGTGAAGCAGGTTCGGAGGTCAGGCTTTCCTGGCGCTGGTTTGTGACAAGCACCAGGAGTAGACCATAAACTCCCTCATCCTTAGCCATCTTGTTTAACCACAGGAGGCGGTCGGTTGGTATTTATATGCAAATTGGGGTGAGTACCTAACAGGTGGCGTTGAAATGTTCAATTTGTTTATCTCATCCTGGGAAGCCCGGCCTTTTCTCGGCGGAGGAAGATTTATGGGGCTGTTTTTCCTGGCTCTCAGCAGTGAATTAAGTCCAGCGGGGCCTTTGGCATCTTCATTCACTCAAGCTGGCCATCAAGAGTGGAAGCTCTGCTGGCCCTGGGGACTGACCTGGACAGAGGAGCCCCTGGGAAGGCACTGCCTCTCAGGTGGGGACAGCAGGTAATGGAAAGGGCAAAAACTCCTGTCTTCAGAATATCTACCACACAAATATCTCATCCGGAAAAAAAATAAACTGGCCATTTCCCTTGGCCTCCTCTCCATACCTGTTCTGGGAAAACGTCCGTCCTTCCTGGGCTTGAAGAAGGTCTGCCAGAAGTCTCTCTCTAGAAGGGTCTCTGTAGGAACTTGTTTTAGTCAGAGGTTCAAAGTGCTCATCATCACATGTTAACAGTCCTTGTGGACCTAGGAGCCTGGTGGGCTGCAGTCCACAGTGTCGCAGAGAGTCGGACATGACTGGAGTGACTGAGCATACACACACACACACACACACACACACACACACACACGTCATGGTGGGTATGGTTTTGGCTCAAGAGATCTGGCTTGCCACCTGTGGTGTGGTCTCAGTCTAAGGATGAGCTCTGTTTCCTCACTGACACAATGAGGATGATAATGTTATCTTACATAGATTGAGATTGGGTTGTTGGGAGGATTAACTAAGATAAAGAAAGATTTAGCTCCATTCCTTGCAGAGCTGTAAATGTTAGCCATTACTGCAAGGTATTGTTCCTTCACAAACCCTCTCAAAGATTAGAGTGCCCTGGGGAACCCCACGCCTACTCTACAGACCGGGAGCCAGACTGGATGAATTCACAGATCTAGTGATATTTAATCATTTTTATTACTGAGTGTCTTTAATTTATCCAAGTTAGCCTTCCGTGTTTATAGTTTGCTCGAGACAGTAGGAAAGGGGCTTCCCTTTGCCTGGTGGTCCAGTGGTGCTCTGGCCGCTGCAGTGACAAACCCATGCACTTCATCTGGGAAGTAGCCTTTGCTCACCACAACGAGAGAAAGCCCGAACGTAGCAATGAAGTCCCAGTGCATGAAAAAAAAAAAAGAGAGAGAGAGAGTAGGAAAGCAACCTCATTTTGATATAAAAATATTGAAACTACAATATCCTTGGTAGGAAAAGATGACTTATTAGGAACCACTGTGATGTTCGCATTAGCCCAGAGCAGATTGTGGGAACACTCCCCACAGTCAGGAAGGGCATGTTATCTGCTCCCTTGGACAACAAATGCCTGTTTTTGCATTTGCATTCTGTTAATAAATACACACCTGTCGACTGTGCGACTTTGCCTGGGTGACCAGCCACAGTTCACCGCTTCAAGCCCAGGTAACTCAAACATGTGGCCCAACCCCCTGTCTTGCCGCTTGGGAGTCCATGTGCTAGTCTGGTGAGGGTCACCCCTATTGGAAGGCAAGAGGCAAATTAAAATGTTGTACTGGAACATTCCTGGATTCTGTAAATAGAGTAAGGACTGTTCTCATGAGAATCCATGTTTTTTTTTAAAATTTATTTATTTTTAATTGGAGGATAATTGCTTTACAGTATTGTGTTGGCTTCTGCCGTACATCAACAGGAAGAATCCGTTTCTATGAAATCTGTTGGTCCGACACCATACTGCAGTTTTGATGACAGCAGTGCTCAGTTGGTTCAGTGGTATCCGACTCTTGGCAACTTCAAGGCTGCTCTGAATTCATGGGCCCATGAATGACTAGCTGGGCCTGGTGGGATGAGATGTTACAGGTTTTCTGACCAAACGGTTGGCCCACGAAGGCAGCTGGTCAGGGCTTACAGCCACTTGCTCACCTGTAGAGGGTGAGCAGGGGGCTCAACCCAGGCTGTCCGAGAGGGTCATCACCTCCCTGGCCAGGCCGCGTGGGGATGTGCAGCCCCTAGTGGTGGTCTCTGCTTGGTTGAGGATGTGTCACAGCCTTGGTTGGACATGGGGAAGAGTTGCAGAGCCTTCCTGCACGTTCTGGTCAGTTCCCGAATCTCCTGCATTGGCAGGCAGATACTTAACCACTGGACCATCAGGCAAGTTCGAAGTCAGTTTTCAGTGTTTGAAAAAGAAGCCATTTGTTCAAAGATTCCATACTGACTAGTGAGACTGAGTTAATAACGCCATCTTTCGCCTTCATGTTTTTCATTTGTAAAATGAGAGTCACAGTAACACTGTTTTCCTCCCAGCTCCAAAGTGAACTATGGGAAGTCTATGTTGCTAGCAAGTTCCTCTGAGCTCCCTGGAAAGGCAGTGAAAAATAAGTTATGGTGAAGATACTATTTTGAAATGAGGATAAGCTGTTTCTTGTGTTTCTGTATTTTTATTTCCTTTGTACTTTTTGTTCTGTTACTCTTTCAGTCTCAGTTTTGATTCATTTCTCCTCTCCCTAATGTTTATAGTGGTTTAGTGGCTAAGTTGTGTTCCATCTCTTTGCAACCCCGTAGACTGTAGCCCACAAGGATCCTCTGTCCATGGGGTTCTCCAGGCAAGAATACTGGAGTGGGTTGCCACTTCCTCTCCCAGGGGATCTTCCTGACCCAAGAATAGAACCTGCATCTCCCGAGTCTCCTGCTTGGCAGGCGGAGTTTTTACCACTGAGCCATCTTGGAAGCCCAGTTGTTTATAATGAAACTATAAAGCTTGCTTTATGAAGACACAACATGGTTTACACAGCAGTTACAAGGTTAAGGCCATCCTTCCTTTTTTTCTACCAATATAAGAATTACCTGTTTGGAATAGTGTTTAAAATTGAATTTACATTCACAAAAAAATCTCAGGCTTAGAATTTGGGCCAGGGTGGGTAGAGAGAGAAAAGAGAGAAGTCCAAAGAGTATGATTATCAAAAGTAGCGGGGACTTCCCTCGTGGTCCAGTGGCAAGGACTCTGTGCTCCCAATGCAGGGGGCCAGGGTTCAACTCCTGGGCAGGGAATTAGATCCTAAATTCCTCAAATAAAGATCCCATGTGCCTCGACTAATACCTGGCACAGCCAAATAAATAAATATTTTTTAAAAAATGAATTGACTTCTAAATGAAAATTGGCAGGAACACTGTTGAATATTGTTGAAAACAAACATGCTGAGTTTTCTTAATGTCCTGAATGAAAATGAAGCAAAAGAAAACATCAAGTTTTCAATAAGAACAATAACAACAAAAAAAAAAAGGAGGAGGAAGGAAAGATAAAATGACACAGCAAAATTAAAGACCTTGAAATTCTGCTTTAAAATGACCTTAACCTTTGTACTTTTTCACTACTTAAGGCAAGTATTATATAGTGATGAAATGGTTTTTTGTTTTTGAAAAGTTTGTACATTAGCTGAAATGTTAAGATTGGTAATCTGTGTCATGGTTAGAGCATCAAGAAGAAATATTTATGTTACTTGTTCACCTAGGCCTTGTGTTTAATATTTAAATATTGCAAACAGGGGCCTTTTTCTGTCTACCCCACAGTGGAAAGAAACTGGCTAAGTGACTTGCCTGAGGCAACGCTGTGAACAGGGATTTCTGCCTCAGACTACATTCCTGGGCCACATTCTCCTAATAGAGCCTGAAAGCTTGTGAGAAAAATAAAATCAAGTTCACAGCATTTTATTTCTGAATGGAAACTGGACAATGGCACTTTGTCTGAAATCGGGTCTCTACCTTTCAGGAGGACGAAACCACGTTAAACCCAAACCACACTCTTTCTGCCAAGTCTCACCTCCTTCCTCCCAGTGGGGCCAGGAAGGAATTGTCTGCCTAGCTGATTTCTGGTCCTTGTAGGGGGTGGGGTGGGTGGAAGCTGAGAAGAAATTTCTTCTCTTCTTTCCAGGTTTATTTCCTCAAGGGAAAAGCCCATGTTTTATGTGTTGTTCTGGCAGCAGTGGGGAAAAATTTTCATTCTTTTCTCTGATGACCACCTGATGATGGAAAGAAGGAGAGGCCGTTCCTCGCCTGCCTTTTTCTGGCCTTGGGGTGAGGCAGAGAGAGGGAGTGAAAATATAGTCTCATCCACTCTCTTACTTCTGGTTGCCTCTTACCTTTTTGCAAACCACCCTTCTAGCCAAAAGCAGCAGAAATCAATTGATTTGTGTGACCTTTTGTGGTTTCTGTGAGTGAACCTTTCTGAAAGATCTCTTTTTGTTTGAGAGAGAGAGAGAAATTTTTCCCTTGGAAGTATAGATGTAGAAAAAAAAAATGATGTGTTGAATTTACTCTCTTACTAGTCTTGATTTTAAATTCTTTGTTAAGAACTGAAATTCTTGGTACAATTTCAGTAAAAAGTATCTGAATATATTTTACAAAGTTGTAAAATGTCAAACTTCATGCAATTTTATTTCTAAAGCCTCAATACCACTTGGACACTGTAATTATATCCAGACGGTTTCTTTTTCAGGAAAAGAGTCACAAACAGCTTTCTTTACCGTCATGCTTTGACATTTTCATTCATTTTACTTATGACACTATCTGATAAGAATTTCCTTTCAGATTGCAGTCAGTGATCACAACATAGGTAACTTCTTACGCCACTGAACTCATGGAAGAGTAGCCTTCTGTTCCAGAATAATCAAAATGTTGAGCAACACTTAACCTCTCAGAGAAAGATGAATATTTGATATTTCAGAACTGAAGTTGGGCAGTACGATAGGGATTGTCAGGTGCTGGTAACATGCTAGACTCAGAAAGTTAAGACATTAGGTTACATGGAGTCGAGCCAACAAAGGGTCAGTAGCGTGACTAGCATATAAAAGGTCAGTGTTTACCTTTTCCAAGCTTTGTTTAAATTAAATGCCTAAGAGAGACAGAGAAAACTCTTGGTTGGTTATATCAAAGCTTTCAAAGCTGCCCTGGACAGAGAGTGAGAAGGACGAAGAGACGCCTTGTCTTGGTTTTCTATCTCACACTGTTGCAAATACATCCAGCGAGAGAGAGATGAAATGTAAACAAACAAACAGAATGAGGAGGAAGAAAGAAAACATACAAGAATATTAGAAGATGAGGAAGAGATTAAATTTTTTTTTTGGGTGTGGAAAAGGGAAACAAAAGGAACAGATTAACATTTAATAAAATAAGCCCCAGGGTCACACGTGGGCTCCCAGGCAGCAATTAAATCAGGTGTCTACGACTTTGAGAGATAAGACCTTGGCATAAAGAGACACAGGAGTGCCAACAAAGGGTCTCTCCCCAGGGTTTGTATGGCAAGTCCCCTACATACCAATGAGTTCTGTTCTGAGCGCATATTCATAAGTCCAACAAAGTTAGCCTTGGTACCCAACTAACACAATCGGCTGTAGAGTACTATATAGTAATAGGTTTATGATACTTCTTACACAAATGATACATAAAAACAAGCACAAAATATAAAGGAAACATTTAAAATCTTATAGTACAGCACCTTGAAAAGCACAGGAGTACAGTACAACAGCTGGCACACAGGGGCTGGCGTCCGGGTGAGCAGGCAGGAAGAGTTACTGACTATAGGAGGCAGAGGAGGTGGGAGATGGCAGAGCTGCAGGGTCATCAGAACCCGCCTGCCAATGCAGGAGACATAAGAGACACAGGTTTGATCCCTGGGTGGGGAAGATCCCCTGGAGGAGGATATGGCAACCCGCTCCAGTATTCTTGCGTAGGAAATCCCATGGACAGAGGAGCTGGGTGGGCTACAGTCCGTACGTAGGTTTTAAAGAGTTGGATGTGACTGAAGCAACCTAGCGCTAGTACAAAGATGGTCAACAACAGGAGACGGGGCAAGCTGATATTTCACTCACACGTGACGTTGATGGCACGGGTTCCCCTTGCTGAACAGAATTCCATCTACCTTCTGGAAAACCTGATCCAGTGATGTCTGGATAGTAGCTCTTCTTTTTTCATCATAGATGACACAGTAGCACAGAATTGCGTTCTGAGCAGCTGCCACAGCCTTTGTTTATCAGTCTACATTTGGACCCTAAGCCTCAAACACTAACAGTGCCTCCTCGAGTAAGGAAAGTTCTCGGCCGTTTCCTGCTCATGAATCTCTTCGGTTCTTCAGTTACTTCTTCTTCCTCTTGTCTCTCTTTGTCCTTTCTCTGGGCCCCCAATTCCTTCATGTCTTCATTAGTAAGCTCCCCCTGTTTGCCCAGCAAGGAGTTCAGTGAAGGTGTCCTCTTGTAGACCTAGCTCCAGCTTCTCGCTGAGGGTCACTAAGTTGCTGGTGACCTCTTTGGACCTCTCATCCATCTTCTCAAATCCATGAAAATCAAGAACAAACTGTGGGCAAAGATTCGTCCAAACCCCAGTCATGACGAAGGCCATAACTTTACTCCAGTGAAATCAGCTTTTTAATTTTATTAATAACTTTTTAGATGTCATAGTCCTGCTATCTGCCATCTATCAGCCGGAGGACCAGAATCACTGATGGTGTAAGCCCCAGTCCAAAGCCAGGAGAGGACCAACATCCCTGCTCAGCAGGCAGGCATAGAGAGAGCAAATTCACCTTCTTTATACCTTTTTGTTTGACTCAGACCCTCAGTGGATTGGATGATGTCCACCCACCCCCATTGAGGAAGGTGATCAACTTTACTCAGTCTACCAGTTCAAATGCTAATCTGGACACCCTGTGACACAATGAAACTGACACAATTAACCATCGCAAGGGCAAAATAAATTCTAGGCTTCAACAGTACGTGAACCGAGAACTTTCAAATGTTCAAACTGGGTTTAGGAAAGGCAGAAGAACTAGAGACCAAATTGCAGACATCTGGTGGATCATAGAAAAAGCAAGAGAATTCCAGAAAAACATCTATTTCTGCTTCAGTGACTATGCTAAAGCCTTTGACTAAGTAGATCACAGCAAACTGTGGAAATTCTTAAAGAGATGGGAATACCAGACCACCTTACCTGCCCCCTGAGAAATCTGTATGCAGATCAAGAAGCAACAGTTAGAAGTGGACATGGAACAACAGACTGGTTCCAAATTGGGAAAGGAGTATGTTGAGGCTGTATACTGCCACCCTGCTTATTTAACTTGTATGTAGAGTATGCCATGCAAAATGCCAGGGTGAATGAAACACAAGCTGGTATCAAGATTGCCAGAACAAATATCAATAACCTCAGATATGCAGATGACACCACCCTTATGGCAGAAAGTGAAGAGGAAATAAAGAGCCTCTTGATGAAAGTGAAAGAGGAGAGTGACTAAGCTGGCTTAAAACTCCACATTCAAAAAACTAAGATCATGGCATCCAGTCGCATCACTTCATGGCAAATAGATGGGGAAACAATGCAGACAGTGACTGACTTTATTTTTTGGGGCTCCAAAATCACTGCAGATGGTGATTGCAGCCATGAAATTAAAAGATGCTTGCTCCTTGGAAGAAAAGCTATGACCAACCTAGACAGCATATTCAAAAGCAGAGACATTACTTTGCCGACAAAGGTCCATCTAGTCAAAGCTATGGTTTTTCCAGTAGTCATGTATGGATGTGAGAGTTGGACCATAAAGAAAGCTGAGGGCTGAAGAATTGATTCTTTTGAACTCTGATGTTGGAGAAGACTCTTGAGAGTCCCTTGGATTGCAAGGAGATCCAACCAGTCCATCCTAAAGGAAATCAGTCCTGAATATTCATTGGAAGGACTGATGCCGAAGCTGAAGCTCCAACATTTTGGCCACCTGATGTGAAGAACTGACTCCTTGGAAGAGACCCTGATGCTGGGAAAGATTGAAGGCAGAAGGAGAAGGGGATGACAGAGGATGGGATGGTTGGATGGCATCACCAACTTGATAGACATGAGTTTGAGCAAGCTCTGGGAGTTGATGGACAGGGAAGCCTGGCGTGCTGCTGTCCATGGGGTTGCAAAGAGTCAGACACAACTGAGTGACTGAACTGACTGAACTGAGGGCAAAATAAATTCCAGATTCTAACTGCTGCTGGACAGGGCTCCTGAAGGGCCTCATTCTGGTCAGACCTGGTGCAGAAATGGCAGGAGGTCAGCAGAGAGAACTCCGGGGGACAAATCCAGAACTTGTGACATTCGGTTTTGGTGTAGTCCAGATCATCTGGATTATATAAAAATCATAAAAGGAACATTGGGGCATGGGATCTTCATAGGTGGCCAAAGGGTACAACTCTTCAAGTAGAGAAACTGCTTGAAAAAGAAGAAAAACTCAATAAGAAAAATGAATCAGCTGGTTGAGTGTGTGCTGGAAGGGAATGGCGCTGTCTTCCTTCTTGACAAGCCTGGAGTGGAAAAAGCTGTCATTGTGGAGATAAATCGTCCATTACTGAAGCTGACAGGTGGAGGTCGTCTGAGGTGGGAAGAGAGCACAAAGTCAGATGCTCAATGTAAATAGTAACATCTTTGCCTTTGATGCCATCTACGTAGTGAATGAGAAAGGAACCAGGGAAATGAAAAGATGCTGCAGGGAGCAGGGAAATTAGTGCTGATGTTTCTCATTAAAGCAGTAGTCATAGCAATAACAACTGGATGTTTATAGATGGCATTTCATCTATAGCTCTTGGATTCCACTGAGCTTTAAAACAGGAGGATCTAGTTCACACCTCTTACCAGGAGAATGAATTACCTTCCAGCTCTCAGGAATGGTGTGAAGGACATCTCCAAGGATCTCAGATTCATCAAACTGTAGAGCTAAGTATGGTGAGAGGTAAACTAGTCTGATAGATACCCTTTTCTCATAGGCCCGAAGAGGTTAAATGACTGGCCCAAGGTCACACAGCTACTTAGTGGGATTGCTGGGACTGGAATGCAGTTCTGTTTCCTTTGAACCTCAGCTGTCACTTTCTGTGTGTCTTCGGAAAGTCAGCTAACTCTGAACCTCTGTTTCATCATCTGTAAAGCGTGGATAATGATAACACCTACACCAAAGGGCTCTTGAGAGGACTAAATGAATTAGCACATACTTAGAACAATGCCTGGGCAGAGGTGGTTCTTTAGTCCCTAAGTGGTATCCTACTCTTGTGACTCCATGGACTGTCAGCCAACGGACCGTCAGGCTCCTCCGTTCATTGGATATTCCAGGCAAGAAATACCGGAGTGGGTTGCCATTTCCATTTCCAGGGGAATCTTCCTGACCCACGGATGGAACCCAAGTCTCTAAAGTCTCCTGCACTGCAGGCAGTCTCCTGCATTGCAGGCATATTCTTTTACCAACTGAGCCACCAGGGAAGGCCTAGAACAGCGTCCAGCATACAGTAAGTGTTAAATTCATGATAGATATCATGGACAATTTTTCTTTTTAAGGGTACCATTCATTAAAAAAAAGAAGTCTGATGTAACCTCTTTTGAGTGCTAGTGATGTAAAAGAATCAATGGGGCTGGAAATGGCAGGTAGCACCAGTGGTCTGAGTCCTCTTTTGCCCCAAATCCTGGACAACAGGGATGCTGGATCACTCTGAGCCTGAAGCAGTCCTGGTTCTCTGGACCCCTTCAGCGACAGGGCAGTAGAGATGTGGACAGAGCCTGTGGATGGGATCCTGGCCAGGTCTCCACTGAGGGTTCCGTGTGGCAGCCAGGTTGAATCTGGGGGGAGGTGTGCTTCCCAGGATTGGAGGCAGAGCCCCGGCTGGTGCTGGAACGTGCTGTCAGCAGCTGTGTGTTTGGTAACTGCTGGAGCTCTGCTGCCCTCTCCCCTCCTTCCCCCTACCCTCCTGGCTGAGGGTCTTTGGAAACCACTCCTTTAGTTTAGACATTGAATTTCTATTAATAAACACACGGACCAGAGAAAACAGTTTGGTCTATTGCCAGTTATTTAACTTTAGCGCAAATAAGTTTTCTCCTTTTTTCATTTTGGCTGTGCACGGTCTTCACTGCAGTGCGTGGGCTTTCTCTAGCTGTGCCAAGTGGAGGCTGGTCTCTAGGTGTGGTGTGCGGGCTTCTCATTGTGGTGGCTTTTATTGTGGACCTCGGGCTCTAGGCGAGGGGGCTTCAGTAGTTGCGGCACACAAGGTTAGTTGTCCTGTGGCATGTGGAATCTTCCTGGACCAGGGGTTGAACCCGTGTCCCCTGAATTGGCAGGCAGATTCTTAACCAATCGGCCACCAGGTAGGTCCAGGTTCTCTTCTTTCTTGAAAGTGAGCTTTAAGGAGCGGAGGGTAGAGCAAGGAGCTGGGGTGGGATGGATATTGGAGATACTGAAATGGGGAGAAGAAAGGTCAGAGTTCAAGGGCAGATGTGTTGGAAGATGATGCTTCCTCCTTGGTTTAGCCTAATGTAGGAGCTTCTGGAAACCAACATACTGTATACTCAAGTGGCAGTAACCTGTCACCAAACTGAATTCCTTAACAACCCGGTGAGCCATTCCTATACCTTGTGGGCCTGGGTACTCTCTGTAAGTGCCCCTCACACAAATCCTAACCCTAAGTGGAATAATTCATTTCCTTCTACTTCTGCTCAAGGTAATTTATCAAATGAAATAATTTGTGGGAAAGAGTTCTTCTTTGTTTTTAATGTATTTGTTTGGTTGCACTAGGTCTTAGTTATGGCATGTGGGATCTAGTTCCCTGACCAGAGATTGAACCCGGGCTTCCTGCATTGGAAGCACAAAATCTTAGCCACTGGACCACCAGGGAAGTCCTGGGAGAGAGTTCTTGGATATGTAAAACACGCTAAAACCATTTCGGTGGTACTCAGTTGATAACTTTTCATAGCGGGCATGAATGTGGCCTGCTGGTTACAGATATAGCTCCTCAAGGCATGAGGAATAAAATAGCCCCGGGTTTCAGGCTTTGCGGGCATGGGGTGAGGGCGGGGAGGAAAGTTGCTTTTGGCCATGTTGCTTCTGGAAGGAGTTCTGAAGAATTCTAATTCTTCGCTGATGAATCAATGAAGGAGTGAAAGGATGTCTCTTTGAAAAGTGAAGAAGTGAAAGTCATGTCCAACTCTTTGCAACCCCATGGACTGTAAGTAGTCCAAGGAATTCTCCAGGCAAGAATACTGGAGTGGGTAGCCATTCTCTTCTCCAGGGGATCTTCCCAACCCAGGAATTGAACTGGAGTCTCCCGCATTGCAGGGCGATTCTTTACCAGCTGAGCCACCAGGCAAGTCCGAGAATACTGGAGTGGGTAGCCTATCCCTTTTCCAGGGCATCTTCCCAACCCAGGAATCGAACTGGGGGTCTCCTGCATTGTAGGTGGATTCTTTACGAGCTGAACTACCAGGGAAGCCCGTTGCTCAAGGGCAGATGAGCTAAGCTGACCCAGGTGGGTGGAGCAGCACAGCGTAAGCATGGGCAACCAGAGGGGACCTAGGTGGCCTCCTGCATCCAGCAGACCTGGTTCTGCTCCAAGGACTCATTGCTTACCCTCCTCAGGGCTCATCCCTGCCATCTCAGAAGGTTACATGAAAACACACACACACACACAGAGCACTTGGCACAGTACCTTGGACAGAGTAGCTACTGGAAAGCAGTTATTATTGTTACTATGGAGGCCGGATTTGTATGTCTTTTCACCATAGTTCAGATTTCAAGCTCTCACAAAGAGACACCATTAGCCAACTTACTTCTTTAGCTTCTCTCAAAGATATCACAACCTCTGATGGATTCTGCTTTTTATTTCCCCTTAAGGACTGAAGCTCTGACTGCTAGGAATTTAGGTGAGTGAATCATTCTGGGTCCATTTGGCACAAGGAAAGTTCCAACAATGGCCTTGGATCTTGTTTGTATCAAACTCACAGTGGCAGTGATGCGCTGTCATGATAAAAGCCGAGAAGCTCAGTACACTCCATGAAAGGAAACAGGCATTAACTTTCTTCCCCTGCCTGGTTACTCGGGACATTAATCAGCCCGTAAAAGTGGGATTAAGTCAACTCTCAATTTAGGGTTTGTAGTTCACATTTAAAACGTAACCGTTCTTTGTGTTTTCATATCAGGTGATCACATTTTAGACATAATGAAAGAGCAGGGGTATTTTCCCACAAATGTTTGTGGGGTTCGTGACTACAGATGGAAACCTCCCTGAAGACATTTAATGAACAATTATTCAATCCGGGGGATGGCTTTGGAGGAGCTGTGCCAGCCGAGGGCACATTAAGCGAGTTTCCTAAAAGCTGTATAAATGAGAGGCTGGAGCAACCCTCAAACATACAGTCATTCAGTTTATCCTTTATTGCCTAATGAATATGTTATAATATCACGGGCCCATCAGCTTGAAACTGCACTCTGGCTCTGAGCCCCTGAAGGCAAACAGATGGATGCTTAAATCCTTCCTCTTAAAGTCTTACTGGATCGCAGAGCGTTTGCTGAGATGGAGAGCCTGAAATTTTCTCAAGTTCTAAGGCAGCCTCCTGGGCTTTGAAGGTACTGCTCTGATGCTGCCCTAAAGGTTCACTTTTCTCTTTGTCATTTTCCTTTCTCTACGACACAAAGCCAGAAGGGTCTCTGGGGGTCATTCCAGGCCAGAGTGTCTATGGCTCCCAACTATAATAAAGAGAAAAATTCAGGCTGCAGTGGGTTTTCCCAAGCAACTATGTTGATTCAACTCAAAGAACAAAATCTCAGGGTCCAAAAGCTCTGGACCCTGAGATTTTGCTCTTTTTTCCTTTTCTGGTATAAAATACTTCTTTCCTTAGATGGTATTTTAAAAGTATCTTTTTGAGATAAATCATTTTCCAAAAAAACTTTCTTTTAAAAATTTTGACCCCAAGAATCTGTGGGTCAGGAGTTCAGCATCAACCCTCCATTTTGGGGGTCAAGAGTCTAATGTCAAGGCCATCGCGCTTTCCTTGGTCATTCCCTAGTTGGTGCAGGAGTGGGTGAGCAGGTGGCATCTGCCTCCAGCCTGGTGTTTTTCCCTCCACCATGCGATCCCCCTGAAGTGGACGGAGAAAGACTGGCTAAGTGTGCCATAGCTCCTGGCTGTGGGAAAGGCCATCAACGTCCTCCTAGGCATCTGGCTTTGCAGCAAGTGTCTGAAGTGACCCCAGGGCAGGACACCTAGAGGTCAGGGTCCCACTGTGGTTTGCTTCCAAGGGTCCTGGATCACCAGGCATGCAAGTGTTTCCTCTACCCACCCGAGACGCCCATAAGCACAACTTCAGCCACTCCTTCCTTAGGGTTAGGCCTGGCCCTCCTGTGTGCTGTGCTGTGCTTAGCCTCTCAGTCGTGTCCAACTCTTTGCGACCCCCTGGACTGTAGCCCACCAAGCTCCTCTGTCCATGGGGATTCTCCAGGCAAGAATACTGAAGTGGGTTGCCATGCCCTCCTCCAGAGAATCTTCCCAACCCAGGGACTGAACCCAGGTCTCCCACATTGCAGGCAGATTCTTTATTGTCTGAGCCGCCAGAGAAGCCCAAGAATACTGGAAAGGGTAGCCTATCTCTTCTCCAGGGGATCTGCCCAACCCTGGAATCAAACCGGGGTCTCCTGCATTGCAGGTGGACCCTTTACCAGCTGAGCTCCCAGGGAAGCCACTGGCCCTTTCTAGTTTCCCATTTTTCCTCTCCCTCCCAGAGCAAGTTCCCTAGAGTATGTACCCATGAACCTGCATTGTCGTTAGCAATTTCAGGATGAACAAGTTTATTGTTTTCTTTGGAAGTTACCTGAGAGCTGGAATTCTGAGAAGGGGAAAGAGATAGACCCGGGGAGTTCAGACAGAGCAATAGTAGCAGCTCTAGATCGAGGATGTACGGAGTGGGAGGGGAGGGCAGAGATGCTGTCAAGGCTCTGTGCTAGTGATAGAGGGTGTCCAGACGGGAGGAGGCTCCTTGGATGAGTGGATGAGCAAAGTGGGTAACCTTGGTCCTCTTTCCAGAGTCCTTTACCCAGCAGGAAGGATGACCCAAATGATGGGAATTTCTGAGCTTGATCTTAAGCTAGAGACCATCAAAGAGCTTGGTTCTATCCCTAAAGAGACTGCAAGCTCATCAGCTTAGATGGGGGCTCCAGGGGGCTCAGAACACCTCTTTGCTAATGCTGTCATTCATTCTTTTTATTGAAAGACATCCTGAAGGTAATTGCAGAGCCCACAGTGAGTGAATCCTTATGGAAGAAGCCAAGCTCCATATCCAGGTCCCTGACTCAAGTGGCTATTTTTGTCATTTAGGACATGGAAGGGAAGGGCCCTGGCATCCTGGGGGTGAGTGGGGAGGCTTTCTGCTTGATGTGAGTCTGAAGATGCCTCCAGCAAAGTTTCTCTAAGAATGAGGGAGCCCCCTCTGTTGAAAAATTGGTTTCCAGAAGAAGATCTTTTGGGAGTCTCAAATGAGAATTTTTAAGTCTACCTAGTGGGCGCTGTGTTCCACTTTCCTCTAAGTGTCATGGGATAACACTTTAGCTGGCATCAACAGTGAAATTTTTGCAAACTCTAAAAATCTCAAGGTGCCTGTAAGCAGCTCCAACCTGAAGTATTTGGCCGGCCCCAAATTCCATGCTAGGGACATTTCTCAATAGGTAAGAGAATTTTTTTCTTATTACAAAGGTATTACATGAGCATTTGAACAAAATTAGGCATTACAGATACATAGAAAGAAGAAAATTAGAAAAAAAAATTGCTTTTGAAGTGCTTAGTAGGGGTTCCCGCCACCTCTCATAAAGTATTGTGTCTCGAACCTGAGCTGAACTGGAATTCTGCTGAGCAGTCCACAGCCCAAGACAACATGATCCCATCTCAGATCAATTAGGAGAGTCTCTCAGGTGGAAGCAGAATTTCCGAGAGGGCTAGAGGCTCCTGAAGGAACTTTTGGTTCCCAGTTAAAAACCCGAGGGATCAGACAAGGATCCCAGATGGAAGGAATTGATGTTGCTTTGCAAGCGTGAAAAGCCTTGATGCACCTTCCAGGGCTCAGGCTGCTGACTACAATGAAAAGGGAGCAGCCAGGTTCATCCTGTCCTGCGCTGCCCAGGGCATCTTCATTCTGGACTGATTGGGAGCTGGTTCTACGTGGGTTGGCAGGTGAACAGGACCCAGCAAGCCTGCTTCCCCATGTAAGAGGAATTGCAGAGTCCACACCAAGCTGGGAGATGGGCAGGACCATCATCAATCCCCTGGGGTGAGGATGCTGCTCAGATTCTGTGTTGGCAGAATGGACCACCAGGTGAAAGGAGAAGGTCTATGATCATAAGCTTCAGACAGACCCAGAGTGGCTTTTCGGTCAATAGTTTCTAGAGTAATAAGAGTGGACAAACTCTGATCTCATTTGATGTCTGTGATTTTTAATGTAAAATCCTTATGCCTCTGGGGAAAGCTCTCTCAAGCCCAGTGCCCTTTCAGACAAGGAGGTGACAGAAGATTCAATTCTTATTCATCTTCAGCCTGCAAAGTGCATTTCGCTCAAGTTTCCACTGCTCTTATCACTTAGACTTCCAGACCAGCAATTGCCCAGTAGTTTATTCTAGACAGAAGGCTATTTTTTGTTTCAAAGGAATGCTATTCAGAAAGATCATCAAAAGGTCATCAGACCTCTTGTTTATTTACTGGTTTTGGAGATTGAGTTTCCTGTTCCTAGATGTGGGGTCTAAAAGAGAGCGGGCGGGGGGCGGGGGGGGGGGGGGGGGGGGGAGGGGAAAGGATTGAAATTCACCAAGTAGCTTGAAGGGAAAGAGTTGTTTCTCCTTTAAGTGGAATGAAGCAGAATTTAATCCCTTACAGTTCCTGAAGTCTTTGTTTTAAATTTTTTTATTAGCACTGAAGCCCTTCAGAAATGGTCCAAGATCCAAATAATATTCTTATCTGTAGTTTTCTTTGGAAATCATTCAGCAGTAGATATAGATGTCCAAACATGCATTCAGCCCCGTCTTAGGGAGCTATATATGGGGAAGCTGCTGCCAGCTGGTAACACCCACCTCTCCTCTGGCTCCTCTTTCATTCTCCAAGTTGAAAACTTTTTTGGTTCACAGACTTGACCTTAAAAATGCCAAGTTCAAGGATGCCAAGTCAAATGGTATCTATTTTTCAACAAAGCACACCCAGATTCACTTTGATCATTCTTTACCTTGCCACTGAAAATGGGAGCTTTAGTGTGGACTCCCGGACCGTCAGGATTCTCCAGTCCAAGACTCTGGATACAGCAGCCAAGACAGTGTTTCTCGAAGCCCACTTATCTGAGTGGGGAGCACCTAACTGAAGCATTTAGCCTGTGTTATGGGCTTGCACTTAACAGCATCCAAATGGTTGTTCTTTCTAGTTTTATTAAAGGAGCCGGATCCTTCTCATAAGTTTTCCATTAATGGGATTATAGATTGATATAATTTTAAGTCCAAGAATGCAGAACGGGTATGTGGTAAACATAAACATGTGTTTGGTGTTAGATGTAAACTAGCACAGCCAAAGTGGGCAAGTGTCGTAAACTTCAAACATGAAACAGATGGAAGGTAATTAGAGGCATGAAAGTGATGACAACAGCAGTGAACTGTAGCAATGAAATGAATTGTTAGTTTAGGCAGGAATCGCTGTGGCCCTGGCGGATTTATCACGTTTCTAGCTGCTGTATGAACTTGATGTTACCCTTCTCTAAAAGAATGCAAGAGTTGCTTTTTTAAAATTCCCAGGCAGGAAGTACAACTTGAGAGCATGTGGACCACAGTACTGGTTTTCCATGTCTGAAATAAATGGATTGTTTTGCCTATTGCAAGACAATGGGTTCACTAGTTGGTGAACAACTTAAATTTTTTATTTCAACTGACTCTTTAATCTTAGTTGCAAGATCTTAGACCCTGTCTGGTGAGGTTTGGTCTGATCACAGATAGAAGTCTGTGTGACAGGTTCCCTCCCAAAAATGTTGTTCAGTCACTAAGTCGTGTCCAACTCTTTGCAACCCCATGGACTGACTGCAGCATGCCAGGGTTCCCTGTCCTTCAATATCCCCTAGAGTTTGCTCAAACTCATGTCCATTGAGTCAGTGATGCCATCCAACGATCTCATCCTCTGTCACCCCATTCTCCTGACCTCAGTCTTTCCCAGCGTCAGGGTCTTTTCCAATGAGTCGGCTCTTCACATCAGTGGCCAAAGTATTGGAGCTTCAACTTCAGCATCAGTCCTTCCAATGAATATTCAGGGTTGATTTCCTTTAGGATTGACTGGTTTGATCTCCTTGCTGTCCAAGGGTCTCTCAAGAGTCTTCTCCAGCACCAAACTCAAAGGCATAAATTCTTCAGTGCACAGCCTTCTTTATGGCCCGGTTCTCACAATGGCATATTTTAATGGCAAAACTTAGCCCTGGAGCAAGTGTCACAATTCAGTAAAGCTAAAATGAAAGAAACCCTCAGTATCATATTCTGATGCCCAGAAAGTAAAAGTTTAGCTGACAGGAATTGAGAACAAACAAAGCTAGTGGAGGTGATGGCATTCCAGTTGAGCTGTTTCAAATCCTGAAAGATGATGCTGTGAAAGTGCTGCACTCAATATGCCAGCAAATTTGGAAAACTCAGCCATGGCCACAGGACTAGAAAAGGTCAGTTTTCATTCCAACCCCAAAGAAAGGCAATGCCAAAGAATGCTCAAACTACCGCACATCTCACATGCTAGTAAAGTAATGCTCAAAATTCTCCAAGCCAGGTGTCAGCAATACATGAACCGTGAACTGCCAGATATTCAAGCTGGTTTTAGAAAAGGCAGAGGAACTAGAGATCAAATTGCCAACATCCGCTGTATCATGGAAAAAGCAAGAGTGTTCCAGAAAAACATCTATTTGCTTTATTGACTATGCCAAAGCCTTTGACTGTGTGGATCACAATAAACTGTGGAAAATTCTGAGAGAGATGGGAATACCAGACCACCTAACCTGCCACTTGAGAAATCTGTATGCAGGTCAGGAAGCAACAGTTAGAACTGGACATGGAGCAACAGACTGGTTCCAAATAGGAAGAGGAGTGCGTCAAGGCTGTATATTGTCACCCTGCTTATTTAACTTCTATGCAGAGTACATCATGAGAAACGCTGGGCTGGAAGAAGCACAAGCTGGAATCAAGATTGCCGGGAGAAATATCAATAACCTCAGATATGCAGATGACACCACCCTTATGGCAGAAAGTGAAGAGGAACTAAAAAGCCTGTTGATGAAAGTGAAAGAAGAGAGTGAAAAAGTTGGCTTAAAGCTCAACATTCAGAAAACGAAGATCATGGCATCTGGTCCCATCACTTCATGGGAAATAGATGGGGAAACAGTGGAAACAGTGTCAGACTTTATTTTTTGGGGCTCCAAAATCACTGTAGATGGTGATTGCAGCCATGAAATTAAAAGACGCTTACTCCTTGGAAGAAAAGTTATGACCAACTTAGATAGCATATTAAAAAGCAGAGACATTACTTTGCCAACAAAGGTCTGTCTAGTCAAGGCTATGGTTTTTCCTGTGGTCACGTATGGATGTGAGAGTTGGACTGTGAAGAAAGCTGAGCGCCGAAGGATTGATGCTTTTGAACTGTGGTGTTGCAGAAGACTCTTGAGAGTCCCTTGGACTGCAAGGAGATCCAAGCAGTCCATTCTGAAGGAGATCAACCCTGGGATTTCTTTGGAAGGAATGATGCTAAAGCTGAAACTCCAGAACTTTGGCCACCTCGTGCAAAGAGTTGACTCATTGGAAAAGACTCTGATGCTGGGAGGGATTGGGGGCAGGAGGAGAAGGGGATGACAGAGGATGAGATGGCTGGAGGCAACACTGACTCAATGGACGTGAGTCTGAGTGAACTCCAGGAGTTGGTGATGGACAGGGAGGCCTGGCGTGCTGTGATTCATGGGGTCGCAAAGAGTCGGAAACGACTGAGTGACTGAACTGAACTGAACTGAATGGACTTTTCCTTCAAAGGTATCAACTGAGAACTTTTTTTTTTTTTTGATCTAGCTATTTTTGTAATGACGAATCACTGTTAGGCAGCCAAAGGATCATTTTAACAAGTTACTTTTGATTTAGTGGGATCCAAATCAAACCCACTCCAGAGTCACTGGCATGGGCTACATTTGTTCTAAAAACTGTTCACATCACAGCTGATAAAGGGCTTAATTCATGTTTGCACTGATTGATACAAAAATGTGCCCTGTATCTATCTGTCCAGCTCTTGAAGGAGGACGACTAATGAATGATGAAATGAAGAAGTGCCTGTAGGTGCTGAGGGGCAAGTGAGGGCTGGGTAACATCAAGTCAGCTGGTTATTGGATGGGCCAAAACCAAGAAAGGCACTGACTTAAAAAACCACCTTTTGTTTCAAAGCACAGCCTCTTTTGGGGACTCTAAAAACCTGGCTGATGAAGTAGTCCTCCTTTCGTTTATGAAACCTGGCTTTTGAGGTCAGGCAGCTGTCTTCCCTGAGACTCTTTCCCCCACCTGTAGCCATAACATGATTAAGTGCCGTTAAATTATGAACACTCTCTGTCCCTCCACCATGGACAGGTTCCAACTTTAAAACATTTAAGGTGGTCCTCTCTGGAATGTTTCCTCCTTTTTCTCAGAGGCTCACATCTATCTTTTTTAAAATGGTTTATCTTTATTGTTTCTCCTTTTGTCAAAGCCTGACACAGCGAGGGGTCAAAAGAAAGTTAAGAAAAAAGAGAGAGAGAGGCTCATACACTTACTGTTATTGGTGTGCTGCTGCTGATTTTTAGCAAAGTAAAGTGCTCTGGCCCTCCACTTCTGACTTTGTAAAATGAGGATAGTAATGTTTGTCCTTTCTACCTTCCCAGTTGCTCAAGAACGTGATCAGCATGAGGGTGCTTTGTCAGCATTATCCTCACTTTGTGTTTATGCTGTGGTCTCTGTCTGGAAGGCTCTTCTCTCCTGTTCTACCAGGCCAGCTCCTCTTGAGCATTTAAGACCCTATTAAGGGATTTCCCTGGTGGTCCAGTGGTTAAGAATCGACCTTGCAATGCAGGGGATGCAGGTTTGATCCCTGGTTGGGGAACTAAGATCCCGCATACACTACTGAGCAACTAAGCCGGCGTGTGGTAACTAGAGAATCCATGCGCTGCAGTGGAAGATCCCATGTGAGGCAAGCAAGATCCCAAGTGCCACAACTAAGAGCCAACACAGCCAAACAAATTACTACGTATTAAAAAAGACCCTATTAAAATTTCCCCTCCACTGCCAAGCTTCTTACTGCACAGGGGATCCTCCGCTGGACTTTGAGGGCCCTCTGTTCCATCTCTGTCAATCAATCATGTAGTGTTGCCGTTGTCTGTTTTGCGTTCGTCTCTGCCGTAGGACTCTGAGCTCCTGGAGCAAATGAGGGTGTCTTATTCTTGCTGTATCCCCACCTTCAGATGTCATAGCTGCCTTAGTGGATGCTTGAAAAAGTTTGTCTAATTAATGCACAGAGGACATTGTGTGGGCTTTCTTCAATCTATATCTTGAGTGAAGGATTCAGACCCCTGGACTCTAGTAATAACACACAGCCTGCTCTGACTTCTGTGCCAGAACATGGCCAAGGAGTACATTGCCGTCAGGGTCAGGTTCAGATACTCCTTGGAAGCCACCATGTTCACACTGCCACGTCACACTGGAGAGGTCAGCTTGCTCTTGCACGGAAGTCAGATAATAAATAGGAAAGGGCTTTGTAAATGTGAGAATCATGTCTTAAAAGTCTCTGCACCCCTTCTGTGTGGAACACACAGTTAATGATTAAATACCCAGGTCCTTCCTTTTACCATTATTGGTGTTTTGTTTAGTCGCTAAGTCTTGTCCAGCTCTTTACGGACCCCATGGGCTATAGTCTACCAGGTTCCTCTGTCTGTGGGATTTCCTAGGCAAGAATACTGGAGTGGCTTGCCATTTCCTTCTCCAGTTTACCTTTATTTTCAGCCACCAGAACATATGAGGGCAGTACCAAGTGCCTAGTGCTCCCCTCTTTCACCTCTTTCTGGTTTTTTTTCTCCATGGAAGTCAATGGACTATTAGCATTTCACTTAGTATGCACAGCCTTGAGTGCAAATTTTGGTAAATATTTGTGGCTGAAGTTATTGGACTCCCTCCATATCTTAAGCCCCCCCCCCCCCCCCCCCCCGATCTAAAAGATTACCATCATGTAAGTAAAAAATAAGGACATTTATTTGAGGGTTTCTAGCACTGGTTCCAATTAGTAAAAATGATGGGAAGCTTTATTAAAAAAAATTTTTTTTACAAAGACTTAAAAAAATTTTTATTTATTTATTTTTATTTTTGCACTGGGTTTTCGTTGCTGTGCGAAGGCTTTCTCTAATTGCAGCGAGCAGGGGCTACTCTCTACTATGATTTTGGAGATTAAGACATACAAATAAAGTATAATTTGCTATTAAAATCTGTGCATGACATAGCTATGTAAATCTATCTATATGCATATAGACACACACATATCTGTATATATATATATATGTTATGTGAGATATATTAAAAACTCCATGAGTTCAGAGAAGGAAGTTTCTTTGAGGGAAAGAAATAGTTCTTAGGTCTAATAACAGCAGTGTTGTTTGTATGAGGCTTCTCATTTAAAGATGCATAACATTATACATATTTTTATATGTAGAAGATAAGAAAGAGGCAGGATCAGGGAGGGAGAGAAAGAGTAAGATTTCTTTTTAAATTATTTTATTCGATTCAAGTATAGTTGATCTACAATGCTGCTATACAGCAAAGTGATTCTTTGTATAAAGTTATACATATATATTCTTTTTCAAATTCTTTTCCATTATGGTTCACCCCAGGATATTGAATAAAGTTCCCTGTGCTATATATAGTAGGACCTTGTTGTGTATCCATCGTATATATACTAGTTTGCAATAATGTTTTGATTTGATAGCAGATCGTTGAGCTGAATTTCCTGAGTTCTATTTCCATTTCCAAGTGGATGTTGGCACATTTTCAAATCGCTCTAATCTCAATTTTCTTTTCTGTAAAATGTGAATAAGAATAGAATCTTCTTCATAATATTGTTGCAAATATTAAATAAGATACTAAGCAGAAGGCACTGGACACAGCTTAGAGTCGCTGATGCTTACATGTTAACACTGAATATTTACTGGGGTTCTCTGGTGTGGGCAGTGGTCCAGCTTTCCAGGCATCCTCCCATCTGGTCTTTCAGCAGCCCTGTCCAAGGCTGAACTGACACAAGTGACTGCCTTGCAGGGTGCTGCCCAGGTAAGTAGGTGCTTGGTGCATCATTCATGTGTTCATTGAGTGAATTGTGTGAATTAATCGAGTTCCACAACTAAAGTACCTAGAACGAGCACTGAGCCTAGAGTGAGGGCTGCATCCTTGTTTGCTGTGCTTTCACTGGTGATGTCCCCAGGGGGAGGAGGAAAGATCTCCATTGTAGTCTAATGACAGTTTCCCAAGTCAGGGCTGCTGTTGCTGGACGCAGTGTCTGTCTTGTAATTAACCGTTTGGCTGCTGAGCTGTGGGTGACTTTGGAAGACCCAGGTGACAGTGGGTGCCTGTGGTCCCAGACTGTGGAATTACACTGAGTCAGGAGCTCAGTGGCCTCTCACAGCTACTCATTTTCTCTTAAATTACATGTGATTAGGAATATAATTACCGCTCCTTACTCTTCCCCCCAAAACACTATTTTTCTTTGCTCAGGCAGTACTTTGGGGGGGCGGGGCGGAGGGAGGGCGGGACAGAACACACTTTGGTTGCCTCGGCGGTGGGGAAGGCTGGGGAAGTAAGTGAGGAGAGAAGCTGCCAGGAGGTGGGGTGGGGGATGGAGCCCACCCTTTGTGGGACTGGGGCGCTCTAAAGTTCAAAAAAATTCAGGGGCCCGCGTGAGCGTCAGAAAACGTCTGCAAAACGCTTTATTGAAATCGTACCTGCCTAGGGTTCCCTGGATAGCCTGAAATGATACGTGTGCTTACGTTACAATTAGAAAGCTCGGCTGGAGATCTTTTTTATTTTTGGAACGTCTATCCCTTTAATTACTTTACAGTCCAAATGATTAAAAAAAGGAGCAGAGAGCAACAGATGATCCCAAATTGCCGTGTGTAGAGGAAAGGGTTGTCTGTTTGCGTGGGGCCCTCCCTGTAATGAGAGCCGCTCCTAGGAGCTGTTTAGACAAACTCACTAACAGGGGGTCAGGGCTCGAAGCCGCCCGGGCTTCCAAGGCCAGGCTGATTCTGCCCGGACCGAGCTGTGTTTCGAATTAATGGGTTCAGCTTCATTCTGAGCATCGGGGAAGGCTATTTTAGAAAGCAACTTCCCGGGCTGGGACTGGTCCTCACTGATGTGGCAAACCCAGCCTCTGAGCAGACAGTCTCCAAATAGAACTGGCCCGGCGTCTGGAAGGCACAGCGGGGCCGCCCCTTTCAGGGCGCAACCCCTGGTGTCCCCCCGCCCTGGGTGATGTCCCGCCTCGCGCCGCCCGGATCCTGGCTGGATGGAGGTGTCCTCCATCCACAGTAGCAGGAAGGCGGTGTGGGGGCGGGGGAGGGCGAGATCCTTCCGAAATGTGACAAAAGGAACAGCGCCAGGCTTCTGCCCAACAGCATGACCAAGCGCATCCCTCCCCCAGGTGCGTACCTCCAAGCCCCTCCTCCACGCCTCCCACTCTAGCGGCAGGTGTGGATGCTCCGAGCTCCTGCTCCATCCCTGGCTGTAATGATGCTCTAGGCTACCCTGCTTGGGGTCAACGTTCACCCCTGCAGAGGAGCCTCTCCTGGGGAGAGGGTCTATAGACAAGCCCACCCAGGAGGGGCTTCCTGAAGAATCTGGGTTATTATTAAAGATAGCTTAGCCCTCACACATTTCCTGGCGTCTCTTAGCGACTAGAAGAGAAATTAGACCAAAGGCATTTCGTCCTTACTTTGACTTCTTAATTAAAAAATATCTTTCTTTTCCTTTGGCTCAGGCCACAATGACCTTCCAGTTCTCCCTCTAATTCTGGGGGATTTTTCAGGGTGTTGAAATCACTTTACTCTGGTAGCTTGAAAGGCCCCCCCACTTCTTGATGACTAAAAAGGCCAGACTGGTTCCTTAGTTGCAAAATCTTTAATGTCTCTAACTCCTCCTGGAGGGGTACAGATGAAGTCAATACAATCTGGCCAGAGAATTAATTTTTCAAGTTGATACACTTGGCCACGTTTCAACTAAATCTATAGATTTCCCTTTGCTGCTTGGAAAATTAATTTCTTCCTATGTAAAGCAACTTTGTATGTTACTAATTAATTAATTATCAAGGGGAATATTTTTTAAACTTTTTATTTTATATTGGTGTATTGGTGCATGGGCTTCTCATTGCCGTGGTTTCCCTTGTTGCAGTGCTGGGTCAGTCGTTGTGGCACATGGGCTCAGTTGCTCCACAGCATGTGCGATACTCCCCGATCAGGGATTGAACCCATGTTCCCTTCATTGGCAGCTGGAGTCTTAACCACTGGACCACCAGGGAAGCCCTTAAGGGTATATTTTGACCTGCTGCTGCTGCTGCTGCTAAGTCACTTCAGTCATGTCCGACTCTGTGTGACCCCATAGACGGCAGCCCACCAGGCTCCCCCGTCCCTGGGATTCTCCAGGCAAGAACACTGGAGTGGGTTGCCATGTCCTTCTCCAATGCATGAAAATGAAAAGTGAAAGTGAAGTCCCTCAGTCATGTCCGACTCTTAGCGACCCCATGGACTGCAGCCTCCCAGGCTCCTCCGTCCATGGGATTTTCCAGGCAAGAGTACTGGAATGGGGTGCCATTGCCTTCTCCGATATTTCGACCTAGCAAACTTAAAACCCACATGAGTGATATGCTCTCTTTATAAGGTACAATGAACTCCATGCAATATTAATTTTTATTCTCAACATAGATGACACAATATATGAATCCTTCCACTTTTCTCCATAAGGAATAATGCTTTTGGTAGTTAAGTTGTATCATGAGTTTCAAGAAGAAGTCATATTTAATATTTTAACCTCCTATCTTCCTTTTTAATCTTCTTAAAAACTTGTTTTGTCCAGTTTATGCAAGAGATGGGTGAGATTGTTTGGGTGTTTGAAGTGAGGTTTGAAACTACCTATTGATTGAATCTAGTTTGGTATTTATCTCCACCAGAACGTGAATGATTTCTGAGACCTGTAGCAGCTATTCATACAGTTCTTGTCGAAGGACACTGACAATCTGTCAAAGACAGATGTAACGCTGGGTGCAGGTTTTAGCCAAGAAAGAATTTTGCAGTGCTGTGTATTAGATCATTAAATACTTGGCACAAGAGAAGGTTAAGGTTAGAAGATAGTACTTTATCTCCTGTGATGAGACAGAAATTTATTTTATTTTTTAAAAATTATTTTATTATTCTTATTTATTTTTATTTTTTGGCTGTGTAGCTGCGTGGGACCAAACCCACACCCCCTGTGTTGGAAGTGTGGAGTCTTAACCACTGGATTATCAGGGAGATCCTGAGGCAGAAATTTAAAATTTAAAGGAATTTTTCTAGATTACTAGACAGTAGAAAATTTGATACTTGGAGAAGGAAATGGCAACCCACTCCAGTATCCTTGCCTAGGAAAACCCATGGATGGAGGAGTCTGGCAGGCCACAGTCCATGGGGTCGCAAAGAGTCGGACACGACTGAGCGACTGACATGACACTACCTAGCTAAGCTAATTTGCTTTCTTTTTTTCCTCACAGGAAAAAAAAGAAAATTTGAAACTGAATTTGACGTCTTTGTCTGATTTTAAGACCAACAGACTACAACTCTTTTTCTCTCCTTCTCCTTGTCCCAAAACAAAATGAACAACAAAGTTGCTTTTAAATCATAGAAAAAGGGCATCTTCCCTAGTGACTCAGTTGGTAAAGAGTCTGCTTGCAATGTAGGAGACCCGAGTTCAGTCCCTGGGTTGGGAAGATTCTCTGGAGAAGGAAATGGCAACCCACTCCAGTGTTCTTGCCTGGAGAATTCCATGGGCAGAGGAGATTGGTGGGCTACAGTCCATGGGGTCACAAAGAGTTGGACACAACTGAGTGAGTCACACTTTCAAGAAAAAGATAGATTAAGACATTAGGTTGGGAGTTTGGGACTTTGGACATTTGAGAATTCTACAAAACAGACCCCCAGATGCTGTGTCACCTGTTCTGGTCCTATGTGAAGAAGCATGTTCCCTCTGTTTTATGGTAGACTTTGAATCAAGAGGGGCTTCCCTTGTGGCTTAGAGGGTAAAGCTTCCGCCTGCAATGTGGGAGACCTGGGTTCAATCCCTGAGTTGGGAAGATCCCCTGGAGAAGGAAGTGGCAACCCACTCCAGTACTCTTGCCTAGAAAATCCCATGGACGGAGGAGCCTGGGAGGTTGCAGTCCATGGGGTTGCTAAGAGTCGGACACACCTGAGGGACTTCACTTCACTTTGAATCAAGAATAAAAGTCCTTGCCCCTGTTTTCTGGGACTGACTTTTCTCCTCAACTGCATATTTTAGAGGGGACGAGACTGACCCCTCCCTCCTCCCTCCCCCACCCCCAGGTAGAAAGAGCCACAGGATTTTGGCATCTTTTTTGCATAAGGAAACAGAATATATTGTGGTAAAAACGGGCTTGGGTAAAACCATCATAGAAAGTAGTTCAGAAGGAAGGTCTGTAAACTGTAACTGTTTGCAGGATTTTGACACCTGAGCAAAGAAAATGCCAGCAAGGATGGTTAGCCAGTTACCAGGTCTGCAATCAGGCACTGGGAGATAATTGTTACAAGGGGCTGATTCCATGGGAAATGACTCTTCTGGTGCCACATATTGTCATGAGGGGACCAGTTCACTTTTGTTTTTTCTTCCCAGGGCAGCACAATCTTACGAAGATATGTGGAAACCTTGACTGCAGAGCACAGTTTCAGAAATAATGAAACAATAAGCAAGAATCTGGTATTAATAATCTGTGGGTTTTAATTTTATGCCATTAGAAGATGTAAGGATTAGTAATTTCATGTAGCCTACAGAGTAGAACAGGCCTCAGGACGTATAGATCAGTGATTCACGTGGCGTTTCACCGTCCATCCGTAAATACTCTGCACATGGGTCGGGTTCCTGGCACTCACTGGTTGGAAGATGATAATGCCTCATTAATTTAAACCTCCCAAAGCCAGATTTGGGGATGAATCAGGTTGAAAAGATGTGGGGCTGAAGCTGCCATTTGCATAGCTGACAGCCTTTGCTAAGAAAGCCAATGAGTTGCCGGAGGGTGATCAAAGAGGACACACACACACAGGTTTTGAGAAACACCAAACACAGATACAGGGTGGTGAGACTGCATGTGATTTATATCACCTCGACATCAGAATGGGTTTCCCGCAGGCCTCGTCGGAGCAACTTTTTATTAACCTACAGGAGGTCCTAGAAAGGACTCAAGAGCTCTGCCTTTCATATTGAATAACTGTTCTCCAGAGTGTCTACATTATCAAACATTTTTTCCCCTACTCATTCATCTTTTATAAAGGTCACAAGTGGGATAAAACTATTTGAAGAGATATTTTCATAAAGATGACCAAGGAAACTGGCTCTGCTGTCTGGTTCAGGAGAGAAGGGGAAGGATTTTGTCTGCACAAGCAGATCAATCGCTTTAGCCAGACGTGTGCCGGCCGCAGATCTCCACCTGTTAGGGTGACAGTTTGCCAGCCTTTCTTTCCACTATTGAGGAGGACAAGGGTGATGAATGTGGGTGGGATGTTCTGGATCTTGTCCTTTGATAAATGCATCCAGAAGTCAGCCAGGCATGTTCTATGACCCAATGAGAGAGAGGAGGGAAGGAGTGCCTAGGCCTTGACATCTCAGGACACATCACCTGCTGGCCTGGTGGCCCGTCTTAGCCATTTGTGATTGTGCTTGTTCTTATTCTCAAGCAATGTAAGTGCCTTGGTGGAAAGTTGTTACAGAACACACACAGGTTTATGTGCTTTCGGTTTGAGGCCAGGGACCACAAGGCCACTGCCTGTGAAATATAAGCTCTCAGCAAAGCACACAGAAGGCTGGGAACTCTATTTCTAGCAACACTTGTGAAACTCTGAACAAACCTCTCTTCCCTCCCCTTGCCTCAACGGGACTCCAAAATGCTTCTCAATTAATAGCAATCGATTTTACTTTTTTAAAAAAAATAATTGAATTTATTAATTTATGTATTTTTGGCCATGCTGGGTCTTCATTGTTATGCTCAAACTTTCTCTAGTTGTGGCAAGCAGGGGCTACTCTCTAGTTGCAGTGCGTGGGTTTCTCATTGTGGTGGCTTCTCTTGTTGTGGAGCACGGGTTCTAAAGGCACACAGGCTCTAGAATTCTGGCTAAGAGGCCAGTGCTCAGGCCGAGTTGCTCCTTGGCATGTGGAATCTTCTTGGATTAAGGATCAAACCTGTGTCTTCTGTATTGGCAGCCGGTTTCTTGACCACTGCACCACCAGGGAAGGCCTCGATTTTACATTTTTTGCTAGCCATGGCGGCATTTCAAGGAGAAGAATCTTGTCGTAGTGTAAATTCATGTGAATCTTTTCAGTGAATTAATTGTGCAAATTTCTGCTCCGCTAGAGAAATAAATACTTCTTTAAAAATTTACCTTGCCCAATAGTCTAAACTTATGCCAACATAGCAGTAACACCTGCCAAACAGAAAACTCCTGATAATCCAGGATTAAATAGCATAATATTATTTTGGGGAGAGCCCAGTGGGATAGTCCAGAGGACCCATGATAACAAGGATTTGGTGGGTGGGCAGACTCTGCAGAAGATAACATTAGAACAACAGTCTGTGTTTACAACAAAGGGGATGCTACACAATTTAAACAAGAGCAAAATTCAGAATGGAACATTCGAATATCTTGTATTTGAAAAGAGCACTGCAGCCTATGAGATGTTTTTATACACAAAAACTTGTGTGACCGTCTTCCCCATCTGTGATGATTTCTGGGTGGGTATAATTAACCCCTTCTGATGGCTGAGAAAACCGAGGTTCAGAAATATTAAGTGACTCAGCTGGTAGGTAGGAGAAATGGGCTCACAGATCTAGGTATCTTAATTCTGACTTCAACACAATTTTGACTACATTTCTAATAATAGGGAAAATTTTGGATGAATTGGTTTTGCTCTGTTTCCGGTTAAGACCAGTTGGAGCAAACTCTGGAAGACAGTGGAGGACAGGGGAGCCTGGCATGCTGCTGTCCTTGAGGTCACAAAGAGTTGGTCATAACTTGGTAGCTGAACAATAAGAACAGCAAGAACAACAATAAAGACCTTCAAAAATAAAATCTGTATCATACGCTACTAAGATCCTGCATGCTACAACTAAGACCCAGTGCAGCCAAATTAAAAAAAAAAAAAAATCTGTATCATAGAATGAAACATGAAGTCAGCCTACAAGGAGGCTCCTCCTGGGGGCTGGGAGGTGGGGTGGCGCTTTTCCTTTAAAGAACCTCCAAAATGTTATCTGCCTCAAGAAAGAAAATCTCTAATGTATGAGTGTATAGAAAACACATGAAGAAGAAAAGGAAAGAGAATGGCCCAAGAAAAAAAAAGAAAAGAGAGGCCCAAGGCAAGGCTGGTCAGGACCAAGAGCAGAGGGCGGGGTTTGGGAGCCTGGCCCTTTGTGAGTTGTCCCCAGGCTGCCAGATGGAGAGCCTGAGGGGGTCGCCCTGTTCAGTAAGGAGGGTCTGAAGCATGCCAGATTGTAGGGGACTTCTGAGAATGTGAGTTTTAAGTCAAAATAGAAACTTTTCCTTACATTCTGACTCACAAGGGATTAGAATGTAGTGGATGGATTAGGCAAAAATGCTTCAGTTAAGAATTTAATCCTGTTAGGCAACAGTAAGTCACTTTTCTTAAAGACTGTCTTGCCAAAGAGCAGAAAGAAAAAGGTGCCTCCACATTTCGGGAGATAATTGTTTCTGAAGCACTGCCTGCCTAAAGCCTCCGAAGGCCAGGTTCCCTCCAGTTTGCACGACTTTCTCCTCTAAAGAGAACAATGGATGTTGTCCTGGGGTGTGAGCTGGGCTAATGCAGGGCCTCCCAGCTGGGCTGTGATTGATTATTGTCTGGATCTGGGGGAGGTGCTGGGATACTGAGAAGGGGTAGGGGTGTGGGGGTGGGTGGGAGTGGTAAGGAGGAACTCTGGCTGCCTGTTCCTGTGGTCAGAGTTCAATTATGCAGCTGAATCAGACAGAATAAAACCAAATGGTTAAACTGATTGTTACTCTGTAGACTTGAAAGTCAATTCAAAACCTTCTAGCCTCTTATTTTGAACTGTGGTGTTGGAGAAGACTCTTGAGAGTCCTTTGGACAGCAAGGAGATCCAACCAGTCCATCCTAAAGGAAATCAACCCTGAATATTCATTGATGGTGAAGCTGAAGCTCCAATATTTTCGCCACCTGATGCGAAGAGCGGACTCTTTGGAAAAGACCCTGATGCTGGGAAAGACTGAGGGCAAGAAGAGAAGGGGGCGACAGAGGATGAGACGGTTGGATGGCATCCCCAATTCAATGGACGTGAGTTTGGGCAAACTCCAGGAGATAGTGAAGGACAGGAAAGCCTGGTGTGCTGCAGTTCATGGGGTTACAAAGAGTTGGACATGGCTTAGCGACTGAACAAAACAATAAGCCTCTTATTGCTTCTAAAGACTCTTCTTAAAGGACGAGAACTTTGCATGGAATTTGGATTGTTCTGTTGTATTTAACCTGGGTGGAGAGAGCAGATAGATTATTCGCATGAAGGAGCCAGTGGAACCTGTATTCCTTTCCTTCCTTCCTTTCTTTTTTTCAGTTCAAACAGCAAAATTTATTCCTCAAAGTTATAGAGGCAGGAACCCATATTTCTAAACCCCCAGAAATTTGTATAAACACTGTGTGGCTATAACTCTTGTATTGCTTGTGGGGTCTCCTACAGCAAGAAGTCTGTGAACAGATTTCAGAGAAAAGCCAATCCAACTTTAAATCCAGAGAAATGTGGAGAATGAGAATGAGTCTCCTGTGATTTGCTGGGCCCCATGCTAAATACTGGACTTCCCTGGTGGCTCAGATGGTAAAGAATCTGCCTGCAATGCAGGAGACCCAGGTTTGATCCCTGGGTCAGGAAGATCCCCTAAAGAAGGGGGTGGCAACCCTCTCTAGTATTCTTGCCTGGAGAATCCCGTGGACAAGGGAGCCTGGCAGGCTACAATCCATGGGGTCGAAGAGTCAGACACAATTGAGCAACTGACACTTTCACTTTCACGTCGAATCCTAGCTTTGCACAAACTCTGAGATTTGATGCCTTTTTCCAAGCTGTTCAGAATCCAGTTGCAGAGACAGGACAGATGATTCTGCCTCTACTGGCCACAAAGGCCATATCTGACATCAGCTTATAAAGACTGTTCAAGGTGAATAACCAAATGTAATGAGGCCAAAAGACATTTGCCCTTTTGTCTTATACTAGAGATGATTTTCCCTCTCATCTACTACTATGGGAAACATACATTTATGATTACTACTCACTTGGTGTGAATTTTATATGTCAGTTTGACTGGGCTAAGGGACGCCCAGAGAGCTGGGTGTGTCTGTGAGGGTGTTTGCAGAAGAGATTAGCATTTTAATCCAAAGACTGAGTAAAGAAGATTGTTCTCACCAATGTGGGTGGGCCTCACCCAATCTGTGGAGGGCCTGAATAGAACAGAAGGACAGAGGAAGGGCGAACTGTGAAGCTCTCTGGGTTTGAACTGAAACTACTCTAGCTGCTTTCCTGGGCCTCCAGAGGGTAGACGGAAGATCCTGAGGCTTCCCAAGTTTCCAATGGGCCTGACCAAATCCCTCATACTAAATCTCTTTCTATGAACCTATTTATATCCTATTTGTTTCTCTGGAGGACCCTGATATATATAATATACTCAGTTAATGGTGGATGTTGCAAGTAGAGAGACTGGTTAGGATGACAATCATCCAGGTTAAGAGATGAAGATGGTGGCCCAGCAGGGCTGTGATGGAAGTGGTGGGAAATGGTCTGATTCTCATGTATTCTGAAGGTAGAGAAGAAATGATTTCCTGGTGGATTGAATATCGGTGTGAAAGAAAGAAAGAAGTGGATGTAAGCTGGACTGGCCACCCCATGCAATGGGGCCTCAAGAGACCGTCACCGTGATGTGGCAAGCCGAAGTGATAACAGCATGGTGTTTAAGAATAAGATAGGACTATCTCTTCTCTTATTATGGGCCTACTTCAAGGGAGCTAAGACAGGCTGGGGTCCCAGTTCTACAACTATCTTATCCTATCCTATTATCTATCAACTATCTATCTATCTACCTATCTCATCTGTCTCTATGTAGGGCTTCCCTGGTAGTTCAGCTGGTAAAGAGTCTACCTGCAATGTAGGAGACCTGGGTTCAATCCTTGGGTTGGGAAGATCCCCTGGAGGCAGGAATGGCTACCCACTCCACTATTCTGGTCTGGAGAATTCCATGGACTCTATAGTCCATGGGATCACAAAAACTCAGAAATGACTGAGCAACTTTCACTCACTGTCATCTACCTACCTATCTCTCTTGATATCCTAATAATTTAAGTTTTGAATATGCAATCCGTTCATACCCAACAGGCATAGAAAAAAGGGAATTTTTTCCATAGCTGGTCATAGGACCAGCTCTTTATGTATTTACCAGTTCAGTGATTTTTTTTCCTTTTAAATTTATTTCTTTATCTTTACTAATTCCTTTTGTCTGCTTTTCCCTGAGTTTAATACAGATCAGACTAATACAGATCTACTTAATACAGATCAGACTCTGTTTGATCCTCTGGGTGAGAAAAATTCTCTGGAGAAGGAAATGGCAGCCTATTCCAGTATCCTTTCGGGGAAATCTCATGGACAGAGAAACCTGGTGGGCTACAGTCCATGGGGTTGCAAAGAGTCAGACTCGACTGAGCTACTGAGCACGTGATTTCTATCCCCATTTACATACAAACTCAGATACTCAGCAAGGTAAAATACCTTACCTGACTTTTCACAGAGATGGGATTCAATTTCAGGTCTGCCTTTGAGTCTAGACCTCTTCAAAAGTTTTAGTTTTTGCACTTTATTTATATAATTGTGCCAGGAAATGATGAATCCTTTCTAAATTGTTTTTGAAGTTAGTCAAAGTTTAGCCATTTTAAGCACCAGCAATTTGAAAACCATTGTAGATATAAATATCTCTAGATTGTGTTTTCTACCTTCTTAAACAAAGCACCCTGAACAGATTTAGGATATTGCTTGGTGATTCACATCATCTTTATGAAGAACAATTATTATGTAATGTCATAATATAGGGAGTTTCAGTATCTTGCCCTGGGCTAGACAGCTGTTACGTTGGGAAGCCATTCAGACCCAGGCAGTCTGGCTCCAGAGACCGTATTCTTAGCAACCACGCTGTGATGCATCACCGAGGACTCAGAAGAGCCAGACATCACTGTGGACTGGATGTGACTTGTCCCAGTGGGGTTGGTTGCTCCTATAAAGAGAAAGGAAGCAAGACCTGAATTCTGGCAGAGAGTAATCAGAGCAGAGGGAGAGACAAAGGTCTACTTTGCTGACGTTTCAAACCAGAAAAATGCCAGGTCATAGCCCAAGTCCAGAAAGAAGTAGGGTAGAATTTGAGATTTATTTTATTAAAAACACAACAGGGATATCAAGGAGTCTATGGCTAGGAGCCTGTGATCAAGGCATATGTAAGTGTTTCTCAGGAGGACAGAGGAAAAGCACCCCTCTAACCTGCTCAAGCACGCCTCTAACCTGAAACCCCTGAGACACTCGGAGTTGCAGATGGGGTCTCACTAGACCTGAGCTAGAAGCCATGGATCATCAAGAGAAGTAAATGGACCTGAAAAGTAATCCCCCAAATTCCACATTCTTACCCCACAGTGGTGTGGGCAAGGACAAGGTGAGAGAGTGTGGAGGAGCAGGGAGCTCCTGGTATCTGCAGTCCAGGTCACTTCTGGGGGGAAAAAAGGCGATGCCGAGCCAAGCACACCTAGCATTGTTCTTCTTGGAAGTCACTACACCTTCTCTTGGACAGAGAGGGTGAGAGGTGGAGAGAAGCCAGAAATCACACGAAAGTCTTTTCACGTGGGAGGAAACAGCGGAAGTCCCTCGAAGGCTACAGCAAGTAGATTTGAATCTACTTTAATTGTGTATCCTTCAACTTTTCAGCTATATCATGTTCAGCTAGAATTGATAATATGTGTCTACCCCATCCTGATGGTGGTGGTCCAGAAATGCTGGCAGAAGAGATAGGAAGTAAACCTGGATTTCAAAGATGTGTTGGATTTAAGTAAGAAGAGAGAAAGTGAAAGCTTTAGTTGCTCAGTCCTGTCTGACTCTTTCAACCTCATGGAGTATAGCCCACCAGCCTCCTCTGTCCATGGAATACTCCAGGCAAGAATACTGGAGTGGATTGCCATTCCCTTCTCCAGTGGATCTTCCTGACCCAGAGATTGAACCCGGGTCTCCTGCATTGCAGGCGGATTCTCTACCATCTGAGCCACCAGGGAAACCACAAGAGGAGAAAGCAAGCATGTTATTCCAGGCATGAGGAAAGGATGTGAGCTGGGACATAGTCATTTCATATCTAAGGGACAAACATGTGAGCTGACTGGTTTGAAGAGGTTTTGGAAAGGTATGTTTGTATAAGCCACGGGTAATGAAGAGGCAGGTTTCCCAAGGTCCTGTGTGGAATCAGTCCTAGAATTGAGCTTTCTTTCCAGAAAATAAAAAACAAAAACAAAAACAAAAAAACCAACACAGAGATATATAAATGCACTACATGTCTATGTTGGTCATCTGCTTGTTTAAAGAGTCACATCTGGGCTTTTCCTGGTAGCTCAGTGGTAAAGAAGTCTTCTGCAGGAGACACAGGTTTGATCCCTGGTCCAGGAAAATTCCACATTCTGTGGAGGAACTAAGCCTGTGCACCGCAACTATTAAGCCTGTGCTCCAGAGCCTGGGAGCCGCCACTGCTGAAGCCTGCGCACCCTAGAGCTCATGCTCTGCAACAAAAGACTTCATTGCAATAAGAAGCCTGCACACTGCAACTAGAGAGTAGCCCCTGCCAGCCACAACTAAGAGAAAAACCCACACAGAATGAAGACAAACACAGCCAAAAATGAATAAATAAAATTATAAAAAAAGAGTCACTTCTATTTTCTACTCTCCCCTTACTGTGATCTGTATCACAGGGAGCTGCATTTCCCAGGTTTCCTTAGGTGACTTCCGGCTGGTGTGGCCAATAGGAGGCACTGGCATGGGTATGGAAGGAAGGAACTGGGAAAAGCCAAGATATTTTCTGTTCTTCCTCTACTCCAGGTGGCACCTCCATCAGGGATCATCTCTTCTAGGCTCCCACCTGAGGATGTCCCTTCTGCCAGGTGGCCCCAGATTCTGGGCTCTCATCACATCACCTCCTTCTTGCTAACCCCTTGCTTGCCTCACTGTCTTCTGGATCCCCAGACCCTCCAACAGTTGTATAAACACTTCTCTGTATTAAACCCTTGGTTTGAAATGTCTAGAATAGTTTCCATGTTCTTGGTTGGACCTGGACTGACCCACCACTCCCACTCCTGCTCACCTTCAACAAGATTTATGACATTATGACAGATGTAGACCCAAGCTTTATTCCCTGGTGCAGAGCTTCCAAGCAGGGTGAGGAAGGGCACATGGAGTTTGCTCCTTAGAATTACTGCTTTGGTAACGTGGAGAAGGTGGTAGATACTGAGTCTAGAGGAGTTAGATCTTGTCTGAAGACAATTGGAAGAGTCCAGAGACAGGTGATGAGGCTGGAAGTCAGGGAGCTGCAGTGCAGATGTCAAGATGGATGAACTTGAAAGACACTAAGAGGCTAAAAGAGGCAGGGCTGGGTCCCTGATGAGGTGTTGGTCCTAAATAGATGATAGAGGAGCACCAGGGACAGGACAGAGGGAGAGCTCTTGGCTGAGTTTAAAGACCCAGGAAGAGGTGCATTCAATTTGGTGGCATGTTAACTTGGGTGGGGGGCACCCTGTTCTGGTGCTCAGGGAGGAAGGAGAGACTTCTCAGCAGGGATGCTGTGTGAAGCCGTGGGTATAGGTGAAGGCCTTGATGGTATGAGTAGAAAAGGGCTCAAGACAGAATATGAAGAGCATCAGTATGGCAAGGGGAGGCAGAGGACTGAGTCTGAGCCGCCAGAGAGCTCAGAGGAGAATCAGGAAATAGTATACCTCATAGAAACCAAGAGGGGAGCACGTTCCAAGAAGGAAACAATCACTGCTGCCAAACACCATGCAGAGGTCAAGTGGGATTAGTCAGTGGAATGGGAGGATGAGCACAGATGCAGGTACGTGGCAGATGTGGGGTCTGGAGACTAAGTCTGTGCCTGATGGTTCTACAGATGCACATGACAGTCAGCATCTATTACACATCATATGACTGGTCTAATGGGAAAGAGAGAGTCAGTCTTGGGCTGTCTTTCTGCTCTCTGCTCCTCTCTCCTGCATACTCAGCCCCAGGGCCCATCAGAAGACCCCAGGAGTCAGACCCAGGCTGTAGAGAACTCTGCAAGTCCTAATGGATGGACCCAAAGCTGTTTGGCTACAAAACATGCTCTCCCTTTCTGCTACAGGGCTCTTTGCTAATTTGCGTCTTCGATCCTGTCTGTAGCAGTTCTGAGAGTCACTCTGACTTTAATTTTCAACGTCCTATGGCAGCCTGGCTGGACACGGGCCCGCCCAGCTGAAAGCACCTCCTGGTGCACCCGAGATGCTGCCGACGCCCAGGCAGACACACCACTGGTTCCCTGGTGTCACTGCTGGGAGATGGTTTTCTGGGTTGTTTGACAGCCAACATTGTGGGCTCACATTCTCCTGGGTGAGGTGGGGTGTGGTGGCAGCTGGGGGTTTCTGAGGGGCCAGGAAAGGAACAGAGCAGCAAGCAGAGCCTCCTGGCCTTGAGTCACAGCCAGTGTCTGAAAGGAGCCCCTTTCCCTCCAAATCGCTCCTTGGTCCTCTAGTAGAGCTGCCAGGATGCAGAGTTGAGCCCATCTGATGGGTGAAGGGTTCACTCCAGGGTCATTACTCGGCAGGTTGAGGTCATGTCTGCAGGAAGCCCCTGAGAGCCTGTGGTCAATGTAGTCAGGGGAATCCTTGCTGGCTGCACACTGGCTCCCTAGGAACCCCGATCACCCTGGGTTCCCCTCTCTGCCCTACCACATCCTTCCTGTCCCTGAACTGTGAGTCTGTGCTCTGGGAGAGGCCTAGGCATCAGCGTTTTAGAAAACCTGCCCCAGTGACTCTGATGTGCAGTGGGAATGGAAAATCACTGAGTTCCAGACGGTTCCTCTGGGCTCTTAACAAGCAGAAACCTCTGGGCACTGTGACCCCGGCTGTGTGTGGCCGTGTTTGATTCATCCTTGTGGCCCAATGACTGGTTGAGATGAGCTGCTCTGATAGACAGTTTAGGGAAGGTGGAGGAGGGCAATTTCTTGTCAGCATGGAGGTGGATGGGCCACTGTAGGAGCAGGTAGGGGCATCAGGGTGTGTGGAGGAGACGCAGCCTGCAGAGGGGCCTCATAGAACAGCTCTGAGACCTTGTAAGTTTCTCGTGGGGCCACAGTTATCAAATTGTGCATCCAACTCAGAGATGCCCAGGGCCCAGGAAGGGAGAGCTGACACTTGATGCAGAGGTCAGGCACGGTTCCCCTCCTCCCACCTCTTAGACAGGGCCACTGTGTCACTGGGGACCTTGGCTGCCAGGACAGAAGGGAAGGAAGACAGCAGAGTAACCGTGGCCAGAAGGAAAAGTACAAGAGGAATAGGTCATGAACTTGTGCCTGGAGTATAAGAGGTGGTCAGGACCTGACAGATCACCCCACCCAGCTCTCCCATCTGTCAAATGCTGGTATCATTGGTAATTCCCTGGAAAATCACCTGCAGGTAAATGAAAGAGGAAAAACAAAAAAGAATGAAATAAAATAAATCAGAGACTCCCAGGCTCTAAGAGTGGGCAGACTCTGTGACAGGAGGTAAGTTCAGTGTAAAATCAGGTTTTGACAGTAGTCCTTTATTCACCACTTAGAAAAGACAGATGGGATGGGGTAGTAGGTGGGAGGGAGGTTCATGAGGGAGGGGACATGTGTACCTATGGCTGAATCATGTTAATGATGTGATGGCAGAAATCATCATAATATTGTAAAGCAATTATCTGTCAATTAAAAATAAATAAAATATTAAAAGATTATATCTGATTAAAGTCTGAAAGAGGCAATGTCAGCTCCTAGAGGTCATTCCTTACCCCACGTGGCTGGCTGGTTCTACATTTGGGCTTCAGGGCTGTATAGAATCATTCAGTCACTGAACCAAGCACCTGTTCCATACCAGGCTTCGGTCTAGATACTGTCACGGGGTGCACGTGACAAGCAGCGAGGATCCTGGTCAGCAGGGAGTGTGGAGTCTACAGGGCGAGACAGCAGCAAATGCTTCTCCAACAGCATAGTTCAATCGCTCAGTCATGTCCAACTCTTTGTGACCCCATGGACTACAGAACGCCAGGCATCCCTGTCCTTCACTATCTCCTGGAGTTTGCACAAACTCATGTCCATTGAGTCCGTGATGCCATCCAACCATCTCATCCTGTCGGTCCCAACAGGGGTGCTGGAGAAAGTGATGTTGGAGGTGGCTGGGGAAGATGGTGGGCACAGAGACTGGGTGGGGCTGCTCCTTAAATAAGATGGGGGAGGGGCTGACTAGTAGGGGGACATTCTGAGCAGAGACCCGAAGGATGGAGAGAACAAGCCTGAAAGCAGTTCAGGGAGAGGGAGTAGCAGAGGCAATAGCAGGTGAATGGCCCTGAGCCTGTTGGACGTTCACCACATGTGGCTGGAGACATGGGAGGGAGGGGAGATCGGTGGCAGGGAAGGTCTTTGTGGCCGTAGAGAGCTTGACATCAAAGACCCTGTATTAACCTTACCCAAAGAGGGGTCTGGCTTTGCCCTTGAATCCTGGGAGCTGATGATCTAGGTTGAATGTGTTTTCAGACCTTGGTCTTGGTCGCACCAGTGGTACAATAATGTAACTTAGGATGGCAGCTTCATTTCCTGAGGGAGTGGTGACTAAGCCCAGCCATATGGGCAGTCAATCATGTCTATGTGATTGAGCCCCAATAACAACTCAGGACCCCAAGCTTTGAGTGAGTTTCCCTGGGTGAGAGTACTCGATCTGTGAAGTCACACTGTCTGTGACTCCACTGGGAGGGATGAGTGGCAGCTTTGTGTGTTTAATTGTCTTTGCCTCTCTCTCCTCCCCTCTTCTCTTGGCTGATTTAATCTGCATTGAAGCTGATAAAATCGGTGTCATAAATTGTAAAGGTGAACATAACAGCTGTCAGTGGGCTCCCTGAGTCCTTCTAACAAATCACCCAACCTGGGGGTGGTCTGGAGTGTGCCCCCATGACTGGACAGACCTATAAGGTCATTTTTGTGGATTTTGGCTTTTTTTCTATGTGAGTTGGGGTCCATGGAAGGCTTTTGAGGAGAGGAGTGACATGATCTGAACTATGTTTTAATGAGATTACAATACAAGCTGCTCTATGGAGGATAGGCTAAGGGGGAGGGGAGGGTAAAGGTGATGAGAATGTTTTGCAGGCTATTAAAATAGAGTTAGGGCTTCCTTGATAGCTCAATTGGTAAAGAATCTGCCTGCAGGATATAAAATTAACACACACAAATCCCTTGCATTCCTATACACTAACAATGAGAGAACAGAAAGAGAAATTAAGGAAACAACTCCATTCACCATTGCAATGAAAATAATAAAATACTTAGGAATAAATCTACCTAAAGAAACAAAAAACCTATATATAGAAAACTATAAAACACTGATGAAAGAAATCAAAGATGACACAAATAGATGGAGAAATATACCATGTTCATGAATCAGAAGAATCAATATAGTGAAAATGAGTATACTACCCAAAGCAATCTATAGATTCAATGCAATCCCTATCAAACTACCAATGGTATTTTTCAGAGAACTAGAACAAATAATTTCACAATTTGTATGGAAATACAAAAAACCTCAAATAGCCAAAGCAATCTTGGGAAAGAAGAATGGAACTGGAGGAATCAACCTGTCTGACTTCAGACTATACTACAAAGCTACAGTCATCAAGACGGTATGGTACTGGTACAAAGACAGAAACATAGATCAATGGAATGAAATAGAAAGCCCAAGATAAATCCACACACCTAAGGACACCTTATCTTTGACAAAGGAGACAAGACTATACAATGGAGAAAAGACAATCTCTTTAACAAGTGGTGCTGGGAAAACTGTCAACCACTTGTAAAAGAATAAAGCTAGAACACTTTCTAACACCATACATAAAAGTAAACTCAAAATGGATTAAAGATCTAAATGTAAGACCAGAAACTATAAAACTCTTAGAGGAAAACATAGGCAAAACATTCTCTGACATAAATCACAGCAGGATCCTCTATGACCCACCTCCCAGAATAATGGAAATAAAAGCAAAAATAAACAAATGGGACTGAATTAAACTTAAAAGCTTTTGCACAATGGAAGAAACTATAAGCAAGGTGAAAAGACAGCCTTCAGAATGGGAGAAAATAATAGCAAATGAAACAACTGACAAAGAATTAACCTCAAAGATATATAAACAGCTCCTGCAGCTCAATTCCTGAAAAATAAATAACCCAATCAAAAAACAAGCCAAAGAACTAAACAGACATTTCTCCAAAGAAGATACACAGATGGCTAACAAACACGTGAAAAGATGCTCAACATCACTTATTATCAGAGAAATACAAATCAAAACCACAGTGAGGTACCATCTCATGGCAGTCAGAATGGCTGTTATCAAAAAGTCTAGAAACAATAAATGCTGGAGAGGGTGTAGAGAAAAGGGAACCCTCTTACCCTGTTGATGGGAATGCAAACTGGTACAGCCACTATGGAGAACAGTGTGGAGATTCCTTAAAAAACTGGAACTAGAACTGTCATACGACCCAGCAATCCCACTGCTGGGCATACACCCCAAGGAAACCAGAATTGAAAGAGACACATGTACCCCAATGTTCATCGCAGCACTGTTTACGATAGCCAGGACATGGAAGCAACCTAGATGTCCATTGGCAGATGAATGGATAAGAAAGCTGAGGTACATATACACAATGGAATATTACTCAGCTATTAAAAAGAATGCATTTGAATCAGTTCTCATGATGTGGATGAAACTGGAACCTATAATACAGAGTGAAGTAAGTCAGAAAGAAAAACACCAATACAATATATTAATGCACACATATGGAATTTAGAAAGACGGTAATGATGACCCTATATAAAGTGAAGTCAAGTGAAGTCACTCAGTCGTGTCCGACTCTCTGCGACCCCATGGACTGTAGCCTACCATGCTCCTCTGTCCATGGGATTTTCCAGGCAAGAGTACTGGAATGGGTTGCCATTTCCTTCTCCAGGGGATCTTCCTGACCTAGGGATCGAACCCAGATCTCCCACGTTGTTGGCAGACCCTTTACTGTCTGAGCCACCAGGAAAGTCCATGACCCTATATATGAGACAGCAGAAGAGACACAGATGTAAAGAAGGGACTTTTGCACTCTGTGGGAGAAGGCAAGGGTGGGATGATTTGAGAGAATAGCATTGAAACATGTATATTATCACATGTGAAATAGATTGCCAGTCCAGGTTCGATGCATGAGACAGGGTGCTCAGGGCTGGTGCACTGGGATGACCCTGAGGGATGGGATGGGGAGGGAGGTGGGAGGGGTGTTCAGGATGGGGAACACATGTACACCCATGGCTGATTCATGTCAATGTATGGGAAAAACTACTACAGTATTGTAAAGTAATTAGCCTCCAATTAAAAAAAAAAGAATCTGCCTGCAATGTGGGAGACCTGGATTTAATCCTTATGTTGGGAAGATCCCCTGGAGAAGGGAAAGGCTACCCACTCCTGTATTCTGGCCTGGAGAATCCCATGGACTGCATAGTCCATGGGGTCGCAAAGATTTGGATATGACTCAATGACTTTCACTTTCAAAATGGAGTTCAGGGGAATGGCAATGGTGGTGTGGACCAGAGTGGCGAGATGTGTCATGGTTGGAAGGTGAGGCTAACAGAATTTGCTGAAGGAACAAGCATGTGAAAGAAAGAAGAGCTGAGGGTAACTCCAGGTTTTTGTTGTTTAGTCGCTCAGTCATGTCCAACTCTTTGCGGTGCCATGGACCGCAAGGCGGCCTGCCATGTTCCTCTGTCCATGGGATTTCCCAGGCAAAAATACTGGAGTGGATTGCCTTGCCCTGCTGCAGGGGATCTTCCTGACCCAGGGATTGAACCCACATCTCCTGTATTGACTCCAGGTTTGGGTTTGAGCAATTGAGAGCAGGCAACTTCCACCTAGCAGGAAGCAGACAAGTGGAATGAGATGGATGTGATGGCATCAATTAGATGTTTTTGTGAAATTCTCAGTTGAAGTTCAATGGCTGCAGGGGGAACTTAATCCCTAAGCACTAGCCTTACCCTCAGCAAAGTGGGGGAAAGATACATACACAGATGCATCCATGTGTACATACAAGCATACATTTGTATCTAGAAAACATTTTGTCAGCTACAGATTGGCACTTGCCATCTACCTCTGTGCTTAGTCGCTCAGTCATGTCTGACTGTTTGCAATGCCATGAACTGTAGCCTGCCTGGCTCCTCTGTCCATGGAATTCTTCAGACAAGAATACTGCAGCAGGTAGCCTTTCCCTTCTCCAGGAGATCTTCCCAACCCAGGGATTGAACCCAGGTCTCCTGCATTGCTGGCAGATTCTTTACTGTATGAGCCACCGGGGAAGCATCTACCTCTACAAGGATTAAATCACATGCTGCTACAACTACTGACCTTCAACACCTGCTGAAGAGAGTTTAGAGTGGAGAGCAGAACTGAGGCACTCCATGCTAGGGGAAGGGTATGAAGAACACTGACAGGACAGGTCTTCAGATAGATAGTTTATTTTCAGGAGGCAATGTTATAAGCCCAATTCTTTTATCTCCTCATATCTAGAAAAGCACTAAAATCGTTTATGGTGAAAACTGCTTTTCTTGACCAGCAGAAACTTTTAGCAGAAAAATATGTGCTTGATTACATGTACCCCCCCTTCATCAAAATCACAAAAACACTGTCCTTCCCCACCACCTCTTTGGAGCAATTTCTCAGAGCTATCTGAAATGCTGTCTCCCAGGTTGCAGTCCTCATTTTGCCACAAACAAAGCTTAAATTGCAACTCTCACATTGTGTGCATTTTTTTTTAAGTTGACAGTTTCTCTGCTTTAAAAGTCAGAGGTGTAGCTTCTTCCTAATAACAAGTATTTGTCTCCACAGGTGACACAAGATGAATACTGAATCCTAGAAAAATGGTCGGAAGAGGGACCAGAGTTCAGCTTGTCTGGTCTGGGATGTGAATGGACCCCTTGCGCCTTCTGACATATTGGGTGAGCATTTACTCAGTGTGGTATGTGACCTAGATGTGGGGGAATGAACTGAGAATGTGGGTGCAAAAGAGCAGGAAAAAGAAAGTTCTATTTAGATTGTGGATAGAGATACAAGATACACAGAAAACAAAAACAGCTTTCCCAATGGGTAAATTCCCTGGTGGCTCAGACGGTAAAGAAGTGAAGTGAAGTGAAAGTCACTCAGTTGTGTCCGACTCTTTGCAACCCCATGGACTATACAGTCCATGGAATTCTCCAGGCCAGAATACTGGAGTGGGTAGCCTTTCCTTTCTCCAGAGGATCCTCCTGACCCAGGGATTGAACCCAGGTCTCTTGCATTGCATTCTTTAAAGAATCCGCCTGCAATGCAAGAGACCTGGGTTCAATCCCAGGGTCAGGAAGATCTCCTGGAGAGGAGAATGGCAATCCAGTCCAATATTCTTGCCTGGAGTATCCCAAGGACAGAGGAGCCTGGCAGGCTACAGTCTATGGAGTTGCAAAGTGTCAGACTATCCCATACAAATAATTATGAAGGTAATCTACCACGATGGTAAATAACATTTCAAGTACGTATTACATGAAAAATTCGAAGTCCCAAAGGATATCCCTTTTCTTTTTATAACTGTCCAGTAGTAGAGTGAAATAAGAGTTAGGTAGTTTCTTCCTTTCTCTGTAATGAGGTTCGTGTGTAGTTGTTGACAGGAGGTGGAGTAAGGGCTGATCAGATGGCTCCACTGTAGGTGCAGTCAGTGAAGGAAGGTCTGAGGTCAGAAGTGGCGCCAGTTATTTGTGCTGTGATGACCAGGTAGCTTGGATCCAGGGGAGGGACAGAGTTGGAGAAAGACAGGAAGGAAGAGAAATGGGAAGCCCTGAGTGTAACACCAGGGGACTCTCAGAGGCTAATGAATTTAGAGACGGAAAGGCTTAGGATTTGAAATGATGGTGGGGGAGGTGCACATTGCTGTGCAGGCAAATGACGTGATGACATTGGTATTTGAGAAAATTAGTTGAGTTTCTGTTTCCATCATTTAAATATGCAAAGATTGAGAAATCAATGTGGTATTTGCTCAGTGTCTCATTAGGAATAAGCCAGAATTTATTAAATGTGCGCGGCTATTCTTGTTATTGGCAAGAACTTGAGGGTGTCGTGTACCCTGCATGGTCCTAAAAGGAAGAAAGTGAATTTACAGGATAAAACAGGGCCAAACACTTTGTATAAAGATGTAGATGAGGTGAAACTACACTGGCTGGGGAGGACCTGCCTGTAGAAGCAGCCCGCCCATCAGGGGAGCCAGGCTGCTGTCTCCAGAGTAAAAAGGAGAGATCTAGATTCTCCTGTCCTTACTTCCTCTGCCCTCCTTCTCCTTCCCTGCCTCCCTCCCTCTTTCGGCCTTCTCCTCCCATCCCCTGGCCCCTCTTTCTCTCTTTTCTTTTTCCTTCTCTTCCCTCTCTCACTCACTTATTCCTTTGCATCATTCCTTCTTTATTTCCATTGAAAAAATGAGGGTTGCTATTTTTCAGGATCTTGAGAAAATAGAAGAACCTTTGACCAGATCTCTCTCTTCCAGAATGTGACAAAAGGAAAACTCAGGCAGTGAAACAAGGAGATGGCTAATAGACTAGAGTCTTAGCCTGGGTTTTCCAAAAAGCAGATATGGCAGCATAGTCAAGGCTCAGGGGCACAAGCTTTGCTGCGGGAGTGTGATCCAGGAGCAGAAGTGAAGGTTAGGGATGTGATGCAAAGGAGGAGAGTCAGTTACAAAGGCGTGCTGTTGACCTGGGCACAGCCCCTGTAACCAGGCTGCCTGGGATGTGTCTCTTGGGACCATGAGCCTAAGGGAAGAAAGGAGGGGACACATTCATCCATCAGTTCTGTCCCCTCTGTGGTCAAAGGTTTGCCCCATAGGGCATTAATCATAGTCTCCCTACTCCCATTTGTACATGTGCAAATGCCAAGCTGGTTCTCACATGACACCCACCATGCCAGGGCTGGCAGTGTGATCCTTAGCTTGGGTTCTGGTTGATTGCACCTGCTGGTCAGATTCTACACAGAACTGGTCCCAGTAGCAGTGGTTGCAAAAGAAACAGGTGAGGCTGAGAGAATGTGGGGTGGTTCCCAGGGGCACCTTGACCATCGCAAGGGGCTTGATGCAAGTAATGACTTCAGGAAACCTCGTGTCCTGGAGATACTACTGTGTTATTGATGGAAATTGGTCTGTGGGTTCTTTCCAAGCCTATAGGTAATATCTACCATCTACTATAGACAGCTTTTGTCTATCATGGGCCATTCATTGCAGTGGATCTTGCCCAACAGGAAGGGGGTCTTTGTGGATTATCCTTAATCAGAGAGTCAGGGTGTGGCTGAGGTCTGGCTTCAGCTAAGGAAAAGCAGGTGTTCAGTCACCTTGAAATTTGACAGAGAATGACAATGTGCCAAAAGCCTAAGTGAAGCTTGGATTGGCCTGATTTGGGAATGGCAAATTTCTCGATGTCTCTTTTAGACTCTCATGAGAAGAACTGACTCTAGGTGAGAAAACCCTTGGGTGAATCACTTTAGAAATTGAGACCTAGAGAAGCAAGAGTTAAATAAACCCTCCCTAATGTTCCTCACTCATTCTACTTCCAACTGAGTCATACAGTTCAGATGGGTGACAGCAAACATCTGAAAGCATAGAGTCAGACAAAGGCAGGATGAGCTTGTGCCTGGTGGCTCATCTTTGAAAGCCATCTGGTCCTGCTTCTTCCTCCTCCGTGTCCTCCCATAGCTCAGCATTCTGGAGACAATGGGCAGAAGCAGATGCTTTATCATCCCTAAATAACTTTTTGTATCCCTGCGATGGTTCCGTCATCACACTTTTCAGCGGGACAGGTCCTGAACCATTCTTGTGATAATTTTTAGGCTATGATGCCTACACCCAGAAGGCTGACATCTTCCTAAGTGCAATATGGTTTTCGTTCAAAGGAATACACAGTTGATGCATGCTTGGCTAGAAGTTATAATGATAAATATAACCCCACTCTCTGAACTGTCATCTTTATTTGGGTTAAGCTTGTTGATTGGAATTTTGTAGTATAAGAACCTGCAACTTGGTTCTAAAATCAGCCATGTTTGTGCATAGATATAGGTGAATCCACTTGTTTATAGCGACTCATGTGCTCCAAAGTGATTGAGTCATCTTTCACTATGATTGTTTACACCCAAGTCTGATAACAATATCTTATTTTTTTCCATGACTAGAAAGCCTGGAATGTCCAGAATGCTCCATATCTTTGGAAGATCCTTATTTTGCCTGAAGAAGAAAGTCATATGTTTGAGCTAATCACATGAAATGATGTGGGTGGTGGAGATTCAAGAAATTACTCTTAAAAAATTTCTATAGACATGCTCAGGAAAGCCAAGTGATCTGTATTAGCATAAAGAAGCTCCAAGAGAGATGTCAATGTTTTGTTTATTACTTTAGCAAGCTATTATTTTAAGAAAAGTATGATATTTATGCATATGAAAACATTTTTCAGAGCTGAGGAATCTAATAAAGATTTATAGCAATGCAGAGAGTGTTTAATGAAGAACAAAGCAGCTGGATTTGGTAAGAAAGCACTGCCCCGTTTTTGGTCATCTGCCTAACATCCTCCATTTCCCAGCATGGTGGCAGCCGTGTGGACAGTGTCTATTGTTCTTGGTGTGACTTGCTGGTGCCAGGGACTTAATGCAGATTTTGTTCTTACAATAATGTGCTTGTGTGAAAAACCTGTCTGGTAGTTCTCTGATGGACTGGCACGAGGCTGGCCTTTGTTTTGTCCGACTTGGGCTGGAGTGGTTTTCTGGACAGCAGCAGAATTTGTTGAAAACTTCAACTCTGGCTACATGCAGCAGCATGAGTGAATTTTGCAATGTTTAGTGAAAAAAAAGTTAAATGACATATGCTACCTATGGTCACCTGAATTAAGGGATGGTGGATGGAGCAAGCACCAGTTAGACACAAAAGCCTAGGAGAGAGGAGACTGGGAAGGAAATTTTTTGGGAGAATAGTGTCTTGGAAAGAGTCTCATGTACAACTGGGGAAGCTGGGGTGAAATGTGTATGCGTAGGGATAGGTAGTGCTCAGCGAAGATCTGAGAGGACCCTATTCTTGCACCTGTGGTGGATCTGTGGGGTACAAGCAATCAAGAGGTGAAGGTTAAGGAAGAAGTATAGATGGCCTGACTTAGTGTTGAAGGAATGCCCCAGAGCCACACTGCAAAGACTAGAGAAGTATGCTTTTTCTTTTTGGCTCCAAGTATTTAAGAAAATCTCTGTCATGTTACTGATTGATCTTTGAGATAATGGAACATAGACTTCAATGACAACATATGACAAAGAATACAATCTTTTTAATACTAGTTTGGAAGAGTCACCAAACAAATGGATAATTGCAGCTATCAGCAATTAATAACAGCAAATTTCAGGGAGAGAGAGAATCATATTTCCAGAGTTATCACATTATATTATTAAAAATGTCCGGTTTTCAAAAAAATTACAAATCGTACAAAGAAACAAGAAAGTATGGCCCATTCACAGGAAAAACAAATTGACAGATGTATTCATTGAGAAAGCCCAAATATTGGACTTACTAGACGATTCTAACTAAACGCTCTTCAGTTCAATTCAGTCACTCAGTCGTGTCTGACTCTTTGCGACCCCATGAATCGCAGCACACCAGGCCTCCCTGTCCATCACCAGCTCCCAGAGTTCACTCAAACTCATGTCCATCGAGTCAGTGATGCCATCCAGCCATCTAATCCTCTGTCGTCCCCTTCTCCTTCTGCCCCCAATCCCTCTCAGCATCAGGGTCTTTTCCAATGAGTCAACTCTTCGCATGAGGTGGCCAAAGTATTGGAGTTCCAGCTTCAGCATCAGTCCCTCTTAAATAGGGCCAAAAATCTGAAGAGAACAGGAGAATATATGAACAAATAGAGAATATCAATAAAGAGATGAAAATTATAAAACAGAACTAAGTAGAGATTCTGAAGCTGAAAAGTACAATAGCTGGAATGAAAATTCACTAAAAGAGTTTAACAGGAGATTTAATTGGCAGAAAAAATAATTAGAAAATCTGAAGATAAGACAATCAGAATTATACAGTCAGAAGAGAAGGGGAAAGAATGAAGAAAAATGAAAAGGATCAGCAGCCTCTGGAACACCATCATGCACATTATAGTATTCCCAGAAGGAGAAAAAAAAGGGGCAAGATGAATGTATGAAGTCATAGTGGCCAAAAACTTCACAAGTTTGGAGAAAGAAATGAACCTACACATCCAAGAAGATTAGTGAACTCCAGATAGGATAAACTGAAAGAGATCCACAGCAAGATTGTTGTAATCGAACTGCCAATTCCAAGTAAAGAGAGACTCTTAAAAGCAATAAGAGAGAAGCAACTCATAGCACGCAGGGAGTTCTCTATAAGATTAACACTCAGTTTCTCATCAGAGCCCACAAGACTGGAAGACAGTGAGAGGACACAGTGAAAATATTCAGAGAAAAAGAATGTCGGTCAAGAATTTTATACCAGGGCTTCCTTGGTGGTCTAATCATTAACAATCTGCTTTGCAATGCAAGGGACACAGGCTTGATCCCTGATCTGAAAAGATCACACATGCTGCAAGGTAGCTAAGCCTGAGTGCCACAAGTACTGAGCCTGTGCTCTGGAGCCCTCAAGCTGCAACTACTGAAGCCCGAGCACCACAGAGCCCATGTTCCACAACAAGAGAAGACAGTGCAGTGAGAAGCCTGCACACCACAATTAGAGAGTAGCTCCTGTTCTCTGCAACTAGAAAAAGCACCCCCATACAGCAACAAAGACTGGCCCAGCCCCCAAAAAATAAAAATAAAAAATAAATATTTTTTTAAAAAGAATTTTATATCATTGTTCTTAAAGAATGAAAGGGGAGTTAATACACTCCCAGATTAAACCTGAGGGACTTTACTGCTACCAGCCTTGTCTTACAATAAATGCTTTAGGGAGTCCTTCAGGTTGAAATGAGAGGATGCTAAATACCGACTTGAACCCATGTAGATAAATAAGTTCTCTGGTAAATAAATGTATAGGTAAAGGACAGTATTTACTTCCCATAGTTCTCAAAACTAGAAAAGAAACAAACTAACCCAAAGCTACCAAAAGGAATGAAATAATAAAGATTAGAGATAAAACAGAGAACAGAAAAATGATAGAATCAATGGTTCTAAAAGTTGATTCTTGGAAAAGATCAATGAAATTGACAAGGCTTTAGCTAATCCAAAGTAAGAGAAAAGATGCAAATTACTGATATTAGAAGCAAAAGAGGAGCTTTCTTACTGACCTTATAGGAATTAAAAAAACAAAGAGAGAATACTATGAATAATTGTTTGCCAAAAAGTGAAATAACCTAGATGAAATAGACAAATTTCTAGAAACATAAAAACTATCAAAACTCAAGAAGAAAGAGAAAATCTGAACTGAGCAGTAACAAGGAGAGGTTGAATCAGTAACCATAAACTTGTCAACAAAAAAAAGTTCAGGATACATGGCTTCACTGATGAATTATACTAGACATTTGAAGAATAATTAACAACCTTTTTTCAAGCTCTTTCAAAAAAAAAGGTCAAAGAAGAGGAAATACTTCCTAGCTCATTCTATAGCCAACTGATATGAAATCCAAGCAAAGACATCACAAGAAAACTATAGACCAACATCCTCTATGAATATAGATTAAAAAACACTCAAGAAAATACTAGCAAACCAAATTTAGTAGCATATTAAAAAAAAATTATTTACCATGGCCAGATGGAATTTATCCTAGGAATTCAAGTCCCGTTCAACACAGAAAAATCAATCTATGTAATACATCACATGAATAGATTGAAGGAAGATCTCACATGATCATTTCAATCAATGCAAAAAGCATTTGTCAAAATACAACACATTTGCATGATAAAACACTCAAAAGCCTAGTTAGAGAAGGGAACTTCCTCAAATTGATCAAGAGTGTTTATGAAAAACCAGCAGTTAACATCATACTCATGGTGAAAGACTGAAAGTTTTACCTCCAAAATCAGAAACAAGAGAAGGTTGCCTGCTTTCACCTTTATAATTCAACATTGCACTCACAGTTCTAGCCAGAGAAATTTGGCAAGAAAAAGGAAGACATCCAAATCAGAAAGGAAGTAAAATTATCTATATTTGCCAATGACAAATATAAAAAATCTTAAGTACAGAAAATCCCAAAGATGCAACAACAAAAGCCTGCTAGAGCTTATAAATAAGTTCAACAAAGTCACATAGTCCAAGATTTATACACAAAAATGAGTTGTTTCTAAATTCAGCAATGAATAATCCAAAAAGGAAAGTAAAAAAAAAAAACAGTTTTATTACAATAGTATACAAATGAATAAGGGTTTTCCAGATGGCATAGTGGTAAAGAAATGCTTAAGAATCTAAGGAAGAGAGTGACTTGTACACTGGAAAAGTATAAAATGTTCCTCAAAAAAGTTTAAGAAGACCTAAATAAATGGAAAGTCACCCTAGATTCATGGGTTGGAAGACTTAATATTTTAAGAGGGCAATACCACTCAAAGCAATCTGGATATCCAGCGTAATACCTACCAAAATTCTAATGGCTTTTTTTTTCCCCCCAGAAATGGAAAAGCCAATTCTCAAATTCATATGGAATTGCGAGAGACCTTGAATAGCCCAAAGAGTCTTGAAACAGAAGAACAGATATGAAGACTCACACTTGCCTATTTTAAATCTTGCTGCAAAGTTATAGTACAGTAGTCCCCCCATATCCACAGTTTTGCCTGCCATGGTTTCAGTTACCCATGGTAAACTGAGGTCTGAAAACATTAAATGGAAAATTCCAGAAATAATCAATTCATAAGTTTTAAATTGCATGTTGTTCTGAGTAGCGTGATGAAATCTTGCAAAGTCCAGCTCCATCCTGTCCAGGACATGAATCATTCCTTTATCCAGCTCATCCTCTTCTTGGTTATCAATCAGCTGTCTCAGCCATAGAGCTTGTGTTCAAGTAATCCTAGTTTTACTTAATAATGACCCGTAGTGCAAGAGTAGTGATGCCGCAATTTGGATGTGCCAAAGGGAAGCCGTAAAATGCTTCTTTTAGGTGAAAAGGTGGAAGTTCTTGATATAGTAAGAAAAGGAGAAAAAATTGTCTGGTTCCTAAGATCTACAGTAAGAGAAAATCTTCTATCTGTGAAATAGTGAAGAAGGACAAAAGAAATTTGGGCTAGTTTTGCTATCAAATCTCAAGCTGCAAAAGTTATAACCTTAGTGTGTGATGTTTAGTTAAGATGGAAAAAGCATTAAATGTGTACAATAAGATACTGAGAGAAAACACATTCACATAATTTTCATTAAAGTATATTATTTAATTGTTCTATTTTATTATTTATTTTTGTTAATTTCTTAGTAATAGTAATATAATGTTAGTCACTCAGTCGTGTCCGACTCTTTGCCATCCCATGGACTGTAGCCCACCAGGCTCCTCTGTCCATGGGATTCTCCAGGCAAGAATACTGGAGAGGGTTGTGATACCAATCTCCAGGGGATCTTCCTAACCCAGGGATCGAACCTGAATCTCTTATTCTACCTGCATTGGCAGGTGGGCTTCTGACCATTAGTGCCACCTGGGAAGTCCAAGAGAGGGAGGGACTACTGTAATCAAAATAGTGTAGTTCTGGCATAAAGATAGACATTGAGACCAATGGAATAGAACTGAAGAGTCTAGACATAAACCCTAAAAGTATATGGCTTATTGATTTCCAACAAGCGTGCCAAGAGCATTCAATGGAGAAAGATTAATCTCCTACAAGTAGTGCTCGTGAAAAAGTTATAGTGTTATTTGCTCAGTCATGTCCAACTCTGTGTGGCCTTATGGACTGTGGCCCACCAGGCTCCTCTGTCCATGGAATTCTCCAGGCAAGAATACTGAAGTGGGTCGCCATTCCCTTCTCCAGGGGATCTTCCTGACCCTAGGATCGAATCCTGGTTTCCTTCATTGCAGGCAGGCTTTTTACCATCTGAGACATCTTTTGGAGCCCTAGCTCACATCATATATAAAAATTAACTCAAAATGGGTTCAGGACCTACATATGAGTCAAAACTATAACTGTCAGAAGAAAACATAGAGGTAAGTCTTTCTGACTTTAATTTGGTAATGGATTCTTAGATATGACACCTAAGGTCTATACTCTGACATTAAGTAGAGTGATCTTACTTTGTCTTACTTCATGGTCACAGATGGCCTAGGCTGAGGTTGAACTTTTGTCAAATTGCTTATGTTAATTTCAGCACCAAGACCAAACTGTGGGGCTTCCCTAGTGGTCCAGAAGTTAAGAATCCACCTGCCAATGCTGGGGACACAGGTTCAGTCTCTCGTCTGGGAAGATCTCACGTGCTGCAGGGCAGCTAAGCCTGTGCGCCACAACTATTGATGCTCAAGTGCCTAGAGCTCATGTTCTGTGAGAGCAATGAGCAGCCCTATGCACTGCAATGAAGAGCAGCCTTCGCTTGCCACAACTAGAGAAAGCCCATGAGCAGCAGTGAAGCCTGTGTGCAGCAGTGAAGACCAAGGACAGCCAAAAATAAATGAAAAATGAATAAATAAAAAATTTAAAAAATAGACCTAATTGTGAATCCTGGGGCATCTTCTAGCAACATCAAGTCCTGGCTGACAGTACCAGGCCAGCTTCTAGATATCAGGGACTGCTTTCCCTTTTCTCAACTTTCAGAATGTATTAGAGTTATATGTAGAGCTTAACTTTCAATCAGGTGATATGTGAGTTAGGGCTAGGTTTTGTCACATGAAATAAAACCAACATCCCCAAATAACAATGGCTTAAATGATAAAGATGTTTTTCTCTCTTTCATATGTAAAATAGCTCTGGAAGTAGGTCTTGCATAGCTGGAAATATAGCTCTATGATTACCAGGGACCAGAGCTTTGGCTGTCTCAGTGTTCTGTCTTTTGTAGTTTTTTCACCCTTGGATTTATTGTCCAAGATAGCTGCTCAAGTTCCAGCCATCACATTAACATTCCATTCAGCAGAAAGAGGAAGGGAAGAAGATGGTCCACTGTCTCCCTTTTAGGAGACTTCTTGGAAGTACCCTTCAACACATCTGCTTCACATGCTAGCATTTTATCACAAAGGAAAGGTGCTTGGAAATGCAATCATTTAGTTAGGTAGCAATGGATTCATTAGAATAATCTGGGTTCTCTTATTAAAAGAAAAGTCATAAGTGGCTACTGGGAACTACAAGTATCTCAAGTAGAGATAACACAACTGCCATATTGCAGTCTATGAAAGGCAATTCTATGAGGGCTTTTGTGGTATGCAAATATCCCTATCTTTGGTGAAACAGCAAGTCGTTAATTATCTTAAAGGATGCCTCCATTTTAGTCTTTCTTTTGTAACAATATCAAGAGTTCAAGTTTCAGAATTGAACTCTCTTTTCAGTAGCTCGAAGCTTTGTAGCTTGATTGAAAAGAATGTTGTGATCCAGCCTGCCACCGTTGCTAGGCTGCCTAACAATTTACCTCTAGCAGCAGGGAAGAAATAGTTGTGTTGCTGGAAATATCTAACTTAAAAATGAATTTAAAATATCATTTTTACAAATTTGTTTTTCAGAATAACTAAATTCTTTTGCTTGGAAGAGCTGTAAAATTACTGTGTTCTCTTTTTTTAAGAAGGTGATAAATAAGGTGAATGAAATTGTAAACAAGAAGCTCATGTTGGCTCACTATAACTGTATGTAGACATCTGGGCTGGAAATGTGGGAAAATTGTAAAGAATTTGGAAAGGTTCAAAGGCTCAGGTTATTAAAGTTTTAATAATCTTCTTTTCTGCAGGGCTAACCCCCTGCTATTCTTTCAGTGTAGGAGAAAAACAAAATATGGACAAAAGTGTAGTTAATTAGAATCTAGTCTTCCTTGAAAAACCTATAGAAATTGCTTGGAATTTTTATAGTGGCTAAGAATTGGGAGGTATGGGTTTGAAAAGATGCAACTTAATTTTCATTTAAGGAAATGGAAGATTTTAGTTAGGTTTTAATGAAATAGAATATATATATTTAAATGTTTACCACTTAGTTAATATAATTGGTTGGAAAACACTACTTTGCTAGGATTATCTATGAACATAATCTTACTTAGTATTTTAACTTGTCCTCATTGATCAGTTAGAGCAAAACAAAATATTTATTGCCCATAGTAGCGGCATACTGAAAATCAAATGACATGTCTTTAGTTGATTACCAAGTTGTCTTAATTAAAGAAACAACAATCTCTCATGCTTGAACTATGGTAAAATTGTAAAAGTGATTTGTCTTCTGTATAAAATGCTTTTTATTTTTGTTGTAGACTTGTAATGTCAGCGTTGTTATTTTTCTGTTTGAAATTAATTTTCTTTTAAAAGCCTCTTAAAAGTATATACTAGAGCAATATATAATGCAGAATGTATTTTACTATACATTGTATAAAACTGTACTTGGCATATGAAATTTTTATCACAGGTATGTGCATATATAGATATGCAAGTACGTGCATATGAAGTCACATGTTTATATTTGAAATATGCAGACACAAGGAATACTTTTAATTGTGTTGCATCAAGAGGGAGAAAGAATTTTACTCATTAGGATCCAGCCGTGAGCATTGAAATATGATTTGCAAGAGATGAAGCTTGGAGTTGTTTTAATAGGCTAAGTGGTTCCAAATGCAAGTTCAGATCGTAGACTCCCAGGCTCTTTGTGAGGCTAATTGACTTTGCTGTAGAGTTTTGGCAAAGCTCTTATTATTTTTACTACATTTTCCTTTTTAATAATGTAAAATTGAACTAACTTCTAAAATTCAAGTTCCTCTTTATGAGTTTGTTAGTCCTTCCTTCATCAAATTAATGACTGACCATTCAGGACAGCCAAGAATGCTTACTGCTCTGGGCATTTGCTAATTGGTTGTTCGTTGGGCTATATAGGAGGGGAAATTATTGCTACTATAAACCAAAGAGTGTAAAGGAAAAGCAGTGATATAAACGTGGAGCTGGAATAGCCAGGGGAAGCTAGTGATGCAAAAGTTCTGTTTTTTTTTTTTTTAAAGGAACTTCCAGTGGTCCAGTGGTTAAGACTGCGCTCCCAATTCAGGGGGAAGGGATTCTAAGTTCCCACATGCTGTATAGCACGGCCTTAAAAAGAAAAAAAAAAGTTCTGTTTTTCTTCTAGATGGTTCCTCTAGGATGACTGCAAAACACTGAAAATAAAATTCTGTACCCCAGATCATAAGGTGGAAATTCGTTTTGGTAAGTCTTGGAAAAGAAGATTCATGGTTTGGCTGGTTTGTAAAGCTCTAGTGATACATTTCTTTTGTTTTTCTAAAGAAAAGTTGAGCTCATAGACCAAGTAAGAAGGAATAAAATCTATTTCACCTCAAAAACTGCTACATAAATAATTTGACTCTCTGGACTGGGACAGTGATTAGGAAGAAATGAAAATTGCAAGACTGGAATTTTTGACCATTTAAGAATGGGAGGTGAATGTTCATTCCATTTCTCTAGGCTTGACATTCCTTGGAAATTTCCTTTGGAATATCTCGGGGGAAAAACATCAGAGTTGAAGGCAGAAACACCTAGTTCATTCCCTCATTGTCCACTTTTGTCCCTGTGCCGTGATCTCTCCTGACTCTCCTTATAAGTGCCCACCAGACCGTGTCTGAACTCAGGTTGTAAGCCGGGGATTGAATCCAGGGGTCTGGCTCGTGTTGCAAAGGTTTCCAGCAGCATCAGGTAATTCACTATTAGCTTGGCTCCGTTCAGAATGGTATCAGAGACCTGAAAGGCTGCACGACTCATTACCAATTACCAGTTCCCTGGGCCATCCGGTTCCCTGGCAGAAAGGCTTCCGATGAATTTGCGATGCAAATTGAAAACATGTTGTCAACAGCAGCAAGTCCAAAAGATGTTTACCTTAATTTTTCCAAGGCAGGCTTTTTACATGTGGATGTTTTTGTTTATGGAGCAGCCTTCCAGATTCCCTCATTTCTGGGCTTGGTAGCGTTGTTACAAAGGGATTGTCACCGTCTCTTGATGGAGAGAGAAATGAAGAGGCCACTTGGGTGGTGTCCCTGCCTTTTCAGTGGCTCCTTTCACAAAACTTTGCATGGGGCTTGGGGTGGCAGATGCCAAGGCTGGCTCAGAACCGTTCAATTTCCCTATGGGACCGAGGAGATCAGCCTGATGAAGGGCTTCTTTTACAGGTAAACTGAAGTCCCAGTTGGTTGTGTCACGTCCCAAGGATGCTTGTGTAGTCAGCGTCACAGTTGAGTCTAGAAGTCAGAGTTTCCCAGGTACCCCAGGCATTCCCACAGTGTATGACCCCAGACTGAAAAGTTGTTAATGGTTGATGGGTATAAAATAAAGAATCAGACAGAAATGAATTTGTACATTTCCATTAAAATTGAGACCATTGGAAGAGGGGCCTTGAAGGAAAGCTATTTGACCTTTGAACCTTGTTTGGATGTTGTTTTTCAGGGAATACTCATCCGATTTCAAAAAGCACTGCTTTTTGCCCATCTGTCCAGCCAGAGAAGAGGTGCTTGTTCATCCTGGGTTAATGTAATGTCCCGATAGCCCTGGTCCCTGGGAGGTCCATTTGGGGCCCCTCAGAGGCCGGACTCTAGAACTGTGGGTCACAGAGCCTCTGAGCCAAACCCTAAGGATGTGGGGGACCATCTAGTTTTCCTTTAAAGCTTGTTTTAAATTCATAGTCTCCCCTAATTAGAGTTGAATGTGTTTACTTAGATTACATGTCATCAACTCACAGGTCCTCCTTAAACATCAGACAAGCTGAGCAAGTCTGAAAAAGAAGATTAACCCATCGTGAACTGGAGGTAGAAAACAGGGAACCTGGTTTTGGCCAGAGCAGGCAGGAAGCAGGAGCCCCATTTGAGCCTAGCTGGTTTCACAGAGGGCTTCCCAGAGGCATAAGCCAGAGGAGTTTGCTAAGCAGGCATCTCAGCTGCTGCATGTGTAATGAAATCCAGTGCTTGGAGAGTATCTCATGGAGGCTGGGTGAGCATCACACAGAATGGTCCCAAGACACAGGAAATGAGAAAGTTCAGAAATTCAGACCGACTAGAGACAAACTCCCAGAGACAACGGAACCAGGGGAGATGGGACTTTGGGAAACAATTCAGGGGCATAAAGTGTCTGGGCTGGGGCTTGCTTAGTTCCATCAGGGTGGAATGTTCTGGGCACCTGTCTGGCTTACCCTCAGCCTTCCCAAAGAGCTCCATCTGATCATGACCTTACAGACACAGAGGACAGGGGCACAGCTGTTTCTTATTCACTTCGTGAGTCCAGCAAGTCATGTAAAACTTCTGATACCTCACTCTTTTCTTGTTTATAGGAAGTAGTAAAATCTTCTTTATCACCTTCCAAATTCAGAAGCATTTCCTGCAGCAGCTGATTGGGAAGTGGAAAGGGAAGATGTCAGGTTTTGGAATCACACATATTTGGGGCCATCGCATAGAAGACATTCTACCTGTTTTGAGCATATTATTTTTTGAATTAAAAATCAAAGATTTTTGCTGAAAAAAAAGGGGTTCAAAATGGAGCAGCAAAATGCCGACCTACAAGATCAGAAAGTGAGACCTTACTTATTCAGGACTAACTCAGAGTCACAATTCTACTCTTCTTGTAGGAAAGTAACTTGAAACATTTTTAGTGGAGGTGACAAAATTGCTTGAGTAAGAAAAGTGCTGACTCCTAATGATGTTTATTCCCCACCGAGTTTGCACGTCATAAAATTTGACCCTGGCCACTTGATGAAGTGTGGGTCTTAGGAAAGAGGAATACACGACCTCCATCCTCGGGAGGATCTTTGTTATCTAGAACAAACTCTAAAGGAAGGTATATCACCATAGAGACCTGAGTCTAGGTTTGATGTCTCTTTCACTCGATCAGCTATAATGTCTTAGGTGGTTCAGGACAAACTATGATTGAGAAACCTTTTCTTATTGGAAGACTTTTCTTTTTGGAAACGGATGGATTTGAATGTCAGGTTTTAGGCATTGGTTGGAGTTAAGTTGGCGATTTCTAGAATTCTGTTTCTTAGCTTTCATCTGCAAGTTGTGCCTGGGGTCAGGGGCATGGACTTTGGGTATGTTGTCACTGGGGTACTAGTGGGACCAAGGTCAAAAGACATCAGAAGGAGTGGGTGTCAGATCATGGCACAAAACCATTTAGGTTGATGACCTTCTCGAAAGAGCCAACTGGAAGGAGAGAGTGGGATGGGAGTCATGTCAAGGCTGACTTGAACAAGAGTGAGAACGTTAATAGACATGGAGGGAGGGCAGAGCGTGTAAGAGTCCAAGGCAGCTTCTGAGCTGTCTTGGCCTTGCTGCCCTGAAGGGTGCACTTTGGTATAAACAAGCAACTAACATACGTTTAATAATTTTCTGAAGCTATCTAACGGTGGTCCCAACAGTACCCACACTCAGCAGTTAATTTCCTACAACCTTAAGTTGTAATATTAATTATTATAAAGATTATGGAATGAGCTATCAGATAGCCTTTGGAGTCTGCAGTCACTTTATTTCTGTTTTTCAGAATCATGGGATTGGTAGTCACCATCTAAGATAGCTCACGGAAGGCTTCGAATTAACGCCTGGCGTAGAGCTCTCTGTGAGGCGGAGCTGGGAGACGGGTGCTCGGAGACGGCGGCTCACAGGACTTTATCGAGCATTTAATAAGCCTCTTCTAAAGGGCATTCAAAGTGGTGGTAACGTGACATAAAAGGGGCCATGTTGAGAACTGTTCCAATTTTCTGAGGACATAGGAATGGTTATCTAAGGAGGTGAAAAATGGGGCACTGAAAACAAACAAGACTCTAGTCTCCTTCCTCGTGTTTCTGGCTGTGTCTGTCATATATCTGTTGGCACGCTTTCTTTTGGGGACAAAGGACAGCACTGTTCAATCCTCCCGTCCATGCCAAACTCCAAAGGGGATAATTACATTCTGCCTCCTGAAATTCCCTTTGCAATTTCATCTGGGGGCAGCGCTCTGTACTGCCTGCATGTTACTGTGCGCTGGGGAGCTGTGTTTTATTCCTAGGTTGGTATTATTGTGGCCACTGTGAGCACCGCATGGCTTTATTTTGGTCCCAGCATAGAGATCAGACTAGAATCTCAGACTGGGGTCTCTTCCAGCAAAATGCATTGAGTGCAGTAGCAAACACCAGTTCACTGGGACATCGTGTTTCTGACTATCTACAGGGCAAGACTGGCATAACTGTGTCTGAAAAGTAACAGCCAATTGTCTAATCTTGTTTTTTAAGAAAAGGTACTGGTTCGATTCTTGGGTCAGGAAGATCCACTGGAGAAGGGATAGGCTACACACTCCAGTATTCTTGGCTTCCCAGATGGCTCAGCTGGTAAAGAATCTGCCTGTAATATGGGAGACCTGGGTTCAATCCCTGGGTGGGAAGATCCCCTGGAGAAGGGAAAGACTACCCACTCCAGTATTCTGGCCTGGAGAATCCCATGGACTATACAGTCCATGGGGTCGAAAAGAGTTGGACATGACTGAGTGACTTTCACTTTCATTGTTTTTAGCGAAAAAGGTGGCAGAGGATGAGATGGTTAGATAGCATCATCAACTCAATGGACATGAATTTAAGCAAACTCTGGGAGATAGTGAAGGACATGGGAGCCTGATGTGCTGCATGCAGTCCACGGGGTTGCAAAGAGTCAGACATGACTGAGTAACTGAACACACACACACACACACACCGCCACCCCCACACACAAAATACAGTACATGATGATGGTTTTGTGTTCAGGTGAAAACTACAGTTCAGATATAATGTTTTGACCCTCCTAAAATCATTAAAGCTGATTGAAATTCTATTTGTGAGACCTCAAAATAATTCATTTGGTTTCCTGAAGGTAATTATTCTTTCCTGAATGGCATGAATAGTTATGTTGTAAATGGGATAGAAAATTTCTTAGGGAAAGATAATATATGTTGAAATTCTTAGACCCAATCTTTGTAATATAAGGAAAATGAACCAAGCTTGTTAGAATGAAATCCAGGTGAAAATGTAATACTGCTTCCCTGAATTTTTGGAGAAATAGATACTAAGATGATAATTCCAGTTCCCCAAGGGAACCAGGGAAACCTGGACAAGAGGTTGATTTTAATAACAGTGTTTCAAGCTGTTCCTAGACCCAGATAATCATGATGATGTGATCACTAATCTAGAGCCGGACATCTTGGAATGTGAAGTCAAGTGGGCCTTAGAAAGCATCACTAAGAACAAAGTTGGTGGAGGTGATGGAATTCCAGCTGAACTATTTCAAATCCTGAAAGATGATGCTGTGAAAGTGCTACACTCGATATGCCAGCAAGTTTGGAAAACTCAGCAGTGGCCACAGGACTGGAAAAGGTCAGTTTTCATTCCAACCCCAAAGAAAGGCAATGCCAAAGAATGCTCAAACTACCGCACAATTGCACTCATCTCACATGCTAATAAAGTAATGCTCAAAATTCTCCAAGCCAGACTTCAGCAACACGTGAACTGTGAACTCCCTGATGTTCAAGCTGGTTTTAGAAAAGGCAGAGGAACCAGAGATCAAATTGCCAACATCTGCTGGATCATGGAAAAAGCAAGAGAGTTCCAGAAAAACATCTATTTCTGCTTTATTGACTATGCCAAAGCCTTTGACTGTGTGGATCACAGTAAACTGTGGAAAATTCTGAAAGAGATGGGAATACCAGAGCACCTAACCTGCCTCTTGAGAAATCTGTATGCAGGTCAGGAAGCAACAGTTAGAACTGGACATGGAACAAAAGACTGGTTCCAAATAGGAAAAGGAGTACATCAAGGCTGTATATTGTCACCCTGCTTATTTAACTTCTATGCAGAGTACATCATGAGAAACGCTGGACTGGAAGAAACACAAGCTGGAATCAAGATGGCCAGGAGAAATATCAATCACCTCAGATATGCAGATGACACCACCCTTATGACAGAAAGTGAAGAGGAGCTAAAAAGCCTCTTGATGAAAGTGAAAGAAGAGAGTGAAAAAGTTGGCTTAAAGCTCAACATTCAGAAAATGAAGATCATGGTATCTGGTCCCATCACTTCGTGGGAAATAGATGGGGAAACAGTAGAAAAAGTGTCAGACTTTATTTTTTTGGGCTCCAAAATCACTGCAGATGGTGACTGCAGCCATGAAATTAAAAGACGCTTACTCCTTGGAAGAAAAGTTATGACCAACCTAGACAGTATATTCAAAAGCAGAGACATTACTTTGCCGACTAAGGTCCATCTAGTCAAGGCTATGGTTTTTCCTGTGGTCATGTATGGATGTGAGAGTTGGACTGTGAAGAAGGCTGAGTGCTGAAGAATTGATGCTTTTGAACTGTGGTGTTGGAGAAGACTCTTGAGGGTCCCTTGGACTGCAAGGAGATCCAAGCAGTCCATTTTGAAGGAGATCAGCCCTGGGTGTTCTTTGGAAGGAATGATGCTAAAGCTGAAGCTCCAGTACTTTGGCCATCTCATGAGAAGATTTGACTCATTGGAAAAGACTTTGATGCTGGGAGAGACTGGGAGCAGGAGGAGAAGGGGACGACAGAGGATGAGATGGCTGGATGGTATCACCAACTCAATGGACGTAAGTCTGAGTGAACTCTGGGAGTTGGTGATGGACAGGGAGGCCTGGCATGCTGCGATTCATGGGGTCGCAAAGAGTCGGACACGACTGAGCGACTGAACTGAACTGAACTGAACTGAAGCTGTTCCTATCCTTAATTGCATTGCAGAAGGAAACTGTAACCATCAAGCCCTAGTGCTGGTTTCAGCATGAGAGCAGAACCAAGGAAAGCAGGGACTCATTAATCACAGCAGTGACTGAAGTGGTTTAATAATTATGTCATTTCAAGGGGAAAAAAGGCTTTGCCTCAAGTAAAAGGGGAAACGAAGGACTGGTAAACAGAACTTGCTTCCATCCTTGGTAGTCAGCTAGTGGGTCTACTAGTGGGAAAGGTCTATTAACTAATTGATCTGCTAGACTCGATAGAGAACTCGAGCTGGAGATCAAAGGAAACTCTCTGCTACAAAGGCAAGCAAAAGCCTTCCACCAGATGTTTTCCTTCCATCTCTGTCATGCTTGATAACTGCAAGTGTGGCTGAATCTGGCCATAGGCTTTGTGCACCCCTTGATATGAAAAGGGGTGTGTGTGTGTGCCTCCACAGGCAGAAAAGAGAGATGAGCATAGTGTCAACGTCAAAAAGATTCAGCATTTAAGAGGGTTTGAGAGCTAAAAAATTACTTTTCTATTTCTTTGCAAAGCAAAGGGACCAAAGAATGTTGTCAACTGCCAACTTTAAAAAAAGGTTACTATACCCTAATCAGTCTACAGTTACCACTTAGAGTAACTTACAGGTATGCATTATAATAAACATCTGTTACAATAAAATCAAGGATATTTTGAATAATGGATGAAATGACCAAGATTCAACTGCTACTGTTAACTTATGTGTTTTCTTTTTTATTCAGAACAAAAGAGCTCAAAATCCAAACTTGATTTTTCTTTCTATTGTTACCCTAGAATTGCCTGTTTACATCTTTTAACCATTATTATCTTTTCCAATTCTAACTCTGTATTCTGGTTCTGGTTTTTTCACATCTGGATAAGGTATTGTTTATGATGATGCAAAATATTTGGTTTCAAAGTTTGTTGGAAATATATGTAGATTTATCACTATTTCTTTTCTATGTACTTTAAAGATTCCTGTAGTATCAGACATTTTGAAAAATGTCTAGAATTACCTTGATGTGGTTAGTTTGTTCTGGTCTCTGGACTTTCTTAAAATACCACCTTGCTTCCTCAGTTGATCATAAATACCACCAAACGTCCTCAGTACATCTGATTGATAGACATATCAGGATTCAGGGATGTTCAGAATGAAACCTCATTGATCTAAGTCAGTAAGTCATCATAAATGGAAAATTTGCATAAAATATTTGAATGTTTGTACTTTCTTGATGCCTAAATTTCTCAAATGATAACTCATTTTTTTTAAGGCTTTTGTTTCTATTGAACTTTAGCTTCTACTGCTATATAACACAGGGAGCCCAGCCCAGTGCTCTGTGATGACATAGAGTGGTTGGATTGGGGGTGGGTGAGAGGGAGGCTTAAGAAGGAGATTCAGTTCAGTTCAGTTTCTCAGTCATGTCTGACTCTTTGCGACCCCATTACTACAGCATGCCAGGCTTCCCTGTCCATCACCAACTCCCAGAGCCTACCCAAACTCAGGTCTATTGAGTCAATGATGCCATCCAACCATCTTATCCTCTGTCATCCCCTTCTCCTCCTGCCCTCAATCTTTCCTAGCATCAGGGTCTTTTCAAATGAGTCAGCTCTTGGCATCAGGTGGCTGAAGTATTGGAGTTTCAGCTTCAACATAAGAGGGAGGGGATATATGTATAGCTATGGCTGATTCAATTTGCTGTATGGCAGAAACCAACACAACATTACAAAGCAATTATCCTCCAATTAAAAATTTTAAAAATGGAAAGAAAATTTAGCTTCTAAAATTTCCCATTATCTTTCTGTGTTCATGTGTTTAATGTTTGAAAAAAGTATTTCTTAGATAATATATTCATTGTATGTGTATTTATCCTATAATTTCCTGAAAATATGCTTGGACAGGGTGGAAGGGGGGAAAGGTAAAGATGGTCCCCCCAAAACAACTTTATATGCTTTAAACTTTGCTGAATGTCTTAAGAGCATATGAATCAGACCTCACACTTTCTCAATGTCCCATTGACAGACTAAATGGTTAACTGTCCATTGTCTGTTTGTCCATCCATAATTCTATCTAATGAAACCACAACAATCTGGACATCAATAAAGGAACCATAGGGTGTGAATAAATGCTAGTAGATAGAAAGCAGATGGACTTATATGAAAAGCAAACAAAAGAAAAAAACAGAGGGGGATTCCAGAGATAAGAGTGGGCTGGAGAAGCTCCATGCTTGGAGCTATCTGACACGAAGGACAAGAATGCGTGGGGAGTGGGGGAGGACGCTTGTCAGAATGTTTATTTAACAGTCTGAATTCAGATCTTTGGGATACCCTTCTTCAACTAGAACTTCCTCCCTGTTCTTCTTTCTTCCACTCCTCAGTTTCAGAACAAATGTGGACAAATTGTGTTGCTTGGATAAAATCAATAACTTCTAAAGAGTGAAGAGTAGAGGTGTATGGGTACTCAGCCTAAAGAAAAAAGCTGGAGCAAAAAGCTAAAGCTGGGCTTCAGTAGCAATTACTGGGATAAGGACACTTTGCCCAGACATCTCTGCTTAAGTTTTTAATGCCCTGAGCAATTCTGGGTGGGGAGGTCTCTGCTTGCTTGCTTCGTACAGTAGGGAATCCTGACCATCAATACTTCTATTCACCCAGTGTCTTCACAGAACTCCCTCATTTAACAGAGTTCTGAGGAACAATATTTTTGTGCTGGTCAGTTGCATCCTTCAGCCATAGGTATAACACTAGATATTAGACAATACTGAGTTCATGAAAGAGAAGAATTAATATGAACACATAGTGTAACCAGTAGAAGAAATCAGAACTCAGAAAGCTAAAAAGAACTTTAAAAATTCTTTTCAGCATTCTTAGAGTAATTTAGGATGATCCTATATCCTTAAAATAAGAATGAATTGTTGACACAGGAGGGATCAGAAAATCAGAAGGGGTTCTGATAATTAAAATAAGTGTGTTTACGAAACAGAAACAGACTCATAGACTTAGAGAATGAACTAGTGGTTACCGGGAGGGAAGGGATATAAGAGATATTAGATCAACATGTACACATGACTATATTTAAAGTGGATAACCAACAAAAACCTACTGTATAGCACAGGGAACTCTACTCAATGTTATATGGCAGCCTAGATGGGAGAGGAGTTTTGAGGAGAATAGATACATGTAGATGTATGGCTGAGTAGCTCTGCTGTGCACCCAAAACTGTTATAACATGGTTAACTGGCTATACTCTAAAGTAAAAGTTTGCAGATTAAAAAAAATAAAATAAGATTGCTAAAATTATAAATCAACAACTGGATTGAAAAATATGTTGGACATGACTAAAGAAATATCTTGGAAGAAAAATAAAGGAAAATTTTCAGCATGGAGAGCAAAAAGACAAAAATGATAAGTAAAAGAAGAATTAACAAGTATGAGCATAGGACCAGATGTTCAATATCCTTCTCATAGGAAAAGAATAGCTAACAGAGAAAATAAAGGGGATAAATTTTAAAAAAAAGTAGAGGAAAATCATCTTATGTAAAGGAAGACATGAATATTTAATTGAAAAACGTCCACTAAGTACTAAAAATGTTAAAAATAAAACCTGGTGATACTTGAGGTGTATACAAAGATAAAGAGAAAGCCTAAAGAACCTCCAAAGAGAAAAAAACAAGCTGCCTAATAATCAGACTGACATCAACAACATAGGACAATAACTCAGTGCCCTCAGAGCTCTCATCAGCAAGAAACAATGAAGCAGAATCTCAACATTCTGAGTTATAATGATTTTAAATAAGGGTAGACACACTTTTCCTTTAAGGGGAAAGATAGTAAATATTTCACATTTTGTGGGTCAGGTGGTCTTTTTTGTAACTATTCAGCTCTGCCAGTGTAGCACAAAAGCAGCCATAATGTCCATAAAGAAATGAGCATGGCTGTGTTTCTGCAAACCTTCATTTACTAACACAAGTGAAGGGCTGGGTTTGACCAGTTTGGGCCATAGTTTGCCAACACCTGATTTTGAACACAGAATTCTACACCTAGCTAAACTATCAACCAAAGATGAGGGCAAAATAAAGACATTCTCAGGCAAGCAAAATCTCACAAAGTTTCATAACCAGGCACCCAAATTGGGAAAAAAAAAACAAAAAAAAACTGAAGAAGTTTTGTTTGAGAAAACAAAAAAGGAGTAAATGAGAGTGAGATGAAGTAGAAGAAACAGCAGAAGCTGAGCATGACCTGGGAGTTTGGAACATTCTCCTTAAAGTGGCCATGGTTTATGACATAGGATCAGTTACTTTTCCTTCTCTATGGGTTCAGTCGTATTATTTAAGTATTCCTGGAATAATATTTAAATACAGGCAGATGATTCCTGGGTTGAGAAGATCCCCTGGAGAAGGAAATGGCAACCCACTCTAGTATTCTTGCCTGGAAAATCCTATGAACAAAGGAGCCTGGAGGGCTACAGTCCATGGGGTCGAAAAGAGTTGGACATGACTGAGCATGCACACACACACACACACACACACACACACACACACACAGACTTTGTTTTATTGTGCTTCATAGACATTGTGTCACAGCTGTTACCTCTGGTGAATGAATGTGAGGATAGACATAAAGAAGGTGAGTTAACTGAACTTTAATTTCTTTCTTTATAGCTTGAATTTTTTTAAATCACATACAAGTATTCCCTTAATTTACAAAATAGTTCTATTAAAACTTCTATTGAAAATGCATTTAGGGCTAGAGAATTTATTAAATGAACTTGAAGCTTCAGTTCAGTTCAGTTCATTTCAGTCGCTCAGTCATATCCGACTCTGTGAACTTGAAGCTTGAAGTCTATTAAACAAAGAAAAATAAAAAAAGCTTTAATCTATCATCTGTAGTAAATTCAGTTTGCCAAAACATTCTTATACTTTTTCACTGGGCAAGTTAATTGAAAAGAAAATTGACAAAATTTTATAAAATATTTTTCTGAATGACTCTCAGTTCACAGTCGCTCAGTTGTGTCCAACTCTTTGTGACCCCATGAATTGCAGCATGCCAGGCCTACCTGTCCATCACCAGTTCCCGGAGTTCACTCAAACTCATGCCCTTCAAGTCGGTGATGCCATCCAGCCATCTCATCTTCTGTTGTCCCCTTCTCCTCCTGCCCCTAATCCCTCACACCCTCAGAGTCTTTTCCAATAATTTGACTCTTTGCATGAGGTGGCCAAAGTACTGGAGTTTCAGCTTTAGCATCATTCCTTCCAAAGAACACCCAAGGCTGATCTCCTTTAGAATGGACTGGTTGGATCTCCTTGCAGTCCAAGGGACTCTCAAGAGTCTTCTCCAACACCACAGTTCAAAAGCATCAACTCTTTGACGCTCAGCTTTCTTCACAGTCCAACTCTCACATCCATGCATGACTACTGGAAAAAACATACCCTTGACTAGACAGACCTTTGCTGGTAAAGTAATGTCTCTGCTTTTGAATATGCCATCTAGGTTGGTCATAATTTTCCTTCCAAGGAGTAAGCGTCTTTTAATCTCATAGCTGCAATCACCATCTGCAGTGATTTTGGAGCCCCCCAAAAATAAAATCTGACACTGTTTCCACTGTTTCCCAGTCTATTTCCCATGAAGTGATGGGACCAGATGCCATGATCTTAATTTTCTGAATGCTGAGCTTTTAGCCAACTTTTTCACTCTCCACTTTCACTTTCATCAAGAAGCTTTTTAGTTCCTCTTCACTTTCTGCCATAAGGGTGGTGTCATCTGCATATCTGAGGTTATTGATATTTCTCCTGGCAATCTTGATTCTAGTTTGTGCTTCTTCCAGCCCAGCGTTTTCTAAACTTGTTAATTCAAACTTTTACAACGTTGGTAGGAATGTAAATTTGTGCAGCCACTGTAGGGTTCCTTAAAAAACTAAAAATAGAGTTGCTGAAGGACCCTGGGCATATTATCCAGAAAAAACTGTAATTCAAAAAGATACATGCACCCTATTGCCAGTTAATCACGACATGGAAACAGCCTAAGTATCCACTGACAAATTAGTAGATAAAAAAGATTCAGTACATATATACAGTGGAATATTATTCACCCATAAAAATGCCATTTGCAACAACATGGATGGACCTCGAGATAAGAGATAAAGAGAGCCAGATATAGACAAATATCATATAATATCACTTATATGTGGAATCTAAAAAAAAAAGACAATAATTAACTTATTTACAAAACAGAAACATACTCCCAGATTTAGAATGAACTTACTGTTACCAACAGAACAAGGGGGCAGGGGATAAGCTGGAAGGTTGGTATTAGCACATACACATTAATATACACACACACACACACATATACATATACATGTGTGTAAGGTAACTGTAAGTTCATATACCTGTGTGTGTGTGTGTGTGTATGTATAGCTCAGTTGGTAAAGAATCGGTCTGCAATGCAGGAGACCCCAGTTCGATTCCTAGGTTGAGAAGATCCACTGGAGAAGGGAAAAGCTTACCCACTCTAGTATTCCTGGGCTTCCCTTGTGGCTCAGCTGGTAAAGAATCCACCTGCAATGCAGGAGACCTGGGTTCGATCCTGGGTTGGGAAGATTCCCTGGAGAAGGGAAAGACTACTCACTCCAGTATTTTGGCTGGGAGAATTCCATGGTCTGTATAGTCCATGGGGTCACAAAGAGTTGGGACACGACTGAGCGACTTTCACTTTCATATATGTATATATTTTACATATATACGAACAAGGACCTACTGTATAGTGTAGGGAACTATACTCAATATTTTGTAATAATCTATAAGGAAAATAATCCAAAAAATAATAGATGTACATGTCCATGTATTATTGAATCACTGTGCTGTACACCTGAAACTTACATGACATTGTAGATCAGTTCTAATATGACCCATCTAAAATAAGGTAACATTTTGCTCAACTATCCTCATAACACTTCTTATACAAGAATTACTGGGGTAGGTAGACTTCAGCCCCATGGAGGGCCATCTGATTTTGTGAATAAACTTTTATTGGAACCCAGTCATTTACCTTTGTATATGTCTCCTCTATGGCTCTTACAAATAGCTGTGAAAAGAAGAGAAGCGAAAAGCAAAGGAGAAAAGGAAAGGTATAAGCGTCTGAATGAAGAGTTCCAAAGAATAGCAAGAAGAGATAAGAAAGCCTTCTTCAGCAATCAATGCAAAGAAATAGAGGAAAAGAACAGAATGGAAAGACTAGAAATCTCTTCAAGAAAATTAGAGATACCAAGGGAACATTTCATGCAAAGATGGGCTCGATAAAGGACAGAAATGGTATAGACCTAACAGAAGATATTAAGAAGAGGTGGCAAGAATACACAGAAGAACTGTACAAAAAAGATCTTCACGACCAAGATAATCACAATGGTGTGATCACTCACCTAGAGCCAGACATCCTGGAATGTGAAGTCAAGCGGGCCTTAGAAAGGATCACTAAGAACAAAGCTAGTGGAGGTGATGGAATTCCACTTGAGCTATTTCAAATCCTGAAAGATGATGCTGTCAAAGTGCTGCACTCAATATGCCAGCAAATTTGGAAAACTCAACCATGGCCACAGGACTGGAAAAGGTCAGTTTTCATTCCAATCCCAAAGAAATGCAATACCAAAGAATGCTGAAACTACTGCACAATTGCACTGATCTCACATGCTAGTAAAGTAATGCTCAAAATTCTCCAAGCCCGGCTTCAGCAATGTGTGAACCGTGAACTTCCAGATGCTCAAGCTGGTTTTAGAAAAGGCAGAGGAACCAGAGATCAAATTGCCAACATCCACTGGATCATGGAGAAAGCAAGAGAGTTCCAGAAAAACATCTATTTCTGCTTTATTGACTATGCCAAAGCCTTTGACCGTGTGGATCACAATAAACTGTGGAAAATTCTGAAAGAGATGGGAATACCAGACCACCTGACCTGCCTCTTGAGAAACCTATATGCAGGTCAGGAAGCAACAGTTAAAACTGGACATGGACCAACAGACTGGTTCCAAATAGGAAAAGGAGTACGTCAAGGCTGTATATTGTCACCCTGCTTATTTAATTTATCTGCAGAGTACATCATGAGAAATGCTGGACTGGAAGAAGCACAAGCTGGAATCGAGATTGCCGGGAGAGATATCAATAACCTCAGATATGTAGATGACACCACCCTTATGGCAGAAAGTGAAAAGGAACTAAAAAGCCTCTTGATGAAAGTGAAAGAAGAGAGTGAAAAAGTTGGCTTAAAGCTCAACATTCAAAAAATGAAGATCATGGCATCTGGTCCTATCACTTCATGGGAAATAGATGGGGAAACAGTGGAAACAGTGTCAGACTTTATTTTGGGGGGACGGGCCACAAAATCACTGCAGATGGTGATTGCAGCCATGAAATTAAAAGACGCTTACTCCTTGGAAGGAAAATTATGACCAACCTAGATAGCATATTCAAAAGCAGAGACATTACTTTGCCGACTAAGGTCCGTCTAGTCAAGGGTATGTTTTTTCCAGTAGTCATGCATGGATGTGAGAGTTGGACTGTGAAGAAAGCTGAGCATCAAAGAGTTGATGCTTTTGAACTGTGGTGTTGGAGAAGACTCTTGAGAGTCCCTTGGACTGCAAGGAGATCCAACCAGTCCATTCTAAAGGAGATCAGCCTTGGGTGTTCTTTGGAAGGAATGATGCTAAAGCTCAAACTCCAGTACTTTGGCCACCTCATGCAAAGAGTTGACTCATTGGAAAAGACTCTGATGCTGGGAGGGATTGGGGGCAGGAGGAAAGGGGATGACAGAGGATGAGATGGCTGGATGGTATCACCAACTCAATGGACGTGAGTTTGAGTGACCTCCGGGAGCTGGTGATGGACAAGGAGGCCTGGCGTGCTGCAATTCATGGGGTCACAAACAGTTGGACACGACTGAGCGACTGAACTGAACTGATGGCTCTTATGGCATGCAGTTCCAAAATAGTTACCATCTAGACCTATAGGAAAATGTTTGCTAACTCCCTATCTGAATGACCTGCTTCTGCTGCTGCTGCTGCTAAGTCGCTTCAGTCGTGTCTGACTCTTTGCGACCCCATGGACTGTAGCCTACCAGCCTCCTCTGTCCATGGGATTTTCCAGGCAAGAGTACTGGAGTGGGGTGCCATTGCCATCTCCGCTGAATGACCTGAGACTTTGTTAAAGCCCAGATTGTGGGGCTCCAATCTAAGGCTTCTGATTCAGTTAGTCTAGGGTGGGAGTGAGAATTTGCATCCTAACGTGTCCAATAGGCTGCCAGTCAAGGGACCATGGTGAGTAGCAATGGTGGAGACAAATCTTGCGTTTGCATTTTTGCTGTATCCAGTGCAGGTCTGCATGAGCCTGGACAAGGTACTCAATTTTCATATCTCTGGGTTGGTTCATTTGTAACATGAGGGTGATGACATTTCCTATTTTGGATTGTGGTGAGGATTCAGTCAATTCATGCACGTAAAGTTCTTTAGCATGGTACCTCGTACTAGGTACATAGTGAAGAATCAATGAAACATTTACTATCCCGATGATAAAAGCACACATCTTTCTGAGTACTGATCAGGTATGAGAGAGATGAGGTTAGAATGTCAGCTGCTTGGGAAGTGAATCATTTTCCCTGGTCTCTAGATCTCATGCTTTGCATAAAAATTTCCCTAAATGCTGGACCAGCAGGAAAAAAAGAATGGCTTTAAATCAATTTCCTTGGAATGAAGTACAAACGGAAAAGGATCACCAGCACTCTTGTGTTTTTATTGCTTTCTTGTTTGGAGTAATTTCAAGTTTAAAAAGAAATGTAAGGACTTCCCTGGTGATCCAGTGGTTAGAACTCCACACTTCCAATGCAGGGTATGAGGGTTCCCACATTCTGTGTGGTGCAGTCCAAAAAAAATTAAATGTATAATTTTTCACATGTGAGGGTACGTGGTCATCAGTAGGAGGCAGGGACATGCATATGAAAGAGGTGACAAATCAACATTTTTGTCCTCACGGAATTTATACCTTAATTTTAGATAAGATAGACTTTCATGTCATATGAAGAGCAGGCACAGTCTGGGTGGAATCTGAGGAAAGATGAGAGAGGCAGGTGAAGTGTACACCAAGGTATCGAGAACATGTTGGAAGAATCACGGGTCTCTTGAAGATCAGGTGGGATTGTATGAAGGAATCTCCCCCATTTAGCAAGAGAAATGGTGCTGGAAAGGCATGAAGATGAGGAAATGAACACAGAATGCTTGAAATCTAGCTAGGAGTTGAGAAAATCAGTCATGGTTGAAAACTATGTAGGCAAGTAACTCTTGGAAGAGCAAATTCCATTTTTTCAAGCATGGGTATTTGTACTGTGATTTTTTTTTTTTCAGGTGGCACTGAAAACTCTAAAGCAATCTCAAGTTCAACAATTGTGACTAATAGTGGCTCCGGCTCAAAAAAAGAAAAACATTTCTGCTATCTTTGAAAACTCTGTCAACAGATTGAGTTGGCTCTCTGAAAGTGGAAAATCTTTCTGACTCTGGAAGATTTTGAGGGGATGAGCTGGAACAGGACAGGGACAGTCCTCATCTTTTTGTGTTGAGGCAGAAAGGCTGAGACAGAACACGTTAGTGACCAGAGAGCCAAATAATCAGAGAAAATTGGCTTTGGGGCGTGGGTCTTGGAGAGGGTTAATTGTTCATCTCTTGGGCTGCAGTTACAGAGGACATTCTCTGAGAGTAGACAGGTGGACCCCTGAGAAGAGCATCTGAAAGCACAATCTGCCTCCTTGTACCTGGATCTGCTTGCAAACATCAGTGCACAGTGAAGAAAACTGCTCTTGGTTGCAAGGGCTGGCGGAGCATCCCTGGATGAAAGCTGGCGTCTGGGGTGGCGTCCAAGCCTGTTCAATTTAGTTCACCATGGAAGCAGTGGGGATGTCTTTCTGGGGCAGAGCAAGACCCGTCGCTCCTCCCAGGAACAGAATGATCTGATGCTACCGGGTCAGGTGATAATACTCGGGGGATGAATGACTGTGACTTCATGGAAAGAGAAGGGAGCCTCCCTCCTGCTGATTGGAAACATGATCGCCATGGCTTAGTCACCACCTAGACAGGCATGGTTGGGGTTGTCACTCAGTTATCTCCTTCTGGTTTTCAAATTACGAGAAGAGATTTATGAAAAATCTCTGTGATTTCTCCCTCTCCCTGGGAGAGGATCTGGTCCACAGTCCTTCCTCCACGGCACCCCCGCCTGTTTAATCGTCTTAGCAGTCAGAACGGATTACTGCAGAATCTGTCTTTTGAAGTAGTCTTTCTTCATAAAAGAAAATGTTATACAATTTTGGTGCATTTTGGTTTTCTCTGTGTTGTGTAAGTTAAGTTTGATTTCTGACTTTTTTTTTTTTTTTCCCAGACATTTTTGTAGGCGGAGGACTGGGATGATTTGGAATACAAACCACATAAGTGCTTCACTGTTGAGTCCTCAGCTGGAGGTAACTATCCTGAGCACTGGCCACAGGGAACCTCCCCAGTTTCTAGCTGGATTCCAATGGTCCCTCCCTGATGCCAGGGCTGGATGACTTTTCTACCACTCAGCCAAAGATATGGCCTGTCCTTTTCATCATTTGTTGCTCTTAATTTTTCTGACTGACATCTCTGCCCATGGAATGCATAATGAGAGATGTCTATATATTCATATTTATCAAAGATCATCCATCACCCACCTTGGGACCTTGTTTAAATTGTCCTTGTCTCATTCAAGTTAAGCTTCTCAGAGACAGAATGTGCAATGTCTTCGTCAAGTTTTACCAACAGACCAACTAGGGAAAACCAATCCATGACTCTCTCTGTAAAGATAGCTTGCTGTTGTGCTATGCTCAGTCCTGTCCGACTCTTTGCAACCCCAATGGACTATAGCTTGCCAGGCTGCCCTGCCCATGCACTTTTCCAGGCAAGAATATTGGAGTGGGCTGCTATTTCCTTCTCCAGGGGATCTTCCCACATCAGGGACTGAACCCACATCTCTTAGGTTTCCTGCATAGGCAGGCAGGTTCTTCACCACTAGTGCCATCTGGGAAAACCTAACGATAGCCTGGGATTGTATAAACAAGGGCTTCCCTTGAGGCTCAGATCGTAAAGAATCCGCCTGCGATATGGGAGACCTGGGTTCAATCCCTGGGTTGGGAAGATTCCCTGGAGAAGGGAAAGACTACCCACTCCAGTATTCTGGCCTGGAGAATTCCATGGACTATACAGTCCATGGGGTCGCAAAGAGTTGGACACAACTGAGTGACTCTCACATTATATAAACACTAGCTTGGGAATTATACATGTAATATATAAAATACATATTTATCTCTCTATAAAATATGTAATTATATGTATATATTTGTGTGTGTAAACATAGTTCTATATTTATATATAAATATATAATTATGTATGTATATATAAAATATACCATATTTATATGTGAATAAATATATACCATTATGTGTATATATTTACTTTATAGAAAAGTATAATTCCAATCCTGGAGTAAGTATATGCCCTTTAATAAGTCCCTAACCTTCCTGCCTAAGCTTAGTTTCCTGATCATGAAACAGATGTGAATTAGTTGTTTTTTTCTTAGACACCCTCATATGTACCACATTGTCTTTGTATTTCCCAGAAAAACATATTTTTTCTTAATCACAACTTTAAATTTCTATTTCTTTCTCAACTCACTCTAATATCTAGGTCAGCAAGAGTCAAGATTTTTTTAAAAAGCTGGTCCTTCTCCCTTTTAAGTTTGGGGAATTATTTTCTTGCTTTGGGAAAGCCCTTGGGGAATACCATGTAAAGAGGGTGCTAGGCCAGTGCAGAGAAGAAGCTCAGTGTCCTCTCTGCAGGGGGTGATGACTGAGGGACTTTGGCTGACCTTTCAGGGCATTGATCTGTACAGGAGCAGCTGCTCCCAGGAAGACATGTCTAGGACTGTTTCTAGAAGGCAGAGGCTGCCAGTGGCAGGCGCTCCTGCAGCCCTGGTTCCCCTGGGCCACGTTCTCTAGTTCAAGGAGGGAGCCTTGTGTAGAGGTGCGGTAACAGATTAAAACACCGAAGTGACTTTCCTTGGCATGTTGCCAATAAGCCCCAAAGATGCGTCTTTATGATGGAAGTAAAAAGAGGATGGAAGAAAACCTAGGCTTGATACTCCAAGCCTTTGTGGGCACTGGGTCAGGCAAGTGTCAGGTGAAAGAAAGTCCCAGATGACGTGGAAATGTCACTTACAGACAAGGGCACCATCAAAATGATGGAATAGGAGTGTTTTCCCATCTTTCCCTCAAAGAATACTGATGTTGACTATCACCCTCAGATGAGACGGCCTTTTCGGGGGTCTGATGAGGGCAATGGAGCAGTTCCCGCATGAGACTGGATGCAATGAAGAGACTAAGAATGTTATTGACCAAAGTGCTTGGCCTCCTTCATCAATAGAAATTGATGAAGGATCAGATAAGGAATTAAGGCAAGGGTTTATTGGGCCCCTGCTGCAGCGGGTGGGGTGGAGGGCGGTGAGAACAAGTAACAGGTGCCCTTCCTTGCTCCCTTAGGTGGGGCAAGTGTGTTCCTTATGCGGGGTGAGGGTGGGGTGGGTTTAGGGGTCAGCCTGGAGAGGTGGCTCGGGTGTTTTGCCCACCCCTTTGGTGGTGTTGCGTGCAAGGGGCATGAGTGCAGTACTCTGCTTTAGCGCCCAATGCCCTGCTGTTGCTCCTGACTCCTCTGAAGTGGCAGTTGGGCTCTTTTTGGTTTTTGTGTGTCTTTTCATTCATTGCACATGCACGCAGTGAGTTTTAGTTCCTTTTAAGTTTCTTTGTATTTTGTTGCTGGAGGAGACAAACATCTCCTTTGTCCAGGCACAAGCACTGCAGCACAGGGTCCCAGGTCTCAGCCTGTCTCAGGAGGAAGCCCCACTTTACCTGTGGCCCCTCCCCCATGAGGTGGCACAGCCCAGGGCCCAGAGGACCTTGTCAGTGAACACCAGGCTTCCCCAGCTCCAAGGGGCACCACCTACTTCCCTGCCCCACCCTCGCGGATGCTGATGAGCATGTACCACTGTGGGGAGTGCTGGGAGGACAGCAGGCTGGCTTGGGGTAGGAGAACCTCATGAACTTCTCTTTGGACTCCCATCAGGAAGCCCACCCTGGAGCCATCAGGGACACCTTGACTGCAGATCCCCCCAGCTGGCCCAAGGGCACCCCTAACACTGCAGTCATCTCACCCTGCACACCCTTGCCCCACGGCTGGCACTCCTTGGGCACCCCCAGTGTGGTGAGCGTGAGCCTCGTGGATGGCTGTGGGCAGGACTGAGAGAAAGCGCACAGTCTGAGAGTCTGTTTCTGTTTCACAAATAAGTTCATTTGTATAATTTTTTATTTTTTATTTTTAGATTTCACATATAACAGATATTATGGGGCTTCGCAGGTGGCACTCTTGTAAAGAACCTGTCTGCCAATGCAGGAGACATAAAAAGCTTTCTATCCCTAGGTCAGGAAGATCCTCTGGAGAAGGGCATGGCAACCCACTCCAGTATTCTTGCCTGGTGAATCCCATGGGCAGAGGAGCCTGGTGGGCTACACTCATCAGTGTCTCAAAGAGTCAGACATGACTGAAGTGACTTAGCATGCATGCATAACTGATATTATATAATATTTGTCTTTGTCTTACTTCGCTTACTTCACTCATCTCTAGGTCAATCTATGTTGCTACAAATGGCATTATTTCATTTCTTATGGCTGAGTAGTATTCCATTGTATATATGTACCATATCTTTATCCATTCAGCTGTTGATATATATTTAGGTTGCTTCCATGTGTTGGCTATTGTAAATCATAGCACTAGTTTGTGAAATTCTCTGAGGAGACACAGGCAAGACATTTTTTTCTAGTTCACATTTTAGCTTAAAATCTATCTCTTATAGAACCACGTCACTTCAGAGCCACAAGGGCTTAAAAATCATTGAGTTCAAAATTCTTTTAAAGATGAGAAAATAGAGATTGATATGCATGAGAATTGCTCTTTGGTAACAAATACAGACAGTCCACTATAAGCTGTGAACTTTCAAAGATGCGAATGTGCCCCTGTATGCCAACTGCTGTACTGTACTTTTCAAGGTACTGTACTATAGGATTAGAACTATTTTATTCTTTTGTGTTTGTTTTTTTATGTATTATTTGTGTGAAAAGTATTATAAAGTATAACAGTACAGTACTATATAGCTGATTGTATTAGTTGGGTACCTAGGCTAATTTTGTTGGACTTATAAACAAACTGGACTTACAGCACTCCCTTGGAAAGGAACTTGTTTGTATGTAGGGGACTTGCTGTGCTATGCTTATTCACTCAGTTGTGTCCGACTCTTTGAGACCCCGTTGACAGTAGCCCAGCAGGGATTCTCCAGGCAAGAATACTGGAGTAGGTTGCCATGCCCTCCTCCAGGGATCTTCCCAACCCAGGGATTGAGCCCAAGGGGACTTGCTGTACAACAAGGGAAATACAATAAGTACCTATGGTGTGTGGACAACATGTCAGGCCTGGGGCTAGGCTGCAAAGACCGTAGCCACAGTCTCCTGTCCAGGGGAGCTGGCCCTCAGAGATGCAGCTACACAGCGCTGGCAAGAGGTTGGACGAAGCAACCTGTTTCTAGAGAGTGTGTCCCTGAGCAAGTCAATGGCTGGCCTCCGAGGGTTTGGGGCCTGTGAGTGAAGCTTGACCGATGAGTTAGCCCCTGCTCATGGACGATCTCGTGCACATGCAGACTTTTTTGTTTATCACCAGAGTTGTAAGGGGTGACAGACCTTGAAAAGGGCCAGAGAGTAAGTATTTTAGGCTTGGCAGGCAACAGACATCTCTGTCACATGTTATCATTTTTTTCCTTTTACAGATCTTTCTTTAAACATGAAAGTTAGAAACCATTCATAACTTACAGGCCTGGTTGGGTCCACATAGTTTGCTGACTGCGTAGACCACGGGAGTCATTGGAGACGCCGAAGCGGGGAAGCTGGGAGTTCAGATGGGAGCCTTGGCAGGAGTGCCTGGTGGCAGGCAGGGTGGCACAGAGACTGCGAGTGGGAGGAGGATTAAGCCGTGGTGTGGAGGATGTGTTGAAGAACACCAACACCATCCCGGTCCGGGGAGACATGGTGAGGGCAGGACCAGGGTGGTGTCAACTGTGTCTTGACAGCTGGGCTGGATGAAGGGCTGGTGCTCCCTTTCTGTCTTTTCCTCCCACCAGCCCCACAGGACATCGTCTCTTCCCCCTGGGGTGCGAGTTACCAGTGGGGAAACGTGTCATTAGGTTTCAGCCCTCTCCATCTGGCCTGGGGACACTGCGAAATCCCTTTCCTATGGGTGGGACAGGTTCTCCCTCCAGCTGGTGGGGGCCCCCAGAGGCAACTCCCAGCCCTCCCACCCTGGCTTGGGCTTCACACTGGGATAAGCTGGGATCAAAGAATCTCCTTTTCTTTTTAAAATAAACATTGACAAACATCATATGATATCACTTATATGTGGAATCTAAAAAAAAAAAGATACAAATGAACTTATTTTACAAAACAGAAACAGACTCACAGACATAGAAAGCAAATTTATGGTTACCAAAGGTCGAGGGGAGGGAGAAATTAGGAGTTTGGGATTAACATACACTCATTACATACTATACATAAAATAAATGACCAACAAGGACCCGTTGTTTAGCATAGGGAACTCTACTTAATATTCTATAATAACCTTTGTGGGAAAAGAATCTGAAAAAGACTGCATATATAATCTACACATGATGTATTATATAACTGGATCACTTTGCTATACACCTGAAACTGACACAACAGGTAAGTCAATTATATTCTAATATAAAATAAGAATTAAATTAAAAAACAAGCACCTCCCCCAGATTATCTTACCGTAACTGCCAGCTCCACTTTCTTCCAGTTGCCCAGAGTGCCGGGCTGCTCAAGTATGACACTTTTCACCCCAT